>NC_137455.1:36628441-37200005 GCF_964235325.1 Thermobia domestica | reverse complement strand
CTGCTGTTCCACTGCACCTGACGTAGTATGGAGACTGACCTAACACACCACCACCAGCGGTCCGGCGCTGCGGGCGCCACGACACCACTGCCAATCCATACATCTGACGTGTTGCCAACTACAGGTGTTTCCATTTTTCTGATCACCATCTGTATTTGCGAGACTGTTGAATACTATGCTCAATAAACGTACGAAAGGAGAAATAAATTAATCAGAGAAATCTAACTGGTTTTCTCATAGTTTCCATTTTTCAGATTGTGTAAAATCACAATTGTCAAATTCAATTATTCAGATTAAAACAGTATTTACACAACACAGCGCTATAATATAAACTTTTGGTATCCATCTTGCTATCAATCGTTATGCAATGGGAAGTTGCATCCAGGGTCTAGCCTAACATCCCGTAGGAAACTATATAATACGGAGTTCTACATATTGACGTGAAATATGAATCTTATGAGTTATCACAGAAGACAAGATTTCTTCTTAGTTAACCACAATAAAATTCTAATTAGTGTGTTATTTAGGTGCGTGAACTTGCCCCCCCCCACTTGACACACTAACGATAAAATTAATGTCAATCGTTAGTGCATCGTTAGTGCTTCTTAGTGCACCAATCCCTAATGTTAGTGCTTCATTAGTCTAGGAGCTATAAGTAAAAACTTTTGGGAGGCCAAGTTCACGATGCCCCCCACTTCAAGCACTAACGAAATACCTAGTGCCATTCATTAGTGCATCGTTAGTGCTTCCTAGTGCACTAACCCCTGACGTTAGTGCTTCATTAGTGTAGGCTCTAGAGCCAAAACAATGGTACACGCTGCCTCTCCCACTTCAAGCAATAAGGAAAGAAATAGTGTCGTTCGTTAGTGTATCGTTAGTGCTTCTAGAAAATACTAATAGTTTCGTTAGTGCTTCACTATTAGAGTAGATATAGCCAATTGTAAGTAACGAAACTTCCATAAGAAATGCATGGGTATTTTTCACTCCGTCAAATTACCGCCAAATTCAAAAGCACTAATGATTTCTATTAGTGCAATCGTTAATGCATCGCTAGTGCTTCTTAGTGCACCAACACTAACGTTAGTGCTTCATTAGTGTACGAACTACAAGTAAAAAACCCTTTGGGCCTAGCGTGAACTTGACCCCCACTTTGAGCACTAACGAAAAGATTAGTGCCATTCGTTAGCTCATCGTTAGTGCTTCTAGAAAATATTAATAGTTCGTTAGTGCTTCACTATTAATGTAGATATAGCCAATTATAAGTTACGAAACTCCCATAAGAAATGCATGGGGAATTTTTCATTGCGTTAAATTACCATGTAGCCACGAGGGAGCTCATATATGAGAATGTGATCAGACTATGGTTCTTCTTATACTCAGGTAAATCCCCAACAGAAATGGTTTTCAGGACCCTGGTGGTTCACTGGTAGAGCGATCTCTGTTTTGATCCGAGCTCACACTCAGCTAAGTGGGCCTTGTAGTGAACAAATACCATGCGAGTGGGTTTTCTCGAGGTATCCTGTTTCCTCCTATTTCCATCATTATTGATTTTATGATCACCGTCTCCTTTGCCTTCGGCGCATAAACGTGGTACGTTAAACTAAAAAGAAAAAGATAGTGATTCTTCTTAACTCCATTCTCATCCGAAACACATAATATATAGCTAGCATCCTATGTTAAATTATGCTTTCGTGTTGCATACAGCTTCAGAATTAAGGGGGATGTTAAACTGGATTAGTTAACTCAGCTTTGCACTTTTATCTAGCTTCTAGCAATATTTTGAGTTAAACTCTATCTTCATTCACATAATAAAATAGTATAAAGTTATTTTTTTCTTTCTTTCAAAGTTGAAGTGTCAATTATTATATGAAAATGACAAAAAAGAAACAAAGGATATGAAATAACATTGCATAGTTTAATATTAAGTGTATAACATATAGTATGGAGAAGTATATACGTATTTATTTATTTTTTATTTATTTTTATACGATAAAGCCTATTTTTATTTAAATAATTGGGTTTGTTGCAATGTTCAAAAGTTTGTTGTAGTCATAGTTACGAGTTACCATCGAGGCAGAAACCTAGAATTCAGTCCCAATAGCTATTGCCTAAATTATTTAATTGTAAATTGCATCCTTCTATTAGCTGGTAATTCATAGATGTAGATTTATATGAATCATTTATGCACATAGTATAAATCAATTTTCTTTTTTTTTTTTAAAAAAAATACTTATCAAAGCGTATCGTGATAAGCACACAACACAATGCATGTAGACTTATAAGCTCACAGTAAATCAAATATAGCCCCAGAAAACTATTTACAATTTAATTATAAATACGTGCACTGTGACGCGTGACCATGGTTAAAAATGAATTTAATAGCCTGCGACGGATAGTGGTAAGATAATGCATGAAATACTCTAGGTGTTCAAACAGATTCAGGGGATGAAATGAAACTATCTTCTGCCAGGTTACGAAATGAGAGCGCAACTTTACTGCCTAAAGTCTTAGTAAAGACTAAGAGAAAGTTTAGTTTAGTATTGAAAAAAGAAGCGTCCCTCTTCAGTGCAGATACCGTATGATGTGAACCTAAAGTTTAATGTGGCTCTACCGTCAAATTCAAATCACCGTAATGCTTTCAACGTTCAGGCACAGGAAATCGAACCCACAACCAAGCTCATCAAAGTCAAGTGCGATAACCACTAGGCAAGCGAGGAGGTAATATTGATATTTTTGTATATTATTGTTCATCCTTCTTTATTGAAACAATTGTGGAGTGCCTAAGTAGGGACTTGTATTTACAGTACATTATATATGGAACAGTAGTGTAGTAATGACTGATATGTCATGCTAGATAGTATATCTATTTTCATTCACTCATAGTTGATTTTGTATCAATGAGAAAAACCTTTTCTCTTCGGGCGAATGCCAGGACGACAATCTTCTTAAAAAAAAAATCACAAAGAGGGAATAAGCACGTAGCCAAAGGGTTAGATTAAGAAAAGCGATACCACGTATGCTGTTAATCAGTACCTAAGGCTTCGTTGTGCAGGTATTCTGCTATACACCCAATTAATATTTTTAGTATACGCAACAAGTTCTGAAGAAAGACTGTAAATAATAAGTAAAACAAGAAAAATTGAACAAAAATGAAATGTGAATAATAATGTATTTTTGAATGACAATATTGGAGCAATTAATGCATTGAAATTTCGCGACCTATGATTTACTAAAGCAATGAACAGTTGAAAATGAAATATACATCCATATTGGCATAGATATGTGGAAGCAATATACAGGGTGTTTCAAAACAACACCAACAACGTTTGGGAGATGACTAGGGATGCGCACGAGACAAGATTTGAGGTTGTCTCGTCTCGAAAATGTGCTGTAAAAGTAGTGTCTCGACTCGAAAAACGTATTCTTCTCTATTGGAAGAGCTGTGTCTCGACTCGAATTTTGTCAGGAAATTTCTGTCTCGACTCGTCTCGTGCACATCCCCAGAGATGACTCCTGACACCAAGATAAGACATAAAGTATAGACAAAACTGGGTGCACAAATGCTTCTTGTCGGAGTTATAAGCTGCCGAAAACATGAAAAATTGAACTTTAAAGGTTCATAGCTCCAAAACTATTTGACCTACCGTAGTCGGGTCCAGACTTCACTTAGGAACTAATATGTACACTAACCAAAAATACGTGTTTCAGAATCATAGGTACTCACGTAGCAATTTTTGCAGAGGGAGTTTAGTTACGGGCGTATGAGTTGAAGTACTCACCAACTACATCTATAAAACTTGTTGCGGAACTTCCGCAGGATTCTGAAGTATGGATATTTGGATAGGGTACATATTAGTTCCTAAGTGAAGTCTTTACTAGACTACGGTAGGTCCCATAGTATTGGAGCTTTGAACCTTTAAAGTTCAATTTTTCATGTTTTCGACTGCCTATAACTCCGAAAGGAAGCATTTGTGCACCCAGGTTGGTCTATTTTTTGGCTTATCTTGGGGTCAGAAATCATCTCCCAAACGTTGTTAGTGTTGTTTTGAAACACCCTGTATAGACATATCCAATTGTTTCACGATGCTAGGGTTGAACCGAAAAATCTGAGGATATAATCAAGAATCGAATCCAGAACCATGCGCACGCACGCTAACCACTTGGCTAGAGGGCATTATATAAGCCACTTCGTTGCGAATGTTACTATTCGTTTTTAATTATCCGTAAATATATTATGGTTAAAAATTACGAATCTTTTCTTATAGTTGACTGTAAGAACGTTTCCTACATTCCTTAATTTAAACATTTTTCCTTTTTTGATAATTTATTTTCATGTTGTCAGCCATTATAAGCAGTGTATGAGGTAATAATTCTCTCCAGAAAGGAAACCTAGCCATCACACACACAAACAATAGCTATAGGGTCTACATATTATTATTATTATTTTGCATATTTAAACAATTGCTGAATGTGGTGGCTCAGTGATAGAGCGTTCACCTGTGGTGCAAGCGGTCCTTGGTTCGATTCCAGCTAGCGTCAAGTGAGTTTTGTGGTATTCCACCATTTCATTCGTTACTCATCATAATCGTGGGACGTAAAACTTAAATATTCCAATTTATTTTTTTTTTCTTTCCATCTTCTTCGAGGCATTCTAGCTTGCTCATGGTAAAAATAATGAATTTTCTTCATAAGGAGATAAATATTTCAAGAAATAAAAATGCATGATTCTAATGATTACAAGAATGTTGAGAAGTGAGATGTTTCACAAACTGCTAAAATAAAAGTGTTTTTTTTTTTTAGTTTGGCTAGACAAAATAAAAGTTGTTCCCTGTTTCTATATTTATGATCATTCAAAAAAAATCTAGAAAAGGGAGAGGTTATTCCTGTCAAGGATTAAAATTTAATTCTCCAGGGGGATGAAATTTTTTGTGAAGGGGGAAGTCCCTAAGATCCCTCCGTCAGTTCACAAACTGATTATAAGTGAATAATAATAATAATAATAATAATAATAATAATAATAATAATAATAATAATAATAATAATAGATAATCTTTCGCTTACTTCGTTAGAGTTTTGCACTTGTAATGTGATATAGGCCTAATCCTTGGTTAATCCTACTGCCCGGTTGATAATACGGTCACATCTCTTGGTTTGAGATTGCTCATAGTTGCCGAACTTTTCAATACTCAGGTCTAACGTCTGTTTTCGCTACTGAAGCCACATAAGACGTTGATATAACGCAGTTTATACTAGAATCCAACCTCGGGCTACCAAATGTCCCGATTTTGTCGTGACAGTCTTCTATTTTTATCCTACTTCTGCCTTTTTAATCTGAAACCGGGACGAGTATATGCATATTAATTCCAACAGTTATACCTTAATACGATGGCTACTCTGTGCTGCTGGTAAAGAAAATTAAAGGAAATTAAAAGGAAACCATAGTTTATTATATTGTATCCAAAGAATACCTACCACAACAATAGGTTACTTTTGAGAGTTGAGTATGCGAGTTTGGCATAGGAGACCCAGTTTCGATTCCCGGTGCGAACTTATGCTTTCCGAAAATTAGTGTAAGTACCAACCGAATTTTCGAACTTCAGATGGCACTTCAAGATAACTCTCTCTCTTCTCAAACGTGTCAGTTCGAAGTCCGATTTCGGACCGAAACAAGCTACTATGAATAATTTATGTAACAGGGGCATTTTTCCTTAGATATAGTATTTTCGGTCTAACCAACTCAGAAGTAGTTGATGTAATGAATTAATATATGTGAGAGTTTTCTTTTTTCCTTGAAAATTTCTTTCGTAAGTTTCTCTTTTCTTTTTGTCTTCTTTGTTTAATCTCTTTTTCTAATCCTTCTTGCATTTATATTATAGGAAATTTTTCATTAGGTATTACTTTTTTTTTGGGACAGAACAGACTTAATTTTTTAATACATAAAGATAAATAACTGTTTTCTGCTGTTAAGTGCTTTATTATTATTATTATTATTATTATTATTATTATTATTATTATTATTATTATTATTATTATTATTATTATTATTATTATTATTATTATTATTATTATTATTATTATCTCTTTTAGTGCTTTGTTGAAGTTGGTTAATATTGTTTTTTTAAAGTTTGTATCAATGATTTTTCTCCTCCTCCCTCTAGCATAAAATTCCAATGACTCGCAGGGGGGGGGGGGGGCACGGTGGCTCAGTGGTAGAACGCTTACATCTCGTGAGCGAGATTCACTGGGGACAATATCGTGTCCGTAGTATTTCTGCAGGTACTCCCGTTTCCTTACACAATTTCATTCTACCAGTTCTTTCATCGTCATTCGCTTGCCTTAATCGTAGTCTCCCTTAGCCTAAAGGTCATAATTGTGTTACGTTAAACGGAAAGATTTCACTTCATTTCTGACTCAATTGCGTCATAACCCTCTTTTAGGTATGTATCTCTGGTTTGGAGGATCTGTGTGCATAGATCTGAAGTCACTTAGTTGTCTTTTATAATATTGTTATAAATTTTAATTTACTTATTTTTAAAAACTAATTTATGTAGAATTCAGCCTGCACTAAGTAAGTTGCTTCTTTATGTCAATATTCAGAAGTAGTCAAGAGAAATATAAATTAACAAATACCTTTTCTTTTTAAGGAGAAATAAGATCGGAAAGAACCCATACTAATTTTAGGTCAATTATGGTAAACATAGTTAACATTCAGCTCGATCTCCTAAAGGAGTTTCAAATGCCATTCCAGAACAATTTAAATTAAATTTTCTGAAATGGGAATATACATACTGTAATTCATTACGAAAAAACAAGTGATGGAGTCATGTTCAGAAACTTTACTTCCCATAAGCTCTATCTTTAACATAAACCTCCCGTGGAAGAACACCCTCAATACTGTTTATTGAACATAAATTTTGCAGTAAAAACAATCTTAATGAGTCGTATAGTATGGTGCAGTACCTATAGTGTGCTATGAGTGTAAGATAATAAATCTAGACTTTGCTTTATTTCAAATTCTACTGTATTGTCGAATACCAACTCATATTCAGTAAGATTTTTCTCATGGCTTATGTCTCTCATTTTATTCATTTTATGACCATTAAGTAGAAAACTATAGCATAACAAACCTTTTTCTTATATATGACTATCAACAAAAAGGCAAATTCTATTTGCTATGCAACTAAATTTGCATGTACTTTATTATGGAAAGCCATTTAAAAAGTAATGGCCTATTATTTATAAAATAGCTCCGATTAAATCATATAATATAAATAATTCAATTTTTGTAGCGTTTGGCAGCTAGTACAACTGAAACTAAGGCCTACAATGCCTCTTATTTCAAATAAACAATGTAGGTTTCAATATGGAAAAATGATTGGCCAATTACTTTCAAGGATGAGTTGATATCTAGTTTCGGCCAATCAGAAACAAGTATTTGTTGCTGTTTAGAGCTACTCCGGCGAGTAAACTGAATGTCAACGAATTCTTGCATGTAATAGGCCAGATATTCCTCCACATTTTATATTAGAACTGATCAATAAATTACGTAGAACTCTAATGGCTTTCCACTATGATATGTACACCATTTACTCTGAATTTCAAACATAATTTACTGTCCTTGGTGTTAGTAACGTAAGGGAAATATGTATAGTCCATTATAAGTATTGCATCATAGTGTACGACTCCTTAGGATTGCTTTTACTTGGAAGCTAATGTTACAACTAATAGTTTAGCGAGTGGTTTTCTTCGAAACAAACGCATTTCTTCAAGTTCGATATTTTAATACTCCTTCAAAAATAACCTTCCACAAAAATACCATCCTTATTACAATAAAGTACATTCAACTTGTGTAACTCAGGATTAATCGAATGGAATCGAATCGAGCCTAACAGTTCCACACGGCCGCAAATAACGTGTCTATCTAAAGAACTTTTGGACGCAACTATCAATAGCCCCATCTGAAGCCCTTGAACAGTTTTTTTTTTTCATGGGCGCAAATCACACTCAACCATACACTAAGGCTGATTATCAAGATAAACATTGAATAGATTTCTAATACTGGAATATACTCTGAAGAAAGTGTCATCCATCACGTAATCATGTCAATCATACTCAATAATATGGAGTGGGACACGGCTGTTTCAGTGTAGGGCGTTTCGATGTAACACATTTCGATCCTCGCAACCAGAAGGATAAGATCTCCTAGCGGACAAAAGATATCACGTAGATATATTCGTAGTAAAATAATGGTAGCCTATGATTGCTAATTTACTTTCAGAGAAGCTGAAATGATATAAGAAAATCAAGAGGTCCTGAAAGCAACTGGAATTGTAGGGAAAATAATTAGTATTAAATTTCCCGTAAACCTAAATATCCCTTATTGCGTTAGTTAGGCAGAACAGAAACTCCTGTTATACCTAAAGATTAGATCAAAAATGCCTTACAAAGTGCTGGAGGGTCATAGGCAGAACAGGATTTAGGCATAACAAGAAGACAACGATAAGTTCATCTCTTTTTCACTGATTTAGAGATCAATCAAAAAATAAGTACATAAATACTGTATTGTGTAAAAATCAAATATTATTTACGGAAGCTTTCTCGGGAGTTCTTTCTAAACAATAGACCCTAACGGAAGGGGGATTAATTCAATCCCTTATTCTTGATTGACTTTAAGGTGGTGATTATGAAGTTACTGCAGCGAATTTTCAACATGTTTACATATTTTTTAGCTTTTTTTTTTAAATAACTGCATATGAATTTCGAACAACACTTATGTGCATATTTATCTCCCCAACTTACTATTCAGTTTTGCAGTGACATTCAAATTATGTGGTTTTACCTTTAAAATAGTATTTTCCTTTTAAAATGTACCACCAAACCAAATATTGCTTTTTTCTTTTGTTAAAAGTTCAGTACTAACAAGTAGACCTCACCACTTCGCCGTTGCGTTAGCAAAAGGAAACAACTACTGTCCTAGAGTAGGGTTGAATATAAGATATTGACAAAAATTATAGCTGCTAATGAGCACCAGAAATATGGGAAAACGAAATAGAAACATGAATGTGGGAAAGCCATCTATAATATAATTTGTTAGTTGCAACACCGATATTTTTTCGAAATAGATAGAGGAACAATAGTTATGACTTTAACTATGTAAATCGAGTTAGGAGGGATGTTTTTATGGCATTCCAGATCATGACCGCCATCTTGAAATCCGCCATATTGGATTGACGTCAATTTTTTCAAACGGAAAGATGGTCATGTGAGGTATCAAACAACAATGATTTTTTCCACCCAATCTCATACACTAATTAGTTTGTCCATATCTAGAACGGTTTACGACTTACAGTTCTTTCAATGTTGAAAAGTTCGTTGTTTGTAGCAGATAACAGATAACTACAGTGACAATGAATATAGCTCCAGAGACAGCATTCTTACAGAACAAAATTACGGCAATGCAAGAAATGAAAGTCCTCAGCATTCATAAAGTGGTTCTGACCTCGCCACTTCGTGTGTGCGTTTGTAGATTCAAACTGAAACTATAAGCAGTTGGGGCAGCACGATGAAGAGAATAGCAATATTGGTTGCCAATGGCATTCCTGGTCGTAGCAGCTACGGTATAAGGTAGAAGCTTACGTGCATCGTGTACCATTCTACAACGCCAAGCTCTTTGTAAGGAGACAAGTGCAGGAAATATATTATTCTCACTGTGAGTTCTACCCGTGAATTTGGAAGTGTTTGAGAAATAGTTACTTCGTTTATTGCATTAAGCCTGTAATTCTCTGAGGTGCGTGCGTGTGTGTGTGTTAGGGAGAGTGTGTGCAGGCAACAATTCTAGATTAAAAAACGACACACCATGGCGTTAAATAAGGCAAACATTGCTATGTACCTCCTGCACCAGTACAGACATTACGGTTCAAGCACAATGAAACAAATATATCAGAACAGGAAAGAGTAATCGCAGATGACATAATTAGATTCCTAGCGGATGAAGAAGTGGAATTTGAAATGGAATACACTCTGGATATTCTAGAGGAGGCACATCTTGAGATAAACAATCAAGAAGCTAGTGTGGAAGCGGAATGATATGTGAATTGCTATTGGTCGAATACAGGGAGCAGGAATTCACTTATGCTGGATACCTGAGAATTATTTAATAATGAAGAGGTGCGGAGTAAAATAGCTCCACCTGGGAAATCAGTGGAAGTGTGACAAATTCCAAAAGGTACCACCGGCATATTTCAACCTTTCAACGTTTTTTTTTTTTTTAAAACAATACAAAACATTCGCATACTATATGTGATTATGCAATAAAGGACGAACATTTCCATTCAAAACTGCATGACAGAGATACTATTGTCACTCTGCATTCCCTTGTGTACAATCAATTTCAGTCTCCTCGCTTCACAGGAATGATTCAATAAGCATTTTGTAAATCAGTATAAATGAGCCGATCGAATGGTTCGAAGTGCCGAAGAAGCACGCTTTCAACATTTCCGGCATTAACTTTTGTGATATTTATGACGCTTCATTTTATATTTGGTGCTCATGGTACTCTGCAAAATTCTGTTTTGACCGTTTTATGAATGCTGAGGACTTGCATTTCTTGCATTGCCGTAATTTTGTCCAGTAAGAATGCTATCTCTGGAGCTATATTCATTGTCACTATAGTTAACTGTTATCTGCTACAAACAACGATTTTTTCAACATTGAAAGAACTGTAAGTCGTAAACCGTTCTAGATATGGACAAACTAATTAATGTATGAGATTGGGTGGAAAAAATCATTGTTGTTTGATATCTCACATGGCCCTCTTTCCATTTAAAAAAATTGACGTCAATCCAATATGGCGGATTTCAAGATGGCGGTCATGATCTGGAATGCCATAAAAACATTCCTCCTAACTCGATTTACACAGTTAAAGTCATAACTATTGTTCCTCTATCTATTTCAAAAAAATATCGGTCTTGCAACTATCAAATTATATTATAGATGGCTTTCCCACATTCATGTTTCTATTTCGTTTTCCCATATTTCTAGTGCTCATTAGCAGCTAAAATTTTTCTCAATATCTTATATTCAACCCTACTCTAGGACAGTAGTTGTTTCCTTTTGCTAACGCAACGGCGAAGTGGTGAGGTCTACTTGTAAGCTAAAATTCACAAAAACGTCGAAGTTGTATACTAATAACCCAATATGGGATGCAAAATGAACTAACATCCTATGTGTTTGTATGTTTCTTTCGTTGTTAAAGAGTGTAGTGTTAAAGAGTGAGGCATGTAAATTTTTCATAGTATATTGTTCTGTTGGAAATTGTACTTCGAGCTGGCAGGTTTGAAAAGAGAGATAAGTTATGTTGATGTGCCATTTGAGTGTAAAGAAATTCGATCGAAGAAAGGACTGATAAGACAGTCGGTCGGAGATAGGAAGTTGAAGACACCCTTTTGGGATCCCACGTTGTATATCCACGTCCCACATATCCTCGGTGCTGAACGGGACGCTAAACTGCAAATGAACCAACCTACTCAGAGTTGAATGAAAAGTGTAAACAAGCTCTTCCCAGTAGATTAAGCGGTATGTTTTCTGAGTAAATGTCGAAGATTAATAGCGGTTTGAAATATAAACATATAATAATAATAATAATAATAATAATAATAATAATAATAATAATAATAATAATAATAATAAACTAAAGAAGCGTCCAGATGTTCCTAAGAGATAGGTGTTGCATAGGGCCGAAGATCCGACAAGACACTAATTTGCTTGAACGACGTACCGGTGCGTCCAGCCTACTGTATTTTAAGTCTTGTTATTGTGACTGAAGTTTCATGTTGAATTAAATTGCCAATAATTGACATGCTTTCTTTATTTCCTATCATGCAGTTGGTAAGTTTAAGTTTCAGAAACATGAAACGATTTCGCGCTTTGAACACATGGTAGACTAATCTTACAGAGAAAATCGAATGTGCTAAAAAGAATTAAGGAAATTGTAGAGTGGAAATATGAATATCAAAGTTAAGCGAAGATTTCGTGCTGATATTCTTGCCTGATCCGTATATTTCAACAGCAACTAAGAATAGGATAGAAAAGAAGGTGAAGAGACATTTTTTTTACTGGAATCAACTCAATTAAATAAGTAAATAAATAAATAAGTTTAAACTAAACAAAAGTTCTGCTATATACGCCTTGATGCAGAAGGTATATTTTAACGACTAAGATTAAACAGAAGGTGTATAGCGTATACCGCCTACAGCCCTATATGTAAGTACATGGAAAAGTCAATATTATTATTATTATTATTATTATTATTATTATTATTATTATTATTATTATTATTATTATTATTATTATTATTATTACAGCTATATACATTTGGAAAAGATTCCTTTAAGCTCTGAAAGGAGCTTCAAGTAGATATCTCATATACGAAGTATGTCCAAAATGACTAGAAATAGACTTGATTTTCTCGTGCACTGAACGCATTATATTGAAGAATTACTGTTCAACATAAGTTGCTTCTAAACAAAAGCTTTACTTCGACCTTATTATACATAAGTTGAATGAGATATATCATATACTGCAAGGCATAAAATGTATTGTTACGTGTGCTTCATCGTATTTAAGGACTGGAAACCAGTCGAACAATCTCTTGGCATACTAGTAATAAAATAAGATATAAATTTATGGTATTGATTGAAACAAATTCCGCATATATTAAACAGCATCCTCCTTGTCCTCGTGCAAAAAACTCGAATACTATTGTATACACCACCATCATGCTCATACTTGTGTATTTTTGTAAAACGTTTCTGTCAGCTTGTAACTCTCCCCTTTCTTCTCACTCTTCCGTCACTCGCCGGAGATAAAAATATTTGAGTCAAACACTTTTAAATGTATATATTCGTAAGCATTAACAATACCAAAGGGGTTAAGAAGAGCGAGTGCACCACGCCCCTCGTTGTTACACCTGTCCCACGGCTCATTTCCCAGATATGTATTGTAATGTAGGTCTAGAAGTATACAATATCCTTTTTTGTATTTAGACAAGTAACTAATACCCCAAACTTCTTTGTTTTACTGACCCCTCCCCCCTAGAAAAAATAGAAATATGTAAATAAAGAGCAAGCATGCGCCTCACTGTTTGTAACTACAGTATTATGGAAGTATACTGCTTGGGATTGTGAAGTGGACTGCAACAACTTGAAAACAATGGGAGAAGGTAGAAGAGCCACAAAAATAAATGGGCTTATTCATGTTAAGAAATTGAAACTCTCTGCCGTATACTCAATATTACTGCATGCAATTGCTGCACTCATCTTCCAAAAACGTAAACTGTACTTTCTTGTTCAGTTTTATTTATATTAATATTTGAAACAAATTTGCGCTCGAGAGCACATATTTATCATTTACACAAACACGTTAAAAGCATGTTTATGGTTAAAAATAAGTGGTTGCACAATCATTTAACATATAGGAGTAGTGTTGTCCATGAGACGAGAGATACACGATGTTCTTGATGACATATTAGGCGAGAAAAAGGTCTTCCAATAGACAAAGGTATATTTTTCGAGACGAAAAACATTTTAAGGACACCACTTCGACTCAAGACTCTCCCAAATCGCTTCTCGTGGTTAGTACAATGTAGCAACAGCCACGCCTGGATTGATCTAGGATAAAAAATGTAGAAGGCTCAAGTGTTAATCTCTATATCGTTCTATACTTTCTCTAGTTCAAATATAACATTCTGGTAATAATAATAATAATAATAATAATAATAATAATAATAATAATAATAATAATAATAATAATAATAATAATAATAATAATAATAATAATAATACACTACTTCCACATGAGCTCTTCCTTTTTAGCCATATAGGTAGCGTACACGCTTTTGGCACGGAACGTTCTGGTTCGATTTATGGTGAGAGCTCATGTGGTATGGATACCACAATAAGCTATGGATCCACGTTTGTTGCTAAAATGAGACGCTAAACTTTAATCCAACCTCGGAAGTTAAAAGTGCTTCTAATTTCAAAATTCTTTTCCACACATTTCGAGATACTGACACTTTTTTATTTAACGTGAAGATTTTCATAATCACGTTTGTTTTTTGAGTACAAGCGTCAATTTTTATTATACTTCCAAACTATGCTAAACGTAAGTGTCGGAAGACTTATAGAACGACTTTCTCCGTTTGACCCTCTGTCAACAGGAATCAGGTCAAGCACAGTAAGAAATATCGAGATGCGCTTTCTCGAAATCGAATCAGTGTCTCAAGAATAGCTACTATCTCCTCCATTAACTATCTATTCAACTGGTTCAAATTAATCATTCCATGTTTCAACGTTTATTTAGAACGAAAACGGGCAACATACAATAACTATCCCAAACCAGAAGTTGTTCCAAGTTACTATTGCTTCGATTTCAATACTGATTTCCATAGAGAAAAAAATGTTAGAAGATATCGAGATGTGGTTTTCTGAATCGATTTATTGTACAAAGAATAGGTCTCACCTTCTTCATTAAAACTCTACTCAAATCGGAAGTGGTTCAAATCATCATTTCCGGTTTTAAAATTTAGTCATACAACAAAAGTGGTAATAGATAACGGTATATGGTGCTCTGCAATAGATTCAGTGTCTCACTAAAGCATATATTCGCAACCCGCAACACTACCAAAACCGGAAGTGGTTCAAATTTACTATTATTTCTGGTTTGAGTACAGATTTTCATAGGACAAAAACTGTAAGAGATATGAAGATGCTCTTTGTTGCAATTGATTCATCATCCCAAGAATAGGTCATATCTCCATCATTAACCATGTATTCAAACCGGAAGTGATTCAAATTAACCACTTCTAGTTTCAACATTGATCGCCATAGAATAAAAGTGGTACTAGGTCTATGTAGCGGCAAACTGTTTTCTGCAAACGATTCAGGGCGTCAAGAGAACATATCTTCATAGCCCACAACACTCTACCAAAGCCGGAATTTACTACTACTTCCCGTTCCAATACTGATTTCCGTAGAGGAAAAACGATAAGAGATATATATCTAGATGCAGAGTTCTGCAACAGATTCAGCTCCCTAAGAGTATGTTCTATCTTCTCCAATAACCGGCTGCTCAATCCGAAAGTGGTTCAAATTAACGATTTCCAGTTTCAACTATTCCCCAAGTACAACGAGTAATGACTTTTTGATATGGATTCAGTGTCCAAGGAATATATTCTATCTGTGATCGTATTAATTAATCTATTAGGACCGGTAGTTAGAGATGTACTACTTCAAGTTTGAGTACTGAATTCCTAGAGTTTGGAAGTCTACCGTACTTTCGCATTATGAAACGAAACTCACTCAATATTGTTTTCAGTGGGTGCTCATCTGCGGTTTTTGAAGAAAAGTTACAACGTTTTTCATTCTAATTTTTTCAACAGATTCAATAGATTAGTGGTTATCAATCTAAGGTTCCCCTTTGAGATGCATGAAAGACTATCAACGGAGGGACACTGGCCTCTGAAATCAAATGAACTGTGAAATTAGTTTCAAACTGCAAAGTCGTCAATTTTTTTTCATACCACCATTGCCTTTTTTTTTTTTTAATTGAATTTGGACTGAACATTAAAATTTTATTTTCCCATATTAAATGTGTAAGCAGCATTGGTCATTGTCTTAACTTTTAAAATTGTAACGTGTAATTAGATGAATTATACTCACTGCTGAAGCTCATTTTATATTACCCAATTATTTTATTGGTATAAAAAAACATTCGATGTTAATTTCAACGCAGAAATCCAATTTGTGCTAAGTACCCATTAAGAATCTCAAATGGGCGGTGAGTCCTGGAACATCCACGTATTGACGCCTATGGTCCCGAGTGGAGCATTTCGTGTCAATGCAAATATAAATTAAGAATTTTTCATACAGACAGTTTCGGATTGTGATAGAATTTATCCTTCTATAGCAATCACTTTCAACTGGATGCTCTGCGACGTCACAGTTTGTTGCTCGTGTTCCCAGCAAATCACACGTAGAAAGCAAGAAAGCAGCAAACATACTGTTGATAAAATACAGTCAAACAAGACGAAGTCGATAGTTTTGCAGATACACTGTTCGTGTATTGGTGATTAATCGAATACTGCCAGTTTTTTTCTATTCAATTTCATTCACATCATTCCCTCCGTTTCTCTTCTCAACCTATTCTAAGGGGGACATGGTGGCCCAGTAATAGAGCGCTTCCTTCTGGTGCGAGGGGCCCTTGGTTCGATCCCCGGCCAAGTAAGATTTTGATGAACAACATCATGTCTGTGAGTTTTCTCGGGATACCCCCGTTTCCTTCGAAATCTCATTTCACCAATTCTTCCATCATCATTCACTTGCCTTAGTCATTGTCTACCTTAGCCTAAAGGGCATAATCGTGGGACATTAAACTGAAAGATTTCATTTCACTTTTTTAAAAAAACTTGCCCTCATTCTCTCTCTCCTGGCTCTGATCGTAAAAGCTTGTTCCTATTGTATATAGACAAGTAGGAAATGATTACTCTGTAGGTATAACAGCAATATGATTTTCACGAGATTATTAAATATCTTAAAAGGATTTTGCTTAATATATTTATATAATTTGAGTGTCATGGATATAGGGTAAATGTGCCAGTCCTCGACCACCTAACTCATTTTCTCATGGTCCTTAATCGTTTTTCACTCAATGGAACAACTTAGGATTATGCAAGTAGCTCACATTTGTTTCTAAAACTATATTTTATCTATACTTTATCTAAAACTGAAATAACTTATACCATTTATGTAATATTAGTCGGAGAAACACCAGTAACTGATTTCTTTTAGTGTTCGACCATTTTTCGTTAATGTTCGACCGCCTACTGTTTAGTCATCGACCACTACTCGGTTAATGTGCTTTTAATTACAGTATGAAGGCTAAAGCATAACTTTACCAAACTAATAGCATCTGTAGATGTTACATCATTAGTTTTTCAGGTATCACTTCGCAGTTTCGCACAATAGTCGCTGAGATTAAGTAATTTTGTGATAGTTTTGTCAAGAAAGGGACCACCAAATTCATTTAAGGTTCAGTGGAATGCAGCACCAAACATGCTTCGTCTTCTCTCGGTTGAAGGGGTATAAACCCCATCTTCTAAATTCGTTTTTAATTACTAATTCTCTTGGTACTTTCTATATCACTCTTTTAATTAGTGGTGCAGAAATAACACTGTAACATTTTACTCAGTTTCCATGTAGAACTCTCGAAAACGATTTGAACACTGATACGTCGCAGGGTTGAAGAATATGTGTGCTGTTTGGTGGGAGTACTATAGCATGGCTGGAACAAAATTCGCTGTCTCCATTGCCAAGTGAGTCTTGTGGCCGTCGATTAGCAGAAGGACTGGTTTCATAATAGAGGGATCATTCACCCATTTTAGGAAGCCGTTTCGTTTATTATCCATTCGTAGAACGTTTCACTTCGCATTCAGCCACTATCTGACCTGCCTATAAAAATCTCTGAAGAAACTGCACTGATGACGTCCTTTGGAAGATCTCTTACATACAGGTATATGACCATCGGGGATACAATTTCTCCTGGTGCAGAAAAAGTGCAAAGCAGTGTTAATGTTTCTTTCTCGTTGCCCTTCACCTCGTACATATTTTTCCACGCTTTGGACCCCAACGCCTTTCCTGCTTTGTGATACAGTTGAAAGCTGGATTCATCAGCATTAAATATTCGCTCAGAATCATTTAGAATATCAGATTGCCCCGTTTGTTTCAAGTATTTCTCAAGGTCCTAAAACCACAAGCGAGTGTTTCCCTCGGTTACAGCGTATCGCGCCTTGTTCAAAGTTTAGGGACACGATTTGTGGGTGTCTCCTCAAGTAACTGTAGTACCAGGTTTCACCAGCTCGATTGTCTTTGAACGGCGTTTTGCGTTTTTCTGAATCGACAATTTTTTAACACTGTTCAGAAGATCGTATACCCTTTTGCTCACATTAAGGAGCCGGTTTGCTAATCCCTCTTCTTTCTGTGTTAGGTATGGTTCTGGATCTTTTTTTCGCTTTTTGGGACTGTGACCATGAAATTTATCCATCAGCGTTACACGAGGAATTCCATAGATTACTGATGCCTTTCCTATGGAGCGTTTTTTTTTTTTTTCGACAAGCCTCCAGAGCTTTTTGTAGATCCTCGTTTGAATAAGCTGGCAGTTTAAGCTTAGGCCTACTCTCTCATTATCTCTGAAAGAAACAAAAATTCCTAAGGACATGCAAGGAAAACAAATGTATTCCAGACTTAAGCTGGTAATAGCTATTCCGCTAACAATATTTGAATGCAGTTCCACGACGAAGCGAGATTAGCGTAGTTCAGTATTAAACAGAATTAGACCAAATATAATAAATTTATTATTCAAATTAAATGTCATACCCTAACAGTGCCGTTAATTTTCCATGAAAATGTTGGGAAACTACATGAATATTCACTTACTTGAATTTGAATTTATTTTATGGCCTTTAGGCATCTACGGTTCCGACCGGGATAGGGTGGGGAAGAGGATGTTGGAAGTTAGACGGCCAGGGCCTATTTTGAAGATACCATCCCAGCATTTGCCTGGTGTGACTGAGGAAAAACCCGAAAGAACTATCAAGATGGTCGACCGCTGGGATCGAACCGAGGACCTTCCGAATGCTAAGCCAACTTTTTACCATTGTTTTCAAAGTTCGTCTCAGCCGAAACATGAAGCCTGAATAATGCTCCTCGAGCCAATTTGAGGTAATCCAATCCTGACAGGGACACGAACACAGAAATATCAGGACAATTAAAAATACCCTTGCTCTTAAGAGGGATTCGAACCTTCAGTGGATTGCCTCTTCACTATTACCACTGAGCCACGGCCATTCGGTGAATATTCATGTATTAACGGTAAGACTCAGCAGATGATTATACAAATGTAAATTGATCACTGAATTAGTGTTTGAATCAAGAAATTCTGCGAGAAAATACAAACGCAAAGCATGGTCGGACACTGAGAAAGAAACAGCTAATCTTCGACCAGTACAAATGTATTACGAAAAGTAGTGGTCGAACACTAGTAAATGTTTTCGTATTCCATTATAACTCCAGAATTGGAAACTGGGTACTCATTTCATGCAGATGAATCGAAAGTTAGTCGTTATTGATATTTCTACAATTTTTCAGTGCTCGACCACCCTGTGGTCGAACACTAGTTAACAAAGAATATTTCATAAGTCATTCTCCGACCACTACATTTTATTGATTTATTCTTCATAACTTACAGTTATCACTAAAATTTAATTAGTAAAATGTGCTCTACAGTTCCATGTAACAGAATAATATGTGCATTTCTTATCTGGTGAGATAAAACTATGGAAAAGCACGAAAAACAGGGCGCTGTCGTTCCCATTTGCAACAGATTGAAGTTGTCGAAAACTCAGTGCATTTTCCGTAGGCATACATTTGATTGGCTATTACCGAATGCATGTGCAATATATTTTGACAGTATCTTTGTGATTGGTTCAGAATAAGCTGCAATTCAATTATAACGGAAAAGCATGCTTTTTTGTCGGAAAATAAGCCTAATATATGGTTTTAAAGTGAAAAGTGGTCGGCAACTAGGGGGTGGTCGAAGACTGGCACAACCACCCTACAAACGCTAATATAGACCTAACTGCTGTAACGACTCCTAAAATTCTTACCAGATACACTTTCCCCGAGAGATTTCTTTCTACCTTTCTTTTTTATTTTAATTGCTCGAAGTGCCAAAAGTGAAATTATATTTTCGGTTAAAAAATAATGTTAATGTATGTTCCTGACTTTACTTGTACTAACAAATAAAAAGAAAAAGTGTAAGCTTTCTTTGGTGAAAATTTGAAGAAATTCGGTTGGGTACTAAGGAAGTTACGACAAAGAGAATGTAGCAGAAAATATACGTTTATAAGGTTAACTCCTCGTTGTACCGCCCACGAGGTGATGTTTTAAATTCTAGTCTCAGTTCTTTTGTTTACTAATACACGCACATCATCACAGCACTAAACCACTTTCTCTGTCATTGTGTATTGAACTGTCAATCAACCATTCAACCGAGATATGAATGGTACGCGGCAGTTTGACCAGTTCGTAAAGAAACTAATACTCCCCCTCTTCTCCGTACGGCAACAAATACTCCCCTCTCCTCTGCTCATCCGACGAAAAGATTACAACAAGAAGCGTGTGGTTTGTCTATTGTCTCTTTATGTCAAAATGTTATCCATAATGTTGGTAGCCATGACAAACTTCAATGTTCCAACTACAATATTTAAGAAATGTTTAAGCGGAGACAACCTTCATATGGTAGTGGTACGATTTGCTTTGGTTAAGTTCTTAAGTATGAAATTTAATGAGTTGTAATACTATGAAATAACTAGAAAAAGTTCACACTAGACCTCATGACCAAAAAAATTAATTGCGTATTAATTCTTTATTTTTCGTTTATTTACTATGTTACTTTGTAATAACATTTCTATGAACGGTTAGCGTAAATTGATAAAATTTTACTTAAATTCGATCAAAAACCTATCAATTATTAAATATTTTTCGAAAATTATCTGGAAATGAGGACCGTAATAAACCTTCCAAAACGATAGATATGGTATAGATATAACATTTTTAAATAATAAATTAACGAAATTCTCTATGATAATACATCTTGTAATATATTATTATTCTGAACCGGAATTGACCCAAAACAAAAACTTTTTTTGTTCTTCGATTTTTTGACTTCACAGAAAGAAGCTTTGGTGGGTTTTACTGATTCAAAGAGACTTTATTGCTCAAAAACGCAAAATTCTTTATTTGTGAATCGATAATATAGTAGATAAACCTTTTTATAACTATTTTAATGTAAAATGGTGGAATCAAATCTCACTCCCTTTGAAATAAGAGCCATTTTACAGAAAATACGTAAACTCTGTAAATATTTCATGAAGCAAAATGTTTTAACAAAGAGCGTATATGAAAAGTATTATATTGTTTTATTAATTTTTACTTTTAATCATAAGTATAATCTTATGATAGACTCAAAATTACAGCTAAATGTCGAATATCTGAAAAGAAAAGCAATATCTATTAATGGGACCGAAATAGACCTTGAGCAGCTATAGATAGATAGATAGATAGATAGATAGATAGATAGATAGATAGAGAGAGAGAGAGAGAGAGAGAGAGAGGGTTGATTAATTCGTGTGTCAATTTCATTTGTTCACTGTGCAAAAGCTGTATGAGGTAAAGCCGTGCAATTTGGTGTAGCTTTAAACGAAGGACATAAGTTTTGTTTCGTCATAGAAGCATGTCACTTGTACTAAAGATTCAAGAGATAGGGTCAAAGGTCAAATTTCGATTTTTTCCTTCTGGGATTCCAATGGTAAATTCTGAAAGAGCCTGGAAAAACGTAAATCGAGGTGATAACAAAGAAAAAGCTGTATGATATGATTCTATGTCGCAAGCCGACCAAATATGCGTCAATCAAGTGTCATGGTCAGAGGTCACTGTCAGATCAAGGTCACAGGTCACCTTGAGGACCCATTTGATATGATGAGGTACGGACATTGCGTTGTTTTCAGAGTATTCAAATGGGTTCTCAAGATGACCTGTGTCCTTAATCTGACGAGGCCCCGGTAAGAGAAATTAAAATAACCCACATAATGTATATGAATGACATAAAACTTTAATTGAGGACGGAAAAAGTCAATTAAGGAATCAATTGAATGTCACTGAAATGTTTACAACTGTCAAAAGAATGAAATTTGGAATGGGGAAATGTAAAGCAGTGCGGGACAACCAAGGTTAACAAATCATTAAACAATGTAAGTTAAGCCCTCTAATATAAAACCGTGTTGTCCCGTGTATCGCACCTCATCCCATTCTTCTCTATCATTGGGCAATACTTTCTTCTGATAGTCCAATATAGTTCTGGTCAATATTTCACATTCTTGCACCATCATAACTGTATTCCTTCTCAACATACCCCATTCCAATATGTGTCTTTCTAATTGACACTTTACATGTTTATTATATGTGTGTGAGTTCATGTAAAAAAAAAAAAAAATACCATCATTTCCTATGTCCTTTCATAGTATTGTCATCTCGATAGTAATTGTTATTATACGTGTTTCTATGTGATAACCTACATAATTCTCATTGTAGGTTCTATCTAATAAGTAGACAATATCATTCTAAACTTCATAATTATGACTGAAAAAATCATAGTGCCCTTGTTTAAGATAACAATAAATCTATATTATAAAATTGAAAGCGACTATGTTTGTGACTCTTAATCTCTTGAACCACCCGACCGCTCTTGATCAAATTTTCAATGTAGATGAGGTTCGGGACTAGGATAATTTTTATCATTTCACTTTGACGGAACAAGGTAATGGAGGGTGTTTAGGGGAAGATATACGAAAATCAATAAATATAAAAATGAAAGTGGCTATGTTCGTGAATTAATTACTTTTGAACCATCCGATCGATCTCAATGAAATTTTCAATATATATGAAGTTCAAATATGGGAAGTTTTTTATCATTCCATTTTGACAGTAGCTCTTAGGGGAGCGGGAGAGGAGGAGGGGAAATATATCAAAATGAATAAAACTTAATAAGTCTTGAACCACCCACCCAACCTCGATCAAACTTTCAACCTAGATAAGGTTCGGGCCTCGGATGTTTTCTTCATTTCACTTTTACAGTGGAGTGATGGGGGGGGGGGATTATATGTCAAAAAAGTAAAAATAAAAGTGACCTTCTTTGTGACTTCATCACGCTTAAACCACCCGACCGATCTTAACTAAAATTTCAACATAGATGAGGTTCAGATATGAGGTGACTTTTATCATATCACTTTAACTGTAGAACTTAGGGTTGGGAGAGGGGAGGGGAGAAATCTTTAAAAATAAATTAAACTTAATAACTCTTGAACCACCAGACCGATCTTGATCAAACTTTCAACATAGATATGGTTCGGGCCTGGGATGTTTTCGTCATTTCACTTTTACGGTGCAACCTAGGGGAGGGGGAGAGAGGAGATACATAAAAATCAATTTATGTAAGACTGAAAGTGACTATTTTTGTAACTTAATAACTCTTGAACTATCCGACCGATCTCAATCAAATTTTCAAGATACATGAGGTTCGGATCTGAAAACATATTTGCAATTTCACTTTATTGGTATATCCTAGGGAAGAGGGAGGGAAGGGGGACGTATAAAGAAAAACTAATAAAACCTAATAACTTTTGAACCACTCAACCAATCTCGATCAAATTTTCAACATATTTGAGGGTCGGGCCTTGGGAGTTTTCAATTGTTTCACTTTGACGAGCCAACGTAGCGGAGCGTGAGAGGGGTATATGTAAAAAAAAAAAATATAAAATAAAAATGACTGCAATTGTGACTTCATCACACTTGAACCACCCAACCGATCTCAATCAAATTTTCAACATACATGAGTTTAGGGGCAGGGATACTTTAGGCTATTCAGTTTGACGATGCAACGTTGGGGAGGGGAAGGGGGAGAGAAATTTCAAAATGATCAAAAATGACCGATATTAGTGTTTAATCCATAGTTTTCGGGGTCGATGAGAGAAACAGTGACACTTCTGATGCTGTTTTGAATCCAAGTTCAGCCCTGATAGTTGCGGAGGGGGAACAAAAATGAAATGAAATCTTTGAGTTTTACGTCCCACGGTTATGCTGGTTACGCTAAAGGAGACGGTGATGATGAGTAATGAATGAAATGGTGGAATGAAGAAAGTAGGAGGAAACGGGAGAACCCCGAGAAAACCCACGCACACGGTGTTTGTCCGCCACAAAATTCACTTTTGGGAAGGGGGAGAGTACAACGTAGGGGAGAGGCATAAACATTAAAAAATGATAGAAAATGACTAATATTAGTTTCGAATCCATAGTTTTAGGAGTAGCTGAGATTGACAGTGACAATTCTGATGCCGTATGTCGCAGCAAGGAGGAGGGGGAGGGGGAGCTATATGTAATAATGATCTAAAATGACCAATATTAGTGTCTAATCCATAGTTTTCGGGATCATTCAGATGAACAGTGCCATTTCTGATCCAGTTTAAATATAAAATCAGCTCCGCCACTTGGGGGAGGGGAAGAAAGAGATATATTAAAATGATCGAAAATGGCTACTATCGGTGTCGAATTTATAGCTTTTGGATCCCTTAGATGAATAGTCGTACTTTCGATTCCGTTTAAATCCAAATTCAAACACACAACTTGGGGGAAGGGGTAGGAAGTGATATTTAAAAATCATCGAAAATAACCGATATTAGTGCTGAATCCACATTTTTTGAGGTCGCTGAGAAGAACTGTGACACTTCCGATGCCATGGCTGGCAACATGGGGGTGGGGGAAATATATATATGTATATACAGATGATGATCAGAAAAATGGAAACACCTGAACGAAATTGCAACTTACTAGATTAATATGGTGTCGGGCCACCTTTCGCCTTCAGAACAGCCTTGATGCGACGTTTGATGAAGGCATAGAGGTCGTGAATGGTAGCAAGTGGAATTTTACACCATTCCTCGTGCAGGGCATCGGCCAGTTTTGTGAGAGAGGATGGAGGTGGGAATCGTCGCCGGAGTCGTGTTTCCAAGACGGACCACAGATGTTCAATTATGTTGAGATCTGGGGATTGGGCGGGCGAGGGGAGGTGTTGATCTTTATCCCGATGTTCCTCAAACCACGCTGCAACAACGCCAGCTGTGTGAATGGGTGCATTATCATCCTGGAAGATGGCGTCATTGTCCGGGAACAACATCCGGACCATAGGATGCAAGTGGTCACCTAAAATTGCGACATAATCGTTGGAAGTGATTCGTCCGCTAAGAGTGACCACAGGACCCAATGAAAACCATGATATGGCGGCCCACAGCATCACCGAGCCGCCGCCATATTTCACAGTTGGGCGGAGACACTGCAGATCATAAGCTTCTTTGGGCGTTCTCCACACATAAACACGGCCCGTGGTTGGGAATTTGGTGAAGGATGACTCATCCGACCATATCACACGTTTCCAGTCCTCAACGGTCCAAGTTGCATGGTCGCGGCACCATTTATGGCGTGCGAAAGCGTTATGGTCCCTGATGAGCGGTTTGGCCCGTGCAACACGACCCCGTAAGTTCATGTCATGTAATTCGCGGCGGACTGTGATTGTCGAAACAGGGTGGGAGAGGTGCTTATTGAGTTCCTCCGTCACTTGCTCCGCAGTGCCATGACGGTTCTGCGTGACAATGCGCTTTAACACCCGGCGTGACCTGTCACTCATGACTTTCTTCCACCCACTGTTCCGCTTTCCCGATGTGGTTTCCCCGTGTGTTGTGTAGGCCGTCATCACCTTCGACACTGTCCCACGCGACACACCTAACACAGTAGCCACTGCCGTCACACTCACTCCACATAACCGCGCACCAACAATTTGCCCTCTTTGAAAATCTGAGAGGTTTCCTATTTTACACTACCTCCGTCTGCTGCAGCCACTGGACACTGCTGTTCCACTGCGCCTGACATAGTATGGAGACAGACCTAACACACCACCACCAGCGGTCCGGCGCTGCGGGCGCCACGACACCACTGCCAACCCATACATCTGACGTGTTGCCAACTACAGGTGTTTCCATTTTTCTGATCACCATCTGTATATAAATGGTCAAAAATGAGAGATACTACTGTTGAATCTATAGTTCTTGCGGTAGCCGAAATGAACGGTGACACTTCTGATGCTGTTTAAGTCCATTTTCAGCCCTGACACTTGGGGGATGAGGAGGGACGACATACATTAAAATGATTCGAAATGAGCAATATCAGGGTGCATTTAAATTATTTATTTCAACCCAGCGAAGCGGGTGATATATGCTAGTCTAATATAAATAGAATAAAGAGTTTGTTTATGTTTCTGTCTGTCTGTGTGCGACCTGGGAACCAGATAAGTGGACTAGAGTTACCAAATTTTGGTCACGGATACCTTGGTCCAGGTACCAGTCCAAGATGAAGCGATTTCTTTCAAAATTCGAACCAGGGAGGTCTCAGTGAGGCGTTTACCGGAACATGTAAAAGTAGTAGAAATGACCGATATTACGATCAAATTCATAGTTTTCGCGGTCGCTAAGATCAATGGTGAAACTCCAATCACATTAACTTCCAAATTCACCACATTCGGCTGCGGGCCGGGGGTAGTATTAGACCTACAGCAGGGGATACTGAGACATGTAAAAATAATCCAAAATGACCGATATTAGTGTCAAATGCTTAGTTTTCGCGGTTACGGAGATCAATGGTGACACTTCCATTAGCGATTATTTTCAAACTTAGCTACCATCGTATGCGGGCCGGGGGTTATCTGCTAAGGAGGTTACCGAGACATGTAAAAATAATCCAAAATGACTGATATTAGTATCAAATCCATAGTCTTCGCGGTCGCTGAGATGAATGGTGATACTGTCACAGGCGTTGACATCCAAATACAGTCCCCATTAGCTGGGACCAGAGGCTTTTTTTAAATTTCCAACAAGGGGTCTGAGGGGGCGTTTACCAGGATATGGAAAAGTAGTATAAAATGGCCGATATTATTTACCTTTCGTTGTTCAGTTTGTTTACATAGATATTTTATCTGACCCATACGAAGAATAGGTATTTCAGCTAGCCATCAATAAAGAAAACCATTCAGTCCAAGTTCTATTCATTACAACCTATAATATTCCTCCACATCATATAACTAAAAGAGGGTGTAGACTCTAAACTGATGCAGGCCTATAAACAAATGTGTTTTGATCCTGTGACCTATGCAGTTTTAGTCCGTCAGTTAGACCACCAAAAATGAGAAAATCACATCACAAAGAGCGAGGAGCTGCAACCAGTACAAAATCGTTCAACATAATCCCAGCAGTGAAAAAATGCATGTTGCCCACATTGAGTTGAGTTGATTTTAGTTTAGCGTCCCGTTCAGCAGCAAGGCTATATGAGACGTGGACCTACTGATTAACGTGGAATCCGAACCACATGAGCTCCCACCGGGAATCGAACCCGGGTCTCCCACGCCAAAGGCGCGTACGCTAACCGCTTAGCCACGAAGGAGCTCTTTGCCCACATTGAATCGGTAGCTTTCCCAATATGGCAGTCAAAACCAAAATGGTGACATCAATTCTAAAAACCATCATAATTCACTCAAATAACATATGTTTTAAACGTTTTAAGATTTTATTGCATAGTTTTCGGGATTAAGGAATATGAATTTTGATTTTAATTTTTAAAAAAAATACTAACTGCCTTTATTGTATGTAAAATGCATAAATTTACCAAAACACAATGGATAAAACAGTATTTTTACTCCAAAACTCTACGTTTATTTAATTGTCCTACATATTGCGGGATTGTGTGTACATTAGATAACATTCTTAGCATAGCTAATATGCTTGACGTAGATATAGTCTGAAATCTCTGAATATAGTATTGTACAAATATGTGTACCACATTAGTAGCACCTTTATTTTAGTATAATCGCCAATGCAAAATAATATATTAAACACATTTTTAACACGGTAAGCTATGTTTTGTGAAAATGTCTTCTTCATTGTCACTGCCAGTGTCTTCATCACAACTAGAATGTACATCATTCATCACTTTTCACACTGAATCTTGCAGAAATCAGTGCAAGAAATACCAGCGTCAACACAGGAGCAGCTGTTCTCGCATTTCCTCTTTCAGCTGCATGACATGAACTGTAGTATTTATTCTGGAGCTGGTTTCCCATCAATCCATTGTATGGTGATAGTTGAGCCATTACTGTTCCTCCCATGGTCATCTGGAGATGGCGTGTCAGGTTCTCGTTGCAATGCTGACTTCTATACAATTCCACTGTTGACAATTAGATCTTTTAAATCAGCAGCTCTATTCCTACGACCAATTATGCCTAACAGCATCATCAGTAGGTGGAATACTCTAATCATCAGTACTATATTCCTGAACTGGTCCTTGCGCTTCCAGTACACTTCACATGCTTTAGCATAAAATGCTTGATCGAAAACAAACCATAGCGTATAACTTCATCTGATCTCTTACTACACATCCTCTACACAAAACATCATAGGCTGTTCTTATGTCAGTGGCTGGCGAATCTACAGTATCTACATAACCAATTTCTGTTTTAGGACAACCACCCGATCCCGTATTGTGATGAAGAACCCTGTCCAGCATAGCACCAGGAGACTTGGAGTAGTCTTCAGACAACGGCATACGGTTCCATAACTTGTATTCATAACCAATACTGTATACCTTCATTAAAGATTAACTGCTTTGTAGCTGGTAGAATTCTCCAAATTTTGAACGAGTGTTAATTCACCTTTTGGAAGCCACTGCCCACCGTAATATTCTGGCATTTTCCTCGTCGTCAAATCTTCAGGTAATGGTTTCTTTGGCCGTTTTTGAGGGAGTTCTTTTGGAGCATTAGATGGCTGTGTAGTTTCTGTGGCAGTAGTTGATGAAGTCCCAGGTTCTGAAGACAAGATTGTTTTTTAGCCTTCAACAGTCATTCGCCAGTTTTGTCGCATAGCGATTATTGAATTTACATGATGTGATGTGCCGCAACCGTTAATGTTTTTTTCTAAATTGTTAATGTTATCTGCAATTAGTTGGGCAACATCTCTCTCTGGATTCATTGACACTAGAAATTTATCAGGAAGGACCACATATCCTTGTTTTCGTTTAGATACAGCATTTAGTGCATATCCTGTTTCTAGTTCTTCAATGATATCATAGCTGATATCATGATCATGAATACTCAGGGGCTGTACAACTTCCGTGTCGTTACACAGAGCCTTTACTACAGATGAGAATAAAACAATTTTAGGGAGTTTAATTTCACATCTAGAAACATTATACGTGAGGTCCTAGGCAAAATAATTCTTTAAACGCAAAACGCATACACTGCATTGGGCGGAATCAGATGTGCCACTGAGTATAACTGTAACAAATGTATATAATCTTGGTGGTACATACAGAGAAATGCATTCATGATGCAAGTCGTCTTCGGTTCGTGGCCATGGTAGCCTCTCACTAGCATTTTAAATATCTTCCTAGAGTTAGGGCTGCAAGGTGCACTGCTCTATCTTCTGCTTGCATGTTGCATAAATGCCTGTTGCAGTATATAAGTTTCTATAACTAACTTCTCAATGCTTAAGGAAACTGGTACACTACTCTTCTTCTATGATCAATACTCTCAAGTACCAAGTTCTTGTTGTGTAATGAAATTTAGCTCATAAGGTTACTTCTTCTCGCAAACTTAACTTTGCTCCTAATTTTTCAACTTCTTCTTCCATACCTTTGACAAACTGTTGAAAAGGAATATCTCGATGATTCTTGACTGAGTCTTCTCCTAACTTTAACACTTCAACTAATGCAATATTTTCACAGTTCAATTCCAAATTGTCACTACTTTGCTCTGAGTCATTCTGTTTGTTTATTATCCAAGGAAGTTTCTGCAACATGTAAAATGATACTTAGCTTCACTTATCAATAAGACTTCAGTAGCAATACTTAATATTTGCATAGCTACTTCTGCTTGTTCAGTCTTTAACCTGAGAAGTTCATTTTCTGCTGAGCTGTGTTATCTGCTCTCAACTCACAACGATCAGGGACTGATTCACGTGTTTTTGCACCTGCAGCATAAATTGTTCCCTCACAGAATACTCATACTTTTGCAGGATATTTGATGATATCCTACTTGTCTTGCGACGTGGTCCCACACCTTGTGATTGAATATTTTTTCTTGTATTTTCTGAAGCATTTGTATATGTGTAAAGTCCTGGTAATATTTCCGATGGTATCTAATGTCTGTAACACCGGTATAGTCATCACTGAGCTAATTTATATGATGATTTCCTCGGGTTTCTGCAGCGTATTTCAATCTCTTCCAAGCAGCCTTCACATCCTCTGGTTCAGTGAAGTCAGCACCAGATGCTGAACATATAATGCACCTACATTCTGCTTCCATCTTGAATCTGAGGAGAAAAATCTGTTAACATCATGGAATTTAATTCTTGAAATCAGTTAATATAATGCCAATTTTTACTTTCCAGTTGCCAATTATTATGCAATGATCATAAAACATATTTGAACTATGTTTTACAATGCACTAATATATTCCTCGATTCAAAAAACCATGAAATGCAAACAAAAAGTTAATGAAATGGATGCTATTTGGGAGACTTATGACGGTTTTAAGAATTTACGCCGCCATTTTGCTTTTGGCTGCCTTTTTGAGAAAGCTACTCTTCCAGAGTGAGCAACATGCCTTTTTCCACTGTTGGCACTATACGGAACAATTTAAAGTATGTTGCAGCTACTCCCTTTTAGTGATGTTAAATTTTGCTGAATCTGATAGACTATTTAGTTGAATCTAATTTCTAAACGTCTACACCCATACCTCAGTGTAGCTTCATTTCCTTTCTTTTTCTTTCTTTCTTGTCTTTCTTTTTCTTTTTTTAAATTTAAGTACTTTTTATTTATTGGTTCTGGAGTAATATTTTATCAAAGCACAAATACATTTGAAGTGTAAACACTAGTATATGTAAACCTTAATGTTTAACTATCCTTTTTGTAATTCTCTCTGAACTAATGTTAATTACACGAGTACATCAATATGTCAATACTTTTACTTTGCACTAACCGAATGCAAGTTAATGAAATCCTAACAACACTGTTTGTCAAAGTTTTAGTTTGCAGTTTCGTTCAAACTTTTGATTTGAGTAGTGAAACACAAATAATTTGTATGTGCTTTCAGCCTTCTAAAATAAATGTAACTCGTCTAGGAACGCAAATACTTTTAATACATTTAAAACACTGATGTTTGTTCAGGAAATTCAATTCATGGAATTAAGTTTGCTTAGTCTAAACTGCTAACTAATTAGAATATTTTAATTATGCTAACCATTAGAAAAAACAAATAATTGTTACTAATATAATCTTAATGCATGATGTATTATTGAGTCATTTTCATTGATGTTGAATAATGGAAAAGATGGGTACTTAAAATATTGGATTCTACATTCTAAAAGACACTAAAATGGTTCGTGATTATCTATGGAATTTGTGATTTGTCATCTGTACGAATGCTCAGGTCGAGCTATCAATAGACAACTAGACCTTCATCCCGGTAGCACACTTTAAGCGTAGTTTTCCTGGATCCTAAGATTGTCCTAAAAGCTCGTCTTATCGGTACCTTGTAAATGTGCTGCTACCCCCTTTAAGATACGCCTCTCCAGTTGGAACGGATTCATGGATGCTCAGACAATACATAACCCACCGGAATACGAGTCATCAGGTGCCCTGCCTGTCTCATTCGTCAACCTTGCATCTTCAAATCCTACCACATTATATATATATATATATATATATATATATATATATATATATATATATATATATATATATATATATATATTCCACTATAGAGCTATTTATTTAATACAAATATATAAAGTATTGTAGTATGTCAGAGCAAATTAGTGTCTAATGTGTGAGAGCAAATGTTTGATATGCATTTCAAAGAATTGAACACGTTTGGACAATCCAGGGAGGATAGCCTCTTTTGTCCCCCACTGTAAACGCGACTTTTCTTACTTCTATCATACCAAACAACCTAATGGGCAATCAGTGGCGTATTTACGATTTTGTTTCGGAGGGGGCTTTGCTAACTTTCGGGGGGGGGGACTTTGCCTGAAAATGTGAAAATTGAGCAAGATATTTTATATATTTTACTATAGTAAGTAAGATTTCGGGGAGGGCTTAAGCCCGGAAGCCCCCCTAAATACACCACTGTGGGCAATCAAGTCTCTTTTTTCGGCACGCAAGATTAACATACGATTCAATTAAAGCAATCAAGAAACACTAAATTCTATTACTTTATTTAACCTTTCAGTTTATTAATTGGGCCTAAAAACATTAATTTCAAAGAAAATATAACTTGGCCGGACTGTTATTTCATACGCAACATGTTACAATGCAAAAATTCAAGATTGTGATGTTTTTTCTCAACATATCGTCATCTTTGGGATATTTAATATATCAATTAGAACATAATTCGGATTAATAGGTCAAATCTTCAACTATGTTTTGTAAGTCCAGTAATTTTAATCGGGCATAAGTGCAAACAATATTCTATGCCAGTAACGGCAATTAAAATTGAACAGTCTCTAGTAAAAAGTATGCGAGCATATAGTATGTGTAGCCTTAGATTACATAAAATGGTGTACAGAGGGTTACGAGCATACAAATTATTCTCGTTAGCTTGGTCTCTGTAAACTCTATGTTAACATCGTTGTCAGAGACATTAGTAATATAATGTGCCTGTTTATACATCTTTGTGGAATATATATATATAAACTTCCATATCTCATTTATTTATGTTTTTAGATGTGTGAGAAAAATTAGTATTCCTAAATAGTGTTTCCTACAGACTTTTCCACACGAAGATCAATAAATTTAAATTCAATCAAGTTTTTCTTGAAAGGTTGTTGTCAAACAGAAATGTTTCTTAAAGTTGTTTTTCTTAGGAAGCAAGGAAAGAGCGGACTCTAGCGTTTATCTTTGTTGCATGAACATCATCACCATTACAAACAATAATTTCAATAAAACATAATTGTGTTGAATTTGGTTATTTTTGTATATATGACTTGATGCTTAGAAGTTTAAAAAAATCGGATTTGCCCAACTTTTGATATTAATCGTTCAGTTCGTCCCATTTTTATCATCTACTAACAGAATACCCGTTTTTCGCATGGCCAGAATAATTTTCATTTTGGACATAAAGGGGTGAATTTGGATTTAATTTGTATTGGAAATGTCATTGTGATTTATGCCCGTTTGGCCTTTTCCCGTTTCGCCTTATTCTTTCAAAACATATTTTGACAGACAACCGATAAGAATGTTGGCTTAAGGTGGAACGGGAATTCCCGTTTAGCCTTTTCCCGTTTCGTCTTATAAGATAGCAGGAAATTTTCACTCCGTATCTGTAACAAAGAGGGATTTATTTTATACTCAACTGCAACCTCTCTTTTATTTCAGACAAATTAAACTCAAGTATCTTACAAGAACATAAATTTTATTATCACACTCAAAATAGCATATGAAGTTTCTATATGCATATAATATGAAACAGCATCAATATATGAAATTACATCAAAATTTTACTGTTCTTAAGTCTATCTTTTAGACGGCGAATCCTGTCATCAAGCTATCTCTACTTTAAGTTTCTAAGTGTTCCCTGATTACCCACTTGAAGAAGTACTTGCAGTCTTTTGTTTTCATGTTGCTCGTCTTTCATTAATTCAATGAAATAATTTATGTCTAAATGGTCCCTTGATACCTTTCTTCGCAATTTGGCGTGCCTCCCTTCCGCATTGTTAGTCGTTCGTTCTTGATCGTTTTCAAGGTGATTCCACAAGTCACTGCCAATAGTTAAAAAAAATATTCATTAGCACATTAAAGATTCAAAGGATTGCAGTAGAATCTACTTTGGAAAGTCGACAACAAAATTTTGGGTGAAACTAATTTATTTCTTTTGTAAATCAAAAGAATGTATTCTTTTGATAAATTTACAAATCAGTGAATGCAAAATCTTCAATACATGCACATCGTAAGAAAATCTCTATTACACTACATGAGGTGCTGAGGGAATAAAATGACAGACTTAAATCTCGACTCGACTCGAGTCGTGCGCATCTACACGCAACAAAAAAGTCAGAAATGACTTCAGAAAAAAAAAGAACATTTTTGTTATAATTCTTAGAATTTCTCCGTAAGGATTCCATGCTTTTGGTATACACTGTTCATGTCCATTTTACGAAAAATTAACGTTTTCAGAAAGATTTCATTATTAATGTCACTTACTGTATGCGCTTTTTCACTAAAGCGAGTTATTTTGTCCTTGAGAAAGTGGCTTGATTGCCAGAACTAGACAAGATATGCATTATAACATGAATCAAATATTTTTTAACGGCTTATATTGAAGGAAATTTGCTACACTATACAAAAATAACATATATGACAAACAAGTAACGTATGTGACATGTACGTACAATTACTGTACTAAAGTTCAGATTTTAGTAGAAGAAAGAAAAGAAATTTAACTTCTAAAACACTTATCAGACTCCATATTGAAATCTTCCATTTTCTTCCGTCTCAGTACCTACCTATTTGCAGATAAAATATACCTAGTGCGCAGAAAAAGTTATGTCCTCTTCATTACGCTTTTAAATTAATTTAAGTTTCGTATACATTTTTTAATTTTTTTAAAAAGTTTTCCCTTATATTTTAATAATAATAATAATAATAATAATAATAATAATAATAATAATAATAATAATAATAATAATAATAATAATAATAATATACTTCTGTAATAATAATATATTTTAAATAATCTTCCTTGAATTTGACACATTTATAAAGGAATGAAAAATGATTTGATTATATAATGAAATGATACATAAGAATATCATGTTTAAGAATGTGACCAACATTTAGTTTAAAACATAAAAAAGACTTATTTGAACTTTTGCAGCAAACGCATTATTGTATTTAATAATTTCAGCACAGTAGTAGTTTGGCCAAAGAAATCAGAAAACTAAATTTTTATGTTTTTTTTTAAAAAAAAAAAAAAAAAAAACAATAAGCCAATCTGACGAATTTTATTTCAGATGCAAACCCGCCGATCGGCGTTCGGTTTTCATTAGATTGAAAGACAAAATTGTTCATCAATTTGGATATTCTTATTTATATCATTGTGCTATAGAATGACAATTATTGATAAAATAATTCTTGTTCTATGTCAGAGGCGTTCTTTGAAGTCACATAAATCACTATGGTCACGTAAGTTACTAAGACATTTCCTAACTTATGTGACAGCAACGTATGTGACATTTTTTCTTTATATATATTTTAAAGGAAAACTTATCAGATTACTAACTTTGAATGCAATCTGTTTTAATTCTTTAAAAACGATAGGTCAGCCCTTCAGAATATGCTAAGTATAATTTTTAGCAACATAAACAGTCCTGAAACATTGGTAACGTATGTTAAACCTAATTACGCATTCATCTAACCTAATTACGTATTAAACCTAATTATGCATTCATGTTTTCTTCCACAAGATCAGAAACGTATAACGACCATCGGTACTACTGATTACACTGAAGCATGAAACTTTCAGAGAACAAAACTAACCATGTCACGTTGTATTTTGAATTCTATGTGTTGGAAATTCATAGAACCAGGGAGTAACTTAAGTGACAGAAATTACAGGACAGAAGTTTCTTTTTTAATACAATTAACAAAGATACTCACTAAAAACGAAAGTTTATATTTTTCATTTACGTAAAAACTTCTGATTACGATTGCAATGATTTTATTTTGCATCTTATACTAGCAAATATAGAATAACTACTTCAAACTTTGAAAATACTATTGGGACAGATAACTTACGTAACAAAATTGTAACTTTTATATTATTTTGAAATAACACTGAGATGTATTGCCCTGCTAATTCTGTTCCAAGGATTAGCAGCAGCTAACCTGTCTCCCTTTAAAATAGAAACTGGATAAATTAAATTTTGAACATTCTATGCAGTTGGACATAGCGTGCAGGAATTAAGTGAAAATAATTCAGCTACAATTGTACCCTTTAACTATGATTGGCTAACTTCAGCCCATCCCAACAATTATGTTTCAGGATTTGTTTACATTTTAACCCTTAACGAGTTTTCGTTACCATTTGGCTACACATGTTTTGATCTTGCCTATTGCGTTTGAAAACTTTTATTTTTAGGTATTGTTGCTTGTGGTTATTTGTGTATATGCTTTCCGCGATCCAGAGAAGCTATTGCCTCCTGGTGACAACTCTGGTAAATTTTACGCGGAAGGTAGTCTGTGGATATAATATTTTGCAAGCAGTGCCGGAAACAGACAGAGAAAAGATAGTGAACCGTTAAGGGTTAAACCGAGTCTAAAGAGTCCTGATTCTGTTACCCCCCCGTTATTTTGACGTGAGAATACTTGGTGTAAAACGTAAACAAATCCTCAAACGTGATTGGTGGGATGAGCGAAAGTTAGCCAATCACAGCGAAGGATACAATCGTAGCTACCCTTTTGTGTTCATGTTTTCAATGTTGTCTCATAATGTCTGATGAAGCCAATTTGTTACGTGTTGAAATTGTAATACATACAATGTTACTTTGTTCAGTAAATTAATTTTATTTCTAGAAATACGTAAAATAAGCAATTATTAATGTATTTATCCACATATGTAGAATTAAAAATAAATAAATAACAATAAAAACATAACGTATAATTTAAAATGCTATTCTACTCAATCAAGGTACATTTCTTATATCATTATCATTTCTTATTTCTTATTTAAGATACAAATACAAGGCTACATGTGCAATTGCTTCAGTGTGTAATGTACAGCATGTTTGTAGAGGGTGCAGGTAGTCAGTCGAAAAAGTAATAGGAGTATTATATATTTATTCTTATGTTTATTTCTGTGTATTTGCTCAGCTAACATTTTATTAAAAATCTTTGCAAAACTATTGGCCAACATAGTCGGAACATAACCGTACCTCTCCTCTCTTTGAAGTAAGGATTTATTAAACTTTTTAAAAGAAAACAGTGGCGCAAATAATACATTACCCTGAATACTTACTTTGATTATATAGGATGTTCTATTCGGTCAAACGTAAATACTACTAGCCTTACAAATGTTTTGCAAAATGACACTAAATTTCCCTATCATGATTTGAAAATTCCCTTCCCTGGTGTAAGGCGAAACGGGAAAATGTCAAACGGGTATTCTCATTTCGTCTTTCGATCAAATTAATATATATTATCTTAGTGTCATAGCCGGAAGTAATTAAAACAGGCATAAGGCGAAACGGAAAGAGGCCAAACGGGAAGACACTGTCATTGTTCATCTACGCGATCGCGAAAACTATGGATTCGACACTAATGTCGGTAGTTCCCCTTTCCCTAAGTTGCACCGTCAAAGTGAAGTGATAAAAGCCATCTCATGTCGGAACGTCATCTATGTTGAAAATTTGATCGAGATTGATCGAGTGGTTCATGAGCTATTTAGTCACAAACAGTCACTTTCATATATATTACTTACATTTTTCTACCTGTATTTTTTAAGTTGTAATTCATTTTAAATTTTATTCCCTGAACACTCTAGATATAACTTCAAAGGGGGCGAAATATTGTAATCGGAAACGGCGTATTCTGTGAAAATTGATCTTACATGATGCTATATACACCTGTCAACTGCACTAAATTCAAGCTAAAATTGTCATTGTAGTTTGTAACCTATGTTAATTCCGCTCGTTGTAACCCACTGTTACATATGTTTCCAGTGATGTTTCAAAACATGCAATTATGTGAAAAGAGTAGATTGTAACATAAATATGTGACCATGGCCTATTTTAGGGAAATGTCTGCTATTAGGGCCTCCAGAAATAACATCAGTGACGTCATTTGTGGAACTCAGGAGGCAGTTCAGAAATACTTGTATTTTAATCAATTGTATACTAATATACTTATACAAAACGTGAAATTTTTACATGAGTAGAGAATCTTGCTTCCCTCTAGCAAAATCTGTAATAACTATCGAATAATATATATTTCTTAAGTAATTAAATTTTGTGAAATATTGTCCCCTTAATTTAACTAGTGAACTTGGAATGGGCCCACGATACCATTACTAAAAGAACTAAAAAATTAATTTAGGCTTAAGCACTTTTACTACGTCATCAATAAGGAAGCATGTTTCCCCAAGTTGAAACATTAAAGTAATCTGACCCCTACTTTAGTAAGACGCTAACCGGGGCTTCTATAAGCATCAAAAATGTTTATTTTTTACGAGTGTTTTCCAAGGAGAACACAAATTTCATTTATTTCAATATTTCTCTACGGTGTCGAATTTCATACTTTACTAGGGAGCCCAAAGAACTACCTTGTGGCTAAGCTCTTGGCATACGCGCCTTTGACATGAGAGACCCGGTTCGATTTCCGGCGGAAACTCATGTGGTTCGAATTCCACATTAAGCTGTAAATCCACGTCTCATATAGTCTCGGTGCTGAAAGAAACGTTAAACTGAAAATCAAAAGTCAAGAGAAATCGAGGGGACCCGTTGTTGTTTGTTGTAAAAACGTTTATCATTGTATGATCAGGAAATGAGTGAAGTTTACAACACTTAAGGACACAGTGGAACCAACTTAAATAAAATCACGTAGAAACGGAAGAAATTTTCATTTAACAAAGACCTTTGAGCCCATAATAACCGAATATGTGAAGCTCTTTATCTTTTTTATATGTATCTAGATTTCAACTGTTGTATAAATAACTGTAGATTACTAAATTAAATAGATGCCAAAAATATAAAGAAGTGCGCAGTTTCAAGTTCTACTGCACTTACCAATATACAGAACATTCAATTAATATTAGCATATTTAATATTTTTTGATAACGTTTTGAATTTCAGTATATATATATATATATATATATATATATATATATATATATATATATATATATATATATATATATATATATATATATATGACTTTTTAAAAATAATAAAATTCAATTCATGTGGTATTAAACTACGTACCGGTACCTCAAAGGACAAAAATTGCTGTAGAAAAAGAAATATTACTAATTCTCATTAAAGGAAAAGCAAAAAGTAAAAACTACATATTATTACAACACAAACGTGCAAAATCCATTAGTTGGGCTTTTTGGATTAAGCTAATGGAATGAAATAATGAAATGCCTAAATACTGAAATGAATTATGACTGCATAACTAATTTCTCTTTGTTATATATTTGAACCCTTATTTTTCTTCCGCGTTTCCATGAACGATTTATCACATAATACGTTAAAGTATAAACGAATTACCATTTCATTTCAAACGAAAGCAGAATAATGTTTTTTTTTTTAATTTCTCTTTTATTATTATGATTCTTTTATCATTTTTCTCCTTCACTCACTTTTTTCCTTTTTCTATTCAATTATTAATTTCTTATTGCTGATACTAACTGTAGATACTATGAAATACTCTTTGTGATATATATATGTATTCTGTATTGAATGAGAAATTACTTTGTCTGAAGTAGAGGAGAATCATATTCTCTGTGTTGAAGACTTGTGGAGTTAAAGTGGATTTTCATGCAAGCATCCGTTCCTTGCGATTTCTATGCGAAGGCAACAGAAAGTTGCGTTACACGTATAACCGTAGTTAAACAACTTTCTCAGTTGGGTATTCAGCCACATCGCAAGCAAAGAACGGATCGGACGCTTGCATGAAAATCCGACTTAAGTTATTAACTCTGGCCTGGTGCCTGCCTACTTCACTTATTTGTATTAGGTTTCAGTAATTCAGAATTTCTACTCTTTTTTCCTGTTCTTGTCGTTCACTGCTGCTTTCTGGCTTCTTTACATGCCGACAAAATACGATTAAGTAATTCCTTATAGCTCTATATACGTAGCAACGACTAGTGGTAATTCTCCATTACTTTATCCACAACTAGTAGTTATTCTTCCTTACTAAACCAACTATTAGTAGTAACTCTTTATTACTATAGCAACAACCAGTAGCCCTATAAATTCTTCATGATTGTAGCAATAACTAGTAACATATCTTCATTACTGTACCTGCAATGCAATACTCCTCTCTACGAGAGACGTCCACAAAATTAGTGTACTACGGCCCTCGCGGGCAGAGATAATTTTTTTATTTAATGTTGGTCATACTGTTGTGTAGCTTAGCTCATACCCTTTCCAGCCAGCCCAATCATGCGTCAGTACAATCAAAACTGTAGCGGCAGTGACGTCTCCTTTGCAAGATGTTGAGAAAACCTGCCGCCAAGTGCGAGATTCGCAGCGTTAAACGTTATCTCGTTGTGAAGGAAAAAAAATTTTCGTCCGATTAAAATCATTTTATGACGAAGGAATAATGAATCGTACGACTGTGTTTAAAATGGTGTCGTGAATTCAAAAACGGTCGTACTGATGTCCACGATGAGCAAAGGAGTGTAAGACCGTCGATTACCTGATTCCCATATTACCCTGACTTGGCGCCATCAGACTATTATTTGTTCACCTCCTTAAAAATGCACATCCGTGAGAAAAAAAAGTTTCAACTAAGAGGAAAGTGAAGGTGGAGGTGAAGAATTGAGCAGACGAAATGGCGGTAGACTTCTTTGACCAAGTCATAAAAAAAATGGTACCACGTCTCAGTAATTGCATCGACAGGAATGGAAGTAACGTGAGAAACTACAGTAGAACAATGTGGATTCATCCTTTAAATCGGTCAAAACTGGAAGAGTGTTAATTTTACAGTGTATTTCCTAAACTGATAAAAGAATTTTTTTCAGTTACTTTAGGATGTCTGTATCTTCGTTTGACGAACTGTATAATAGTATAAAATGTGCATTTTAATCCGAATAACATCAAAATGAGAAAATTTTCAACATTAAATACATGTACACTTTTCTCCATTCCAACAAACTTCGCGCTCATACGTAAAGGGCTCTCATAAGACTGCGTGCCATTTTCCTCCCCGCCAGCAGCCCGCTCGAGCCGGTTACTGGCGGGGTGATCTCCATAGCAGCTTAGAGCCACATATTACTTTCACCGAAGTGCATATGTGAAGGCAGTGGCGTATTTAGGGGGGTGGCTTCCGGGCTTAAGCCCCGCCCCGAAAACTTACTTAGTATAGTAAAGTGAATGAAATATCTTGCAGAATTTTCACATTTCCAGGCAAAGCCCCCCCCGAAAGTTAGCAAAGCCCCTCCCGAAACAAAATCGTAAATACGCCACTGTGTGAAGGTATACATTTAAGACAATGTTAAGACAGCAGTTGCAGCTCACGCAAGCGGCTTACAGGATCCTAGTATGAAGGCTACCTTACTCTACCAGAAAAAGTTCGAAATTACGGCATTGATCAAATGTTCATTCTACAGTCATGAAAGTAACGACATCTGTTTGGAAGAAAGCATACTACATGTTCCTATCTTACTTCGATCCAACTTTATAAAACAGACGGATATCATCTATTAAAACGTATACATACATTTTTAACGGATTCTCTATCTAAAAAAAAAAAAAAAAAAAAAAAACGTTTCAAAAGAATCATTCTTTTTTCTTCTTTCCAACATATGGTTTTGCTTTTGTCAGTACACAAAACACACAAAGTAAACCGCGCTAAAGAACAGTTTCCCAGCTTGTGGAATGAAGCCAAAGGATTTTTGTTTCCCTTTTTAAAGGGAGGAGGTGATCACTACAAGCGATTTCTATTTGTGCCGCGTACAATGGAATTTCCAATCACACGATTAGCAATTGTTTCTCTCTCTCTCTCCCTCTCTGTAACAGACACATACAGAAACACACTAACACATATCCAGGGAATAGTTTCAAATTCTCTCGTCTGTGTTCGACAATGGGAAGTAATTTGGTGAAGGCGAAAAGGTCTCAAATAGTTGTCTTCTCTCTTTTTTTTTTCTTTTTTTTAATGGGGTGTTGCTGACAGCGTAGATGCAACTTTTTAGACAACACTTGAGTCCATTCTCTTTCACCCTTTTCCATCAAAGAAACTAAATGTTAACAAGAACGTAACTAACAACTGTTTATACAAAATTGGCAACATTTTCGCATATTTTATGTGGTAATAAAATTGTGAATATCGTAAATCAGTTAGTAATTTGTAGTAATTAAATGTATTACACACTTCGTCAAAACAATAATCTCTTAATGTCTTAATCATAAAAGCACTAATATGCAAATCAGGGGCGGATCCAGGACCGACTTCTGGGCGGGGCGGTGGGTTGTCATACTGCTATTTTTAAGGGCTCCAAACTTTGGGGTGGGTTTTATTTATATATATAAAATAAGAAAGTATCCTATTCTGTGGGAGGGGACGATCATCCCTATCGCCCCCCCTGGATCCGCCCCTAATGCAAATTGAGCGGCTTAGGATAGTATATTGGTATGTCGCATTTTCTACTTTACGAGTAAACTGGAAAAATTGACTACTCCCATCCAATTCAGTGCAATGACAGATACCAAATAAGGTTACACTGCCACCTGCCGGTATATTTCCTAAATTAAATTAGATATTCTTTTTTTATCCAGGCGCGAACCCACAAATTTTTACTGGCTGGATCCCCACAAACTTCGGAGGATCCAAAACTACAGGGTGGTCCGCAAGTGGACGTACCCCCCCCCCTTAGTTTCAACAGTATAGTGTTAGTTATGGTAGACTGATGTACACAGTTACCTTGAAGTCTTAAAAGTCATAAAGATCGGTATGATCACCATCCATGTTCAATGCTATATGGACTTTGATAACACATTGTTGATTACTCCAACTTCACTGCAAATAACTGTTACCAAGCAGAAAACAGCAGAAAAAAAATTAACATTATTAGCAATGTTGCCAGACAATGAAAAGCAATGTTGCCAGACAATAAAAAGCAATGTTATCAAACAATGCCAAGCAATATTACCAAACAAATGTGGGTAAAACCTAAAACCGTCAGAGAACACCAATTAGGGGTACGCCCAGTTCCGGATCATGTTGTACAAACCACTTGTTTATGTAGTATTGAACGAGTATTATTTTGCACCCAAAAAGACTATAAATAATTGTAAAATACTTCCTCCTATATTTTCAGAAAAGAAATTATAGAACTAGATTGTTTTTTATACGGTAAAGAGTACAGATGAAGTGTAAGATCAATCATTTCCCTGTTAAACAAATATGGTTATATGGTGAAAGTATACAAATGTCTATTGAGTTAGGAAGTTTTATGAGGGATCCGGACCCCGTAGACCTCCCGTGAGTACGCCTCTGGTTCGATCGCAACTAGTGGTGGGCACAAAAACAGGTTTTTCGGTTTTTTTTAAAAAACCGCACCGGATCTTGAAAATTTTCAAAAAACGGTTTTGTTTTTCTCAAAAAACCGGTTCGGTTTTCACCGAAACCGGTTATCGGTTTTCTCCAAACCCCGTTCGGATTTTCATCCGATCCGGTTATCGGTTTTCTCCAAAACCCGTTCGGATTTTCATCCGATCCAGTTATCGGTTTTCTTCAAAACCCGTTCCGCTTTTTTTTCCAAAATTTGTTTTATATCTGACCAGAATAGCATTTCGTTGTTCTCCGGAAACCGATTCCGTTTCCACAAAAATAGTTTTGTGTTTTCCAAAAGTTTTCACCGAATCAGTTTCTGGGAAAACCGAAATACCGGTTTCTCGGGTTTCGCTTTTTTAGAAACCGGTTTCCGGTTTTTATAAAAACCGGCTTTGCCCATCCCTAATCGCAACCCACGTCACCTTATAACTCAATTTCACCGCCAGTGCTGCTTGTCATTATGTTCGCCCGAGCCGGTCAATCGTATAACCTTTATTATGAGGGTGAAATGTATCAGTCCGTGAGTAACGATAATTTCTAATAATTAAGAGTCGTCGTTTCGCTATGTGCGTTGCCTGACTTAAAGTAGACGGTGCTAGTGTCAAGGCAATTTGCAGGTTTTAAACTATTGTGACGATTTAATTGCAATTTAAACTTTTTTTTTTTTTTTTGAACAAATGAAATGAGTTTCGTTTCACAGGCGTAAAAGTACGGAAGACCTCCAAACTGTACGAATGCAACGTTGAGAGATTTCTATATCTTTCGGCTGCAATACAGGTGTAATACGTGAGACAGAACCTACCAATCTTTCTCTGAATCCATATCAAAGACAGTTTTTTTTAGTGTAACAATATTGAAACCGAAAGTTCTATTATCTTTTAGTCAATTTCGATTTCAGTTAAAGAATAAAGCTGAGACAAAATTTATTCTTCACATACTGAATCCAAATGAAACCAAAAGTTCTTTGTTTTTCTTAAGTCCGGTTTCATTAGAAGAATAAATCTAAGATGAAATGTATTCTTCGCATACTGAATCCACATGAAACCTAATGTTCTATGTTTTACTTTATTCTGGTTTCAGTAGTCGCATACTAAATCCACATGAAACCCAAAGTTATTCTATGTTTTTCTTAATTCCGGTTTCAGTAGAAGAATGAAGCTTAGATGAAATTTATTCTTCGTATACTGAATCCACATGAAACCAAAAGTTCTATGTTTTTCTTAATTCCGGCTTCTGTAGAAGAATGAAGCTTAGATGAAATTTATCCTTCGTATACTGAATCCACTTGAAACCAAAACTTCTTCTATATTTTTCTTAATTCCGGTTTGAGTAGAAGAACAAAGCTGAGATAAAATCTATTCATCGTGTACTGAATCCATATAAAAATAATTTCTCGTTTCCCATTGACATTTTCACTCTGTGAGAATCAATATTTTACCGTAAATTTATAGTAGAGTTCTATCATTTCCGTTTGCAGTAGAGGAACAAAATCAGAGATGCACACTATTCTAGTAGTACTGAGCCCAAACCAAAAAGCAGCTTGCTATTCATTGCCATTTTTCACTATGGTCATCAGCTCTGAATTCGAAAATACATATAGACCCTACTTCTAACGCTGCCAGTTTCTATAGAGGGATAAAACTTATTCTTGAGATATTAAATCCATATCCCAAAACCACAATTTGCTATACTTTACCGTCTTGGACCTACGGTGAACAATATTGTAACCGAAAATGATTGTATATTTTTACCACTTCCCTCTGAAACAGAAGAATAAAGTGAAAAGATAATTTAATCTTACGGTATTGACTCTATATCAGAAAACCGTTTCTTTCTATTACCCTTTTCCATTATTGTGATCAATATCGAAACACGAAATCCTAGGTTTCCACTATTTCCGGTTGATATTTAGGCATAAAAATCAGGATGAAAGTTAGAGACGCTCGATTGATTCCAAAAGTTCTTCTGATAACAATTTTGCTTTATGGAAATCAATACTTAAACCAGAATTAGTAGTAAATTTGCGCCGCTTTTCGTCTTAGCTGAGAGATGCAGGAGGAGTTTGAAAATGTTCCTAAGGCTGAATTATTTCCAAAATACCGCCTGCTGTCACATATCAGGGGCAAGTACACCAGATCTAGACAATCCCAAAGAAACTTCCTAACTTGATATATATATTTATACACTTTTTAAAAAATAAAATATACTTATTTAATAAAGAAATAATTCATGTAGCCCAAAGATTTGATCTTACACTTCATCTGTACTTTTTTTCTTATCAAAAATACCTAGTTCTTTTTAAAGAATATAGATAGCAGTATTTATCCATTACTTATCGTGTTTTCAGCTGCAAATAATACCACTTCAATACAACGTAGTAGTGTCTTGTAATATTGCCCCCTTCCCTAATTTTAGACCCCACGCAACAAAAATATTCTTGGTCCGCGCTACTTATATATTATAGTTTTCAAGGACGCACGAAGAACATTTTCTAGGGAGGGGATATCTCCATGGTTGCTATATTACTACTCGTATTTCTGGTATTTCATTTACGTGGTTTGCTATATTAAGCATACATTTTTGTGAGCTAGGGGGAACCAAGCCCTACCCTTCCCCCACCTTCGGGCGCCCATCATAGTTTTCGTTCTATGACCGTCGGTGTCAGATCGGAAATGCTTGATTTCCATCATCCTTCACCCACCTTCGGGCGCCCATGATAGTTTTCGTTCTATGACCGTCGGTGTCAGATCGGAAATGCTTGATTTCTATCATCCTTCACCCACCTTCGGGCACCGATGATAGTTTTCGTTCTATTACCGTCGGTGTTCAGATCGAAAATGCTTGATTTCTATCATCCTTCACCCACCTTCGGGCGCCGATGATAGTTTTCGTTCTATGACCGTCGGTGTCAGATCGGAAATGCTTGATTTCTATCATCCTTCACCCACCTTCGGGCGCCTATGATAGTTTTCGTTCTATGACCGTCGGTGTTCAGATCGTAAATGCTTGATTTCTATCATCCTTCACCCACCTTCGGGCACCGATGATAGTTTTCGTTCTATTACCGTCGGTGTTCAGATCGTAAATGCTTGATTTCTATCATCCTTCACCCACCTCCGGGTGCCCATGATAGTTTTCGTTCTATGACCGTCGGTGTTCAGATCGAAAATACTTGATTTCTATCATCCTTCACCCACCTTCGGGCGCCTATGATAGTTTTCGTTCTATGACCGTCGGTGTTCAGATGGGAAATGCTTGATTTCTATCATCCTTCACCCACCTTCGGGTGCCCATGATAGTTTTCGTTCTATGACCGTCGGTGTTCAGATCGAAAATACTTGATTTCTATCATCCTTCACCCACCTTCGGGCACCGATGATAGTTTTCGTTCTATTAACGTCGGTGTTCAGATCGTAAATGCTTGATTTCTATCATCCTTCACCCACCTTTGCGCGCCCATGATAGTTTTCGTTCTATGACCGTCGGTGTTCAAATCGAAAATACTTGATTTCTATCATCCTTCACCCACCTTTGGGCGCCCATGATAGTTTTCGTTCTATGACCGTCGGTGTTCAGATCGAAAATGCTTGATTTCTATCATCCTTCACCCACCTTCGGGCGCCCATGATAGTTTTCGTTCTATGACCGTCGATGTTCAGATCGAAAATGCTTGATTTCTATCATCCTTCACCCACCTTCGGGCGCCCATGATAGTTTTCGTTCTATGACCGTCGCGGTTCAGATCAAAAATGCTTTATTTTTACCACTTTTGGTAATAATTCAAGATTAATGGAGGAGATGGAACCTACTCATAGGACTCGCAATCGATCCCTCCTTCCCAAAAAATATTTTTCGATGTATTTTACCTTTTTTGATCTATGTATATCAATTGAATCCGCATTGTGTGTGTATATTAGTATTGTATTGTATCAATATCTGCAGTATTGTATTATATATCAATAGTAAATTTCTATCATGACACATCACAAAAATTGTGATAAAATGGCATATGAATAGTTTAAAATATTAAGGGGACATGTATAAATAACCTTTTCTCTTCTGCAAAGAGGTTGAAAAGTCAGAGATCAGCAGAAATAACTATGAGAGGAAAGAAAAAGCAGAGAGCGAAAATACATAGTTGAATCTACTCTTTAGTAAGCTCATAACAATTTTGTCACAAAAGGTAAAAGCAGAGATTGAAAAACATTTTTTTTTTTAAAGGAAAAAATTGATTTCTACCACCTCCTATTTTAGTTAAGTATTAAGAATGGAAATGCCATATTTCCTTTAGATTCGATTTCACAAACCCGTTTGTTTACGTCTCTTACCGTTTTTCTTGTATGGCAATCAACGTTGAAACCGGAAGTACTAGTAATATTTAACACTTCCGATTTTAGTTGAAAGTTACGAGTGGAGATGATGTATTTCTTTAACACGCTGCACTGATTTCAATAACTCGTTTATCGCTATCTGTTTCCGGTTTAGTTGTATCACGATCATCGTTGCAATCGGAAATACTAGTAAATTTTGCTGCACTTCAGGTTTTAGTGAAGCAATACGGTGGAGATGGTATCGTTTCTTAAAAAAAAAAAAAAATCGTTAGCTATGACTATCAATGTTGAAACCGGAAACGCTTGATATCTACAACTTCCAGTTTTAATGGACACTTAATAAAAGGGATGGAATTTATTCTTAAGATACTGAATTGATACCAAAAATCTCTTCACGATATCTCCTACTGCTTTACGGAAATGATTATTGAAACCGGAAGTACTAGGAAATTTCAATCTCTTCCGGTCTTGGTAGAGTATTACGAATGTAGATGGTAAGTTTTGTGACGTAATGAATCGATATCAAACAAACGTTTGTCATTATCTGCTACCATTTTTGTTTTATGACGATCAAAGGCAAAACTAAAAATGGTCTATTTCTATCTCTTCTGGTTTGAATAAAAGGTGAGCAGAGAAAATAGATGATATTCCTGAGACCCTGATTCCGCTGCTGCTGCTCGAAATCTCTTTTCGTTTTTACTCTATTACCTATTTCTATTTAGATAGTTATTATTAGATAGTAGGTTATTTGGATGATTAATGCTAGATTATGAAATAACGATACTAAAATATTATTTAATACTTTAACAGTAATTAATAGATTATTAGATGGTAATACCGAACTTTTGTTTCTAAAATAATGAATCTTCAATATACATAAGCTATTAGCGTGGTATATTCTGTGGAGAAAAGATGGTATCTAAACTTAAGTACGTACAAACTTCAAAGGGAATCCTGGTATATGAAATTTTCTATCCTTGAAGATGGTCAATAATTGAGGAGGAAAGACCTATCTTTTAGATGGGAATATACTTATGAGTGTATCGTCCCCCAAAAAATACGATAAAAATATCCTCTTCGAACGGTTTCTTGGATCTCTCCTCAGAATCATTTCCTTCCTAGAACCACTATATGGAGTACCTTTTTCATCCTCTCTGGACACTAGCCAAAAGCGATTGAGAAAATATCTCTCTCCTCTCTTTCTCTCTACTTTCCCATGATAGTGACCTCGCTGTAGTCTCCCCCCCCCCCTTCATACCTCTCCGAAGAGGTTAGAAAATGCATTCTTAGGCGTCTATCTAAGTGACCTCTGGTGCCTATAATGTTAGGTATTTTCCACTACCAAGGAGTTCTCCACGTACACGATATAACATTCTTTCCAAATAAGATTTTCGGCTATCTTCACGGTCTTTACTCCTATCAACCAAGCATTCCTGGTTTATTTCCTATTACAGCAGCTTTACGTTATCTGTGGCTTCAAATTGCAAGCGACAACTATGCCTCTATCGGAGAAACTTCATACTAAAAAGTAATCCTGAGTAGTGCAGTGGTAATGTCGACAATCCAAATACCTAATCAAAGAACAAATTTAATTATCAGCAGTGTAGCCATCTCAGATGGTACATAGTTCATTCTTTGCCTCTTATGAAAGGTATATTTGATTAAATTAGGGCAATATATTTTGGATATTGAAAAGGAATTTAATTAATGTAATACCGAAAGTGATTGATAATAACCTATTATTTGTCATGTACTAGAAATGGTTGACCGGAAGTCACCAATTCTCGTACCGTTCGCTTTCTTTCGTTAAGACAAGTTGATTGATTTATATGATACGTGTGTGGAATCGCTGGTAATACATCACCAACTGTAATAACCTATTATTTGTCATGTACCGGAAGTGGTTGACTGGAAATGACTAATTCCGGTACCAATCGCTTTCTTTCGTCAAGACAAGTTGATTGATATATATATATATATATATATATATATATATATATGTTTCATGTATGCAACCACTGGACCTACCCCACTCTCTGAAACTGTATTAGGTATCGTGTACCGAAAGTGGTTGACGGGAAGTAACCAATTCTTGTACCGATCGCTTTCTTTCGACAAGAGAAGTTGATTGCTATATTGGTCTGTGTGTGCAATCACTGGAAATATCCCACCCCTAGCCCTTTGGGGATCATATGGTACATTTTGTACCATGCGCGTTTTTCATGGTACATTGCGTTATTTCTCTTCTATTTGAGCTTTTTCGTCCGGGTTTTTTTGTTTTTCAAGTCCAGAGACATTATAGAAGACATTACGTATGGTTTCAGACCGACCTGCGTCCAGACATAGGAGGTGATGACGTCATAATTTTGAAATATAAATTTTCCCTTATGAAGCCTATGTTCATTATTTTTTGGCGGGCTTATTTTTTCACGTAGAAGATTGAAATTTTGCATAAGCATTTATCTCACCTAGTAGTATTTACCAGATTTTTTTCAGATCTCTACATTAAAACATGGGGAGTCCAGAGGGGAAAAAGTTGAAAAAAGGGATTTTTAGACCAAAAAATCCCGTTTTTCGTAATTTTCCCGCCAAACATACGTGATGGAGACACGTGAGTCACCGTCTGAAAGACAGTTCCATTCTGAAGAGAATGATGGGCGAAACATGTCCCTAGGGTAATTAGGGATGTCTCAGGAATTTTTTTCCCTGAGATCATGGTGTTTTGCGGTAATTTTGGGCATTGTGGAAATTCCTGATAAAATTTCTCCCGCCCTTACTATTCAAGATAGAAACTTGAAATTTGGTACACGCATTTAGTTTACCAAGTACTATTTATCAGATTTTTTGGAGGTCTCTAGGGGGGTAGGGGGGCCCAAAGTTGGACAAAAAAATTTCCCCCTCAAAAATTTCCCTTCGACATCAATTTTCCCTCTCCTGGTATATGGTATGGGCATGCAAGTGATACCGTTTGAAAGCCAGCTCTATTCTGAAGAGAATGAGGTATGAACCATGATCCTAGGATAAATAGTGACGATGCAGTAGCTGCTTGACTGAAAGTCTAAAAAATAGCCCAAAAAAGGGCTAGAAACTATATTATTCCCAATGTTTGAGATCCCAATCTTTTTTCCAATAAAAATTTAAATATTTTAATGCACCTTTACAAGCAAATAATAAAAACTGCAGTAAACGTATAATGTTTATATGCAAGTAAATGTTTTGCACAACGTTAACAAGCACCTATATGTATAAAAGTTCATTGACTAAAACATTTAGTTAATTAAACATTTCGTAAATCATTTAGATTAAACGCTTCGTAAAACTTAAACTCCCGGGATCTTAAACTTTCGCCAAATATTTAGATAATGTCACTCATATCTTTAACCTTTAAATTTATTGGGGGGGGGGCGGTGGCTCAGTGGTAGAGCGATTATCTCTGGTGCGTGCGGTTTCTGGTTCTATTTCCGGCCAAGTAAGTTTGTAGTGAGCAACGTATTTTTCTCGGGGTTCTCCCGTTTCCTCCCACATTTTCATTCTACCAATTATTGCATCACCATTAACTTGCCTTAATGACGCGTCTCCCTTAGCCTCACAGGCATAAACGTAGGTTATTAAACTGCAAGATTTCATTTCATTTCCTTTTTGTCCTTTTAGTTTATTAAATATGCCCTAAACTTTCAGGTCCTTACTATTTATATATTGAGTGAAATTAGATGTTTCTACAGTAGACAAGGGGACCTATCCTGGGGGGGGGGGAGGAGGGCCGCTCCCCAAAGCTCATGTAGCCCACCTATTGTATTTATGAATATACAATATTTGGCATAATTTGAATGCAATTTGTCTTAAAATCCTCGTATATATACCTTTGCATCTGAATGCTCCCCCCCCCCCAATTTGCAAAGAAATTGGCGCCCTTGACAGTAGAGTTTCTAAAACTCGGCACTTGATAACCCGGAAGTCCGGATAACTATGTCACATCCTGACACATTTCTTTAAAAAAAAAAAAAATCTAGCTAGTTTTTGCAAAATCGGCGAGTTAATTTTCATTACAGACAGCTTTAAACCTTCATAAAGTACTTTTTTTTAGGTCTGTCTTATCAGGTGAATTACTGTACAGTATGTATTCATTAATTTCCATGTATTGTAAAGGCTTTATGCCTTCATAAAGTACGTACGTTTCCTTTGTTTAAAGATAATTGGGCAGTTTATTCTCTGTTGTATTCTCAAGGAACTAATACATACAAGCACAGAACTATATTTTCTGAGGAAACACTCGTGCTTACTCTTTTCTTAACCCTATCACGACGGACGGTTCCATTGAACCCGAATTATTTTTTAAAAAATATTATTTATTTAAAATGAACACCACAACCTAGCCCCCTCAGCTCCCGCGACTTTTCATTATTTTTAAAGACAACCAAGATCTTGTTTTCAATTTCAATTCGTTTCGTCACAATTATGGCTGACTCCCTTTACAGACGGACTGGCCTATTGGGCCCAGCCATATTGAGGACATACATATCTCCAAGAAGAATTGCAAAAACAGATGTATCATTTGTCCATCGAAACTCGATAGGAAAAGTAAAACAATGCTTCAAATGTAAGAAAAGTGTGTGTAACGAACTTTCAAAGGTTGTGTGTAACAAATGTTGATGGATGCTTAGTTTTGTAACCAAGGCTTAGAATCGTATTGAATGTTTGTAAATACTAGGTATAACCAAGAAAATGTAGAATTCATCAGTAAACATATTAAAATTATTAAAAATAATGACTTTAGGAAAAACGCCCCGAGCCAAGACGGGTCTAATGGACCTGATCCGTCAATAACGGGCAGTGAATACATCGTTACAGTGTTAACCCCATTCCCGATAACCCGCCATTTCATAAGGTCGGCCTCCTTTTGGTTCACATTAGGTCGAGTTTTCGGGACTCTTCTGTATTAGCCTAAGTCAATTAATTTAAAGATATTAGACCCTTTATTAGGTTAGTTATTAAGAGATACCGGTACTAGACCTTTTCTTTAATAACTTTGAGTACTATTAGATCCTTTATTAATTTATTGATTTTAATATCCTGTTTAACATTCGAGGAAAATACTAATTTCCAGATACGTCTTCCTGGAAATCTGGACTTTTCTGTAAATTTATTCTAATTTTAGGGATGATTATACAGATGATTATATAATTTATTTCCATTTTGAATTTTGACTCTCCCAAAAGCTTTGGGTCCTTCTGAAATAATCTCTGCGTACATGCCTTCTTCAGAGGCGGATCTTGAAGGTAAAAACTGGGGGGACCAGTCAGACCCCAGACTATGATAGGTATATGATGAGTTTACTATAAACTTTCAAAAATATATACATAATAGCTTAAATTATTTTTGTCACCCAAATAAATGAGGGCCTAGGCCCCCCTGGCCCCAGTCTAGATCCGCCACTGGCCTTTTCTCTCAATTGTGAATCAATTACAGGACTTTGTGTATAGAGAATATCAAGCCTATCATATGCTCCATAAAAAACAAGACAGTCTCTATTTTGAAGCAGAGTGTCCCATGTCCCCGTAAATTTATTCGGGACAGGCGAAGGTTTCGTATTTTAGACTAGTCCCATTTCTGCTATAAATATCAGCTTCTCGAAAAATAAAAAATAAAAACAGTATGTTACCGACTGAAAAAAAAATTCAAAATCCACTATTGCAAATGCTTTAATTCTGAAGAAAAACACACTTTTCATGCATTAAAATTAACAATCAATTAATCAGCACTAAAAATGTATGTGGGAAAATCCATTCAAGTGATAAATACATGTAGATAAGTTGAAGGAGTCCTTGGAAGAAAATTATATTTCGTATAATATATGAGTAAAATTTCGTATACTAATTTTCTTTTTGTGAAAACCCTATTATCATTTTTTTTGTAATAACAACACTTAATTTTATTTAGTTACTCTAGAATGCGCACTATTGTGTCTATGTAGGACATTGTAGGTCATGATTTTCTTTCGTCTGCTAGATTTTAAATAACATTTTATTTTGGTAGCATTTTCAGATAAAAATCTCAGGCAAATGTAGAACACTTATAAAAGTTCTCTAGAAGCATAGAACACTTTGTACTACGGATTGTTCGTTACTTCCTTTTTATCCATTTCAAATAATGCAGTGAAAATGTTTCCAAAAATGTACCGTATTCTAAAGTTTGGGTGGGGGATATCGAAGGTGTCCCGTATTCTCATAAAAAATATGGCAGTCTTAGAGAATATATATTGTTGTCACTTCATCACGAAGAGGTACACTGTAAAAAATGAGGTGTTGAAACAACACAAAATGACTATCACTTTCGCGTGTTACTTGTGTGTTCATTCAGCACCAAGCACATTGCCTTCTGAACATATCAGAAATAACACGTGACCTGATGGAATTTGCATTGGTATTTATCGTTTAATATGAGCAAAGCTTTGCGAAATATATTTGGCACTTGTGCCAAGTAGCGAATAATGTTCTATGTTTCCTGTTATCGATCACAATAATATTCTTGTAAACCTGTGAATCGTCTGACAACAGTTATATAAGCAACCGTTCTGCCATCTTCTGTTCATACGTGCTAAGACACAAGAATAACAAATAAAGAAAACAGATGGAAGCACAGCTATCTGTGTAACTGTTGTCAGAGGATTCACAGGTTTACAACAATATTATTGTGACCGACTACAGAAAACATAGAATGTTATTAGTCACTTACCGTAAATGCGAAATGTATTTCGCAAAGCTTTACTCATACCAAACAGTAAAAAATGATGCAAATATTCACAGCCAGTAATGAGGTATTTTCGATATGCTCTGAAGGCGATGTCTTGTTGTTCACATCTTTCAGGTCGATAGTCATATCGACACCATCAGCTGTGACGTACCAAACGTCAGTACGGCTGTTTTTTGTATTCCTGTCCTCGATCCTGGGACTTGCTCGTCAGATATTCGCTGAGCAACAGCTATCAGACTTATCTCAGCCAAGGGTAGCTTGTTGCGACACGTTTAGACTGGGGCATTTCCTCACCTAGACCACTATCCGAATGGGTGGTCTTCAACCTACAACCTGATACCCTTATTCGTTGTATCATCTTTGTGGTCTCGCTATGTCTTCTACAGGACGTACCTCTGCTGATGCAGACACTTCTGTTGTATCCACTAAGGTGGATAAACGAAAAGAACGTCGTTCTAAACCAAGTCCTGAACGTTCACGATCGCCTCATTCTAAAGAGGACCCCCAGTCGCATTCACCACGAGCTAAACGACATCACACACTCAGTGAATCATCTTCATCAACTACTTCTGGACACTTCAACATGGATACAGACTTCCCATCACTACCTATTCCGCAAAATCGACCTCCAGTCACAAATCTACAGGCTCCAGCAACTACTTCTTTCTTACTCACAAATTACGACCCAAAATATCAAGATCTTAAGCAGCTCTACTTTCGCCTTACCAAGTACGTTCCTCGCTCACAGATCACTCAAATCGTCTCGACCCGTCAGGGTATCATCATTAAGTCTCCTGATTCAAATCTGGCTTCTTCACTTCTTAACACCCACTCATATGAGGTCTTTGGCAGAAACGCAAATCTTTCTAAGCTGGCTCCATCTCGCACCAAACAACCACCACCACCTCGACGTTCACCAGCACTCTCTGTCGTTATTAGAGGAGTTCCCCCTGACTACACAGATGAGGAGATTGCAGAGGAACTCAAACTCGACGGGCACTCTATTCTTAAATGCATCCGCATCAAAAACGCTTCTGGTAACACCTACATGGTCCGTGTGCTTACTAACTCATCAACAACTATCGACAATCTTCTCTCGCACGGAGCCTATATTTATCGCAAAAGACACAGAGTTGAACCATCTAAATCTCCGGCGCCACTCCCTGTCAGATGCGAAACCTGTCAAACGTACAACTCGCATCATACTTCTCAATGCCCGAACACACCTAAGTGCGGTTTCTGCTCCGGACCTCATACTACCAAAACCTGCACGAATCTTCAGCAACCTCCGCTCTGTAGTACCTGTGGCTCTCATGAACATCCCACATACAGCTACAAATGCAAAGCCAGACCCACAGCCGAACCTTTCAAGCCAGAACTCGTTGTCCCTCTGCGTCCTCACGGGACTCAAGATACTACTGTTCCTCCGCCATCATCTGTATACCAACCGATCAGTATTAATCAATTCCTGTCTTTCATTACTGTCACTCTTCAGAATATCCACCCTTTCCTTCGACATCACATCTTGCACCAGGTTCAACAAACAGCTAAAGCCATCCTTAACGTCGACTTCCAAGCAACCTATTCTGGTCCAACTGTATATTTTCACTCTGATGTGCTCTAGACAGCAGTGTAACCATTTTAGGTATCCCCACCAGAAACTCAAATTTCTCATTGACTTCATCATGGCATTGAATTTTCTATTTTTGAATATTCGTTCCTTGTGCTAACACCAACCTCTCTTTGAACAACTGCTCAGAGAAGAACATGTTAGTACGTTTCTCCTCAACGAAACTTATCTGACTCCACGCCTCCATCCCCGCATCTCTGGCTATCAGATAGTTCGCCATGATAATGCACTCCCGGCACGCCGTGCAAATGGTGGGGTTGCCATTGGTTTTCCTCCCAGCATTCCTTTCCGACAACATATTTCTGCTGTTCCCAATCTTCCTGAGCATCTCATTCTCATTCTCTATTTTAAACATATATCTGTCACTGTCGCTACTCTCTATGTTCGCCCTGGCCATCCCATTCCGCACGACTTTTTTCACTTCATCTCTGCAAACTTCCGCTCTTTCATTATTATGGCCGATATCAACTTTCATAGCCGCTCAGCCCAACAACAGCAGGACTTTCGGACTTATATTACCACTCATACTACTGGGTTTATTCATACTCTCCCGAAACCAACTCGCCCTGTCAGTAATACCACACCTGACGTGGTGCTCACATCATCCAATCTCTCTCACCGTTGCACGATTTCGGTCTTAGATCCGCTTGGAAGCGATCATCTTCCCATTAAACTGTCGCTGCTCCTGCAACGCTCTCCTGTAAATTATCAATCTCTTCCCGCTCGCACCTCCCCTCGTTTCGACAAGGCCGATTGGGCTAGTTACCGCTCCCACATTGATACGGCTCTTGAAACTGTCCCGCCCCCAACAACCGAAACTGAACTTTATACAACACTGGACACTATCACAGACACCATTCATCTTGCATCTACGAAATACATACCTCAGTCTACCATTCATCCACACAAACCGCCCCTGCCGCCTCAATACCTTCCTTTAATCAGGCGTTCTAGACAACTCTATCGTGATTTCACCCGTACCGGCAATCCTGAATCCCTTAGGCTCCATCGTCAATACCAACGTACTGTCCATAATTACCTAGTAGCTTACAAACGCCGAAATTGGATCAAAACTTGCAATTCTCTCTCTGATAACTCCCACCCCACCAAATTCTGGAAGCGTTTCCATCAACTTACCGGCAAATCCACACGTACTACCTATCCACTTTTAGACGATGCACTACCTCTTCCCGACGATACTGCTAAAGCCAACGCTTTTGCCACCTACCTTCAGGATATATTCACTCCTTCTGCACCAGATCCAGTATTTCGCCGACATCCCACTGACACTTTAGATCTTTCGTCACCGGACCTTCAACCTCACCCCGATCATCCATTACCTCTCCACAATCCACTTACAGCTCCTATCACTGTTTCTGATATACAGCATACCATCTCCCGAAAGAAGAACACTGCTCCTGGCATAGACAAAATCACCTACCGCCACATCAAAGAAGGTCCCTATGTCTTGCTTTACCTTCTCTCTACCACTTTTACTTTCATTCTTCGCACTGGCTTCTATCCTCTACCCTGGAAAACTTCTACTACCTTAATGTTTCTCAAACCTGGCAAACCCCCACAATCTGTCTCTTCATACCGCCCTATCCAACTCACCCTTGTGTTTAGCAAGATTCTCGAACGTATCCTCGTCACTCGCCTTCACACCCATCTTTCAGCATATAATTTACTCCCTCTCCATCAAGCAGGTTTTCGTCCTTCATTTAGCATTTCCGATCAACTCCTCCGCCTTACTACCTTCATCACTAATCAGTTTAACACATCCAAACCTTCCTGCCTCATCTTATTTGACCTCGAGAAAGCTTTTGATAAAGTCTGGCATCTTGGCCTCCTCTATAAACTTTTCTCCTTTCACTTGCCCTACTGTTATATTCGCCTCATCTATCAATTTCTCTCTTGCAGACTTAGCTATATATCAATTAATAATCACCTTTCCTATCCTATCTTCCTTCATTCCGGAGTCCCCCAAGGATCAGCCCTATCCCCTCTGCTCTACCTTTTATATGTCGCAGACTTTCCCACACTTCCCCCGAACGTTACCCTCTTTCAATATGCTGACGACACTGCCTTTTTAGCCACAGGAAGTACGATGCAATGCATTAATTCTTCTCTCCAACCTGCCATAGATTCCTTTCTTTCTTGGTGTTACAAGTGGCGTCTTACCATCAATGCCGCTAAAACGCAAGCGATTATCTTCTTACCACCTGGAAAGCGCTCCCGTGTTCATCGCAATCCTACCAATCTCCATCTCCGTATATCCCATACTCCTGTCACCATCAGCAAAACAGTCACTTATTTAGGCATTACTTTCGACCAACATCTTAAATGGACTCCATACCTCAAGTACATCTGTGCAAAGGCTTACTCACGCCTTAACCTTCTTCGCCGGCTTACGGGCACTACTTGGGGTCTTTCTGCTGTCACTCTTCTTAATACTTATAAATCCTTCCTCCGACCAGTCCTTACATACGGCTTTACAGCTTGGATTGATGCTCCCTCTTCTTTCTATAAACGCCTCCAAATTCTAGAACGCCACGCACTCCGACTTGCCTTTCGTATCCGTCTTCCCAGTCCTACTCGAGATCTGTATGACCGTACTCCATTTCCACATATTCTCTACCACCTTGAAACACTCCGCCTACGCTATATTTCTCAACGCTTCCAGAACCACCATCCCTTACTTTTTGACACCATGCACGCCGACGCCACTTTCCCAAAACGAGAACTCCTTCGCCATACACCGATGTCTCTGCTTTTCTCCCTGTATCATTATTCACTGCCACCTGACAGCATTGATCTTCCTCTCGTTGCCGATTTCATCACTCATCTCGATTCACCTTACATTTTCCCATCTACTGCACAGTAGTCCTACTGTCTCAACAGGCCTCCCACTGTCTTCATCACGATCCAGAGTAGCCCTGGATCAGAAGATAATCAGCATTTGTCGCACTAACCAAATACCTTGTGTTGTGACGTCTTCTGCACTTCATCCTCATCTCATCATCACCTAATAGTATGATCATGGTTAAAGGCCATGATGTCCTGCAGCTCCTCCAGTCAATACCAGAGCTGAAAATTGATGCTTCCCCCCTAATGTTATTATGATTTTAAAATAAAATAAAGATTTAATAAATAAATTAAACCTCACTTACCCCATCTATCTTTCTCCTCACCCGAGATTTCCTTAATTCCTCATCCCCTAATAAAGGGTATGACCCTTTGGGCGGGGCTAGTCGTGCGCGGCTAGCAAAAAAAAAAAAAAAATCTTGTTGTTCACAACTCAACTCAGAATTCAGAATCGACCATCGATTCATCAATCTGAGAACTTCTACTAACGCTCTGCGAGCAATTGATATTTTTGTTCACTCAGGGAGGATTGTTCTGGTACAGACAATCGACATCCCCTTGCAGTCCGTATTGTTGACTCAAGTGGGAGCCCGTGGCCATCATCACCTTTTCTTCATCTATTTTTGTGGAGGGCCAGTGCTTGCACTGACCGACATCTCCGCGAGGACGTATTGCTGCCTCAAGTGAGAGCCACAGTGGGCTTCCCCTAGCACCTACTCCATACGTTTGCTTCGAACATTCAAGTTATATTTTTTGCTAGGTTAAACCATCATCATGCCCCCCTCCCCAACGGGAGCGAAGGGTACAGTCAAATCCGGTCACTCTGCTGGTACGAAGACTTCTAAAGCAGATACCTCGAAACAACCTGAGTCTCGATCTCGATCACGATCTCCAATCGGACACTCCAAGCAATCAGAGTCTAAGAAACCACGGCATTATAGCTCTGATGGAGAAGGTTCCACTGCCTCAATGAAAGTGAGAAACACCGAGATGGACTGGGCTAATGCCCCACCATCTCCAACTTTGCCAACTAATCAGGATACAATGTATAATTTCATATTAAAGAACTTCGACACTAAGTACCGAACTGCACGAGCAATCTTCATACAAATCAATAAATATGTACCGCGCGCAGACGTGCATCAAATTATACCTACGAGAGACGGCATCATCTTAAAATCTCCTAATCCTAATTTTCACATACATGTGCGAAATAAAGCTACCTTTGAAATCTTTGGACCGCAGGCTGTGTTGACGCCTCTTACCCCGAGCCAACGAAAATCACCTCCACCTCCTCGTCGTCCACCATTGCTATCAGTTGTTATCAGGGGCATTGAACCTGAACTCACCGACGATGAGATATTTGATGAGCTTCGCTACGAGGGTCTCGAAATCAAGAAATGTATCAGGATACGTAACAACACTGGTCCTACCTACCTCGTTCGTGTCTTGACCGACCAACAACAAATCATTGATCATCTATTAGCTAATGGGGCCTATGTCTATCGCCGCCGTTACAAAGTAGAACCGTCTCGAACGCCTCCTCCGCTTCCAATCCGCTGCGAGAAATGCCAGACGTATAATGATCATTACACTCATAACTGCACCAACACTGTTAAATGCGGATATTGTAGCGGGAGTCATCTGACCCGAAATTGCCCAAATTCAAGTGCACCTCCTCAATGCACTACGTGTCCTGAAAAACATCCAACTTACAGTTATCGCTGTCGTGGCAAGCCTGCACCTACCCCTGATAAGCCAGAATTAGTAGCTCCCATCAAAACTTCCGATGACCCCACCCCACCTGCAAACTCGCTGACACATCCTGTTACAGTAGAAGACCTCTTACGCTTCTTAACTCTCACCTTACAAAACATTCTGCCATTTCAACGTCCGCACGTTCTCAATCAAATCATTCACTCTGCTAAACTTCTCTATAATCTCCAACTACACGCCACATACAGCGGATCTAATGTCCATTTCCAAATACAACCTACTGAAACAACTGTTTGAACATGGCTTATCATCTCTATAGTACTACCATTCTTCTTGCTCTATACATTATGGCATACAACCTGTTATTTCTTAACAAACGGTCTCTCCTCACACATCAAGTGCTGTTTCAGCAACTTCTTTTGGAGGAGAATATCGCCGCTTTTGCACTTAATGAAACCTTTCTAGCTCCTTACATTACCTGCTTTGTTCCCAAATATACTCTCCACAGACACGATGGACCCAGCGGCGCACGTCTGCACGGTGGAACAGCCATTGGTTTACAATATCGCATACCACATCGCACTATTACCTTACCACACACATTGCGGCTGCCAGAATATAATGTTGTACTATTATATCTCCAGGGTCATACAATAGCCTTCACAACCATCTATGTCAGGCCGAGACACGATATACCTTACCAATTCTTTCAACACCTCTCCGATACCTACCGTAAATTTATTATCATGGCAGACATCAATTTTCATAGTAGGCCTCAATATGAGAAACAGCGATTTTTGGATTTTATTAGTCTTCATACCATCGGCACCTTTCATGTTCTACCACAGCCAACTCGCCCCTCTAGCAACTCCACACCGGATATCGTAATTTATTCCACATCGATCAACTCTCACATCACTATTGACGTTTTAGATTCTTTGGGGAGCGATCATGTTCCCATCAAGCTATCATTAACTACCAATACTTCTCCACACAATACTATATCCAAGAAGAAAGTGTATCTATATCATCAGGCTAACTGGCCAGCCTATCATGAGACCATTACACACTCACTCTCAGATAACTTTGACTTAACGTCACAAGATGACCTTGACAACACCGTTACCCGACTCACTCAGACTTTACAAACAGCAGCCGAACGGCATATTCCAACTACCTATATTACTCCGCATAAACCTAAACTTCCTCCACGATACCTACCTCTCATTACTGCAGCTCGGCGTGCTTACAGAGAATACACACGCAGTCGTAACTTAGAAGCACTTCGCCTCCATAGACAGTATGTGCGCATCACTCACAATTATATCGTTGCATACAAACGCCTTCTCTGGACCAGAACGTGTAACAAACTCAACGAAAACTCACATCCTACCAAATATTGGCGACAGTTCAATCAGCTCATCGGAAAATTTCAACGGACGCCCTACCCATTAGTTGTTAATCAACAAGCACTATCTTCTGATCAAGACAAAGCTAACATATTTGCCCAACACTTTCAACATATCTTCACTCCTCTACCTGGTTGGCATACTCCATTACATCTAAACGAAGCTGTCGATAGTCGATCTGACCCAAACTTCCCACATTTACAACCTAATCTTAATCACGCCCTGGAGTTAGATCATCCACTTGCAGTACCGATTCAACCTGCTGATATCCAGGCCACACTCCTCAACAAACGAAATTCCGCTCCAGGATTTGACGCTATTACCTATACACTGATTAAGAACGCCCCTCCTGTTGTCTTCACCATACTAAGTATCATTTATACATTCATAATTCGAACTGTTTTTTTCCCCATAACTTGGAAGTACTCAAAAGTCTTACTTTTTCCAAAGCCTAATAAGCCTCCATCTGACCTCATGTCTTATCGGCCGATACAATTAACATCTACCCTAAGCAAAATTTTGGAACGCATATTAGTTCGCCGCCTCCATGACCATTTGCAGAATCACGAGTTACTTCCGTTGCACCAAGCTGGGTTTCGACCTAACTTTAGCATTCTAGATCCCCTGTTACGTCTCAGTACTTCTATATATAACCAATTCAATCGAGGCAATCCATCTAGCCTGGTTACCTTCGATCTAGAAAAGGCATTCGATAAAGTTTGGCATCAGGGTCTTATATACAAGTTATACTCTTTTCAACTTCCCCGCTCTTACATCAGAGTTATACATTCCTTCCTTACAGCCCGACTTGCCTACATCTCCATCAATGATGCTCTGTCCTTTCCAATCTTTTTGAATTCTGGCGTACCACAGGGATCTTCTCTTTCACCCCTATTATATTTGCTGTACGTATCCGACTTGCCCACTACTCCTAACGTACAACTTTTCCAATTTGCTGACGATACAGCATTTCTGGCTATCGGTCGGACAATTACTTCTATTCAATATAGCCTTCAACTGGCCATTGATGCTTTTGTCGATTGGTGCGACATCTGGCGCTTGGCAATCAATGCTACGAAAACGCAAGCGATCGTTTTCTTACCATCTGGACGACGATCACGGGTCTATCGAAATCCCCAACTGCTACGTCTTCATGTTGATAACAGCCCGGTTACAATCCATAGTACTCTTAAATATCTTGGCGTTGTATTTGACTCCAAGCTCACTTGGATGCCTCATCTTCTTACTGTCATCGAGAAAGCCAAAAACCGACTCAATTTACTAAAGCGCCTAACAGGTACCACGTGGGGTCTAAACTCTTCTCTCCTTCTCAATACATACAAGGTTTTCATGCGCCCAATTCTAACCTATGGTCACACAGCCTGGATATCAGCTCCCTCTAAATATTATCTTAAGTTAGCCATTCTTGAACGCCATGCGTTTCGTTTAGCCTTCCGCATCCGTCTTCCGCATCCGACACGCCTTCTTTATGAACGCATCAATTTTCCTCCACTATTATCACATCTTGAGGCCCTCCGCTCAAACTACGTTCAGAAACGCATTGAAGCTGCTCATCCCATATTCCTGAGCATTCTCCGCAATGACCAAGACCATGACACTCCCGCTGTATATTATCCCACACCTCTTCAGCATCTGATGACCCTTTATCATCTCAACATCGGCCAAGACAACATTGATCCAGAAGTTTATGACATTTATCATCCTGGCACAGTTTCACTACTCATCTATCCATCTCATGCACAGTAAAACCATCCACTAACAGGGCTGCCTTTGTCTCCATCAGTTCCTGCGTCGCCCCAGGAACAGAAGATAACAGCATTTGTCTAACTAACATCACCCATGTGTTGTGGCGTCGTAGCACTTCACCCTCATACCATCCATCATTACAGATCTAATGATTGTCATATACTTAGCTGTTAAAAATCATGCTCTCATAGCTCTTCATGTATTCAACTAACTACTATATGTTTGCTGTATCTATTCATTACAGGCACCGCAGTTCCAGCAAGATCATAACTTGTATGCCAGCCAGCCAGTCTGGACCAGCACCCACCGTAACTGAGGCTTGTCCTCACACAATTGATGACCCTCCCTATGCAATATGAAATCTGAATAAAGTTCCAAGTGAATTGATTATTAAATAGCACCTAGACCCTCTAATGATACCTCTGACCTCTTATGCTTTTCTCTCTCTTACCGAAGAAAGGGCGCAACCCTTTGAACGGGTAAACGTAAACAAATAAAAAAAAATAATAAATCTTGCTGTTGAATTAACACACAAGTAACACGCTAAAGTGGTAGTCATTTTGTGTTGTTTCAACATCTCAATTTTTGCTGTGTATGTTAATTTAAAGTAGTTACCTCATTATTATTATTATATCAAAGTTATTATAAACAAAATAATTCTGGTTATTTTAGACTAGCAAATTATATAGAGAGATCTAGTTTCAATGTCCATGCTTTTGACGTGATCTGCCATGTAAATTGTTTATTTGACTTTTTAGAAGTAGGTATCCACAAAATGGTTGCACTTTTAACCTTGATATACCCACTTAAATTTTCTCTTTTTTTTATTTAAATGTAGCGAAAAGTTATGTGGTTTGCACAACAAACGAGTTTTCGCCACACGTCCATTTACTCGTGTACTGTTTTCCCCTTACGCTTGGTTTCAGCTGGAACTCTATTTCCCAAATGGAATTTGTCATGGATTTTCAAACCATTGCATTGCATTGGCTGGGGGTTCTGTTTTTGGCATTCTTCAAATTGCTCCGAATTCTCTTTATTTGCTGGCTCGTTGCCACAATACCAACACAAGTAACTTCAACCACACGGGTTTTCTATGAAAAGTGGGTGATGTAGCACTCTAATGAACAAATACTAAGTGTTTTCTTCCTGTTCTTTGGGAATTTGTTTTCCTTCCCTGGATCAGGATGAATGGTGTAGATTTCTTGAAGTTTGTTGAAAGAAGTATTTGGAACTTTTCGTTGTTCCTTCTAGTTGGTTTCCTTCTTTCTTTCTTTCTTTCTTCGAGGTTCTGTACGTTGTAATTTAGGTTTCTAAAACATTTTGGGTTAGATTTACATCCGTTCTTTCGACCTTCCATTAGCACAAGAACTATAACATATAAAGAAGTCCCTTAATTTTAACCCTGTTCTAATTTATTTCGGTTACATTTATTGAAAATATTGAATTGGAGACCATCCGGTAGAACTAAAGACAAAATTGAGGAGGAACTGTTTGAGATTAGGAAGGAAAACTGTTCGAGACTTGATACTGGTTTACTTAGTGTAATTAAATGGTATTCAATCTATTTTCCGCGCACTACTAATGATGGGTTTCCATGTATTCCCAGACTTAAACTATCTTCAATTCAAATTATAAAATGAGATTAAGTGAAATACTTCAATTTAATGTCCAACACCATAATTATGCCCTTTCAGGCTAAAGGAGACAAATGATGATGGAAGAACCGTTGAAATAAGAATATGGAAGGGAACGGGAGTAACCCGAGAAAATTCACGGACATGATATTGTCCACCAAAAACTTACACGGATGGAGATCTAATCGGCAACCCCACGCATTACAGGTAAGCCACCATGTTCCAATTCAAATTACAGTAGAACCCTTTTCGTCCGCCCTCTGCTAGTCCAATGGCACTACGGTTGATCTGACCGTGCTTGAACCGAACTTGTCCCAACAACTGTCGGTGACTCACGAGGTGCATTGCCGTTTACTGCCGTCACGGTATTCTTGTTTACTTGCTGTTACCGCATATTTGCTTTAGTGTTCCTACATCTCTTGTATTGTTTCTTTCGTTGTGCGCTTGTTTTCTGTACTATACTGTGCAGTTTTTAGTGATTACTGTTCGTTGGTTTATACTGTAGAGAACAATACAGTCATTTTTGAGATCAGAGATTATTTATTTTACTGTAAATTCACGTTTTTCTATATTTTCCGATAATCCGACCTTTTTTGCATTCCGGCTATAACCCCAGTCCCAAAGGCGAGTGATTAGAAGAGTTCTACTCTATAGGAAATTATATAAAAAGTTCTAGAACATTATTAGCATTTAATGTAAAAAATGTCTATTACCTGAGTAGAATAAATTGATATGTATCAGTGTAAAAACTCATGCGTAGGTTTCGAGAGAATTAAAAAAAAAACACAAAAATTGATACTGTAACCGCCTCGTGTAATCTGGTCGCTGTTCGTGGTTCGTGGTCCTACCAATAAGTATTCTCCTAAGACTGGAACTTACCTGGACAGGACGATGAAGAACCTCTCCAAGAAAGGTTACAAACTGTTCCCAAATCGCTCGTCGGTCTCAATGATGAGATGAGCATTAGGCGCCGAGAGGTTCGGGTGTCTCGTCTCGAAAACCTCACGGACGATCAGACGGTCATCCAGACCATAACGCACACAAACATCACTCATACAAACAACGAAAACAGACTGGATTAAATGACACTATACTTATTTATTAGAACACTATTATATATAAAAAATAGCGAAGAAGAATGAACACAACACTAAACACTGAATATGTATAATAATTTTCGTCACGGAAATCACACTTTGTCCTTTAAAGACAATAGAGCCCTTTATATATATATATATATATATATATATATATATATATATATATATACGAGATTATAATTTAGATTTCACGATAAATGCTTCTCTCACACCATTGACGCACTTGGGGGATTAGCACTGGGGAAAAGTTGTCTGGATCGTCCCAAGATGAATCTAGTTGCTGCGCCAACAACCCTGGAGATGAGTCTTCAGCAAATTAAACAAGAAATCCTCCAAAGTAGAATGCTGATGTTGGAGGGCGCGTATATAACTTTTAGCGCACTAGGTTTCTGAACCTGGGACTTCACTAGTTGGGGCTAGCCGTAAGAAAACGTCCTTCGCCGGCTAATAGCTTGTGCCCCTTAACACACAATCGTACTTGGTTCCCAACGCAACGTGCGTGGTGGCTACGTACAGTATTGGAGTCAAACTCCCTGAGCACCAAAGCTCAAGGTACGGGTTGCAATGGTCAACTAAAAGTGTTGGCAGTTCATTCCAAAAACCACTCAGTTAACTCACCTGTATGCACATACAAACAGAATACGGAAAACAATTTATGTTAATTTTAGTTAACTGCCTATAATGCACTAGACACGGCGATAACTCTGGCGTGAGAAAGTACAGATAACGAGCTACGAAACAACGCAGTTGGTGCCACTTTGGTCACTGGAACATCTGGTCAGCCCGTATTTCTCTAATCTATTGCAATATTTCCATAAGCGATTAAAGAAAACACTTAATTCAGTTCCAAATAACTATAGAATATATACTGTGCATATAATAAGTCAGGGAGAAACACTGAAATGGTTCGTCACTAACTGAAATGTTCTCACTAAAAGCAATGTTTTAAATATATATATGAGAAAACGATGAAAGACTTCTTTGTCCAAATGTGTGGGAAAGAAGCAATTTCCACCGAAGAAAGAACTTATATGCGTCGCAGAATAAAGTATAAATCGAAAATAATGTTCACTGTCTTTACGAAATATACAGTGTCCACAAAAAATACTTCTATAACCTGGTAGCGGTTATAATACTGATCGAGAATCACACCTCCTATCAAGATGGGGCTGACCCTGAAGTATAACCTCATTAAGATCTATATTTACTAGCTAAAAGATAATAGAGTATGTATAGTATGGTTAAACAGATAGAGCTCAAAATTATGTTTAACTCTTAAACTATATAGTCGAAAATTATGATGAACTCTTGAACTATATAGCTGAAACTATGATGAGTTCTTGCACTACAGTATACAGCTCAAAATTATGATGAACTCTTGAACTATATAGATCAAATTATGATGAGTTCTTGAACTACAGTATACAGCTAAAAATTATGATGGACTCTTGAACAATATAGCTCAAAATTATGATGGGCTCTTGATCTATATAGCTCAAAATTATGATGGACTCTTGAACTATATAGCTGAAACTATGATGAGTTCTTGAACTACAGTATACAGCTCAAAATTATGACGGGCTCTTCAACGATATAGCTCAAAATTATGATGGGCTCTTGATCTATATAGCTCAAAATTATGATGGACTCTTGACCTATATAGCTGAAATTATGATGAGTTCTTGAACTACAGTATATAGCTCAAAATTATGATGGGCTCCTGAACGATATAGCTCAAAATTATGATGACCTCTTGATGTATATAGCTCAAAATTATGATGGGCTCTTGAACTAGATAGCTCAAAATTGTGAATAACTCTTTTACCCTGATTTGAACCAAACTGAAATCTTGTCCAGAAGTAAGACATAAAAGGTGTTTTATAAAGAATGCAACTTTTGAAATGCTTGCCATTCTCTTCTAGTAAGTTGGCAGTACTAAACGTTAACATGATTTTCATCTGTTGTCTTGGTTGTTAGTAGTCACGACGGACGAATAACGCATGATCGTCATCTGTTTTCTCTATAATTAAGAATGGAGAGCTTCGCGATGGAACAGCGTGTTGTCATAGTGAAAACGTATTACAAATGAGATGAATGTTGTGCATTCCTACCTGTTCAGAAAACAAATGACAATCACGCGCTATTTGGCTCTCCGTGACTACTACCCACAAAGACAACAGATGAAAATCATGTAACGTTCAGTGCTGCCAACATACTAGAACAGAAATTGCGGGTATTTCAACAGTTCCGTTCTTTATAGTGCACCCTTCATTAGTCAGTATATCACATCGAGCTTAACAAAATGGTATGCTTCTTAAAGAGGAATTCTGATACGTAGTTTCTGAGAAAATAGATGAAAACAAACTTTCATGGCAGTAAAACGTATGTTTTGCTAGAACATATTGTTTATACCAGGGTTTCTCTAACTGACACTCTAGTTGATGGTTAAGTACAACTTATGTTAGTATTAACAATTAATATGCTTTGGTGGTACGCCAGTATAAAAGGTTGAGAACTCGTTTTAAACGCATACGTAAATATATATATATATATATATATATATATATATATATATATATTTGCTGTTAACTGTCAGATTGTGTCTTGTCGTAATAGCCACACATATTCCTAGCAATGACGTCATCCTCCTAACTGTTACTAATATATTACTTGTAAATTATATAATTTATTACTTAATTATTAAATAACTCAGTTTGACTCTAAACAGGAGAATCATAATAAACATTTAATGCGAGGGTAAGTCAAAAATTTTCCGCAATGTGTTCTTTTGTTCATACAGACCTCTATCTTTCTTTATTTTATTGTTATGGTGTCGTGGTCATTGTATGAAAATTTGATCTTAATTCCTCCATTTGTCTAACTCTTGTTGCAAATAGATCGGTCGTCTTCTTTTTGTTACAGATACACAACGAGTAGTGATAGGTCTATGGTACTTTGTGATCGGAAGGTATCAGGGGCCACAATCCATCAAAGACTTTCGGTACAATACGGGAAAAGCCGTAACAAAGTGTCTACGAATGAATTGAAATATTGAAATAATTTTTCCTTGTACAATGAGAAAAAAAATGTAGGTGGCGTACTTAAAAAGGTAGGTTACATCCGTAATTCCTCTAGTTTTTGGACTTAACGTATAGCAGACGTATAACTGAAAATGCATGTTTTATAGTACTTTTCGTATAAGTGTTCCATCTGTACGTACTTTCCGTATGAAACAATATAGGCGGTCAGGATCTCACATACAAATGGACGTATATAACATACAGCTGAGGAATGTAACATAAGTATATGCATGTGATATACGGAAAACTGTTAGATGTCAGACATCCTGCAACGGCATGATGTAACATCTAAGGGCAGTGCCTATGTTGCCTACGGATAACGTATGCTCCGTACAGATTTATGTAGTAAGCAAGAGGATACCGTATATTTGTACAATATACCGCTGTCCGGGGAACGGATTTTTCTGAGTGTACGTAACAATTCTGCGACCATTTTTGAATTTTTCAATCCATTCGTAGACACTCTATTGCGACAAGACACTCTTCACCTATTGTGCGGAAAATATTTGTTGGATTACGGCCCCTGATACCAGAGGCGGATCTTGCCCGGAACCGGGGGGCGTATCCCCCCAGTTTTTTGAGTGCCAAAAAAATAATTTTAGCTATTATTTAAACATTTTTTGAAAGTTTATAGTAAACTCAATTATATACCTATCCATGGTGGAAAGACTACAAGGTGGTTGCATGCACATGTCGCCTGGAGCGCTGTCGTGGCTGTGACGTCATCTGGTTTGCAAGAGACAACGGGAATAGGCGCGGCTTTAAGTGATAAGTGGAAATTCTTTGTTACTTTGTTCTTTCAAATGATATCGAGAATGCCTAACTGTGCAGTGTACGGTTGTAGTAATAATTACAGAAAAACTAAGGGAACTAATATAAAATACTTTAGGTTGCCTCAAAAAGAGGGGAAGTGTCTCCAGAAATGCATTTTAGCTTTCAGACGACAGGACAAAATAAACCTAAAATATGGCAAGTTTTACATAAAAATAATAAATAAATGCAATGTTAAATGAAATTCTATAAACACGATTTCATTATGTAGTTTATTTTTAGTATTAATAGTATATAGGGCTACAGTAGCTTGTGTTGATTCTGCATACAAAAATCCAATAGTGCGAGCAAGACCCGGATTCGAAATCATGAGGGAGGGAAACCGACAGAGGTGATCATTTCTATCATCATTTCCTTCTACATAAGATATTGATCAAAATTTTCCCCACTGAGGCAGGTATGTAACTCGAGAAGGGAGGCACGATGATCCAGGAGGCTTACCTCCCTCGAGTTACGCAAATAGAGAGCATTGAACGCGTTAAAGTAGTTCAGGTCCCATTTCATTCTGGAGGTCTGCATTCCCTGTAGCCTCGATGCTAAAACGAGACGTTGCACTTCAAATTAACTAACGAATGGAAGGTTCGTAATAACGATTAACGATTACAAAGATATATAACAATGCATTAGATCAAGAGAATAAAGTATCCACCTACCATGTCAGGGGGACATTGCCGGGACACTTTTACACTCAGATTTTGAAATTTTTGTTCATTTTAATCATAACTTTGGATAATTATATATACATATTTAGGGCCCCCCCTCCAGAATTAAAACATTAAGAATGACTCTAGTAAATTTAAAAATATGGTAGATTCTCAACCAATCAAGGAAACACGGTGGCTCAGTGGCAGAAGGCTCACCTCTGGTGCAAGGGATACTGGTCCGCTTCTCGGTCAAGTGACTTTGTGGTGGACAACAACGTGTCCGTGAGTTTCTCGGGGTACTCCCGCATTCTCATTCCACCAAATTCCACATAATCATTCACTTGCATTTATCTTTTGTCTTCTTTAGTCCACGGGACAGAAAAGAGAAAACTTATCAAGAAAATTAAGAAAATTATGTAATTTTATGGTTTATATGTTTTCTAGTCTAGCTGTTACACCCCTACATCGTCTTGACCTACGACTAGTATTTTGTTTCTTGTTTGAAATACTCAAGTTGCAATTTCTTTGTTTGAGGTGCTTTGTATATACATATTTATTTCTATATATTTTCAGAACACAATAGTATATGTAACGTTTTATTTTGTACAAATGTTTAATAATACAGTTTGTTATGGCGTAAATTTTGACACTAATATTCAGAGAACTGTCAGTTTCACCAAACCTTTTGTTTAAATACAAATCCTATAAATAAGCGATCAGCGACTTCAAATAAGATTTTTTTATATAAATCAAAAATAAAAACGATGTTTAAAATATTAAATACGTGCGTCCCTGCTCAATAAAGTTTTTAACCTCCCCTGAGATTCTGACGAAACTTACGTGAGAGCAACCTTTTAAAAAAACTGTCCAAGCATAACGAAAATATAAGTACGTGCATTTCTGTTTACGAAAACCATGAATTCTCCCTTGAGATATTCTCAAAATTTATTTGAGGTCATCAGTAAAGAATTCTCTTCCAAGCAAAATAATAATAATAGTAAATCAAAACCGATCAATGTGTTACGAAAATATACTTGAGCATACATAAATATATAATATGAAATGCATTAACGACTCACTGTGTTATAGATTATTCAGGCCTATACATACTCGAGTGTATTGCTTCAGATGTTTAAAAAAGAAAAGAAAAGAAAGAAAAAGCAGAAAATGTAGTGAGTAATATTGGCTAGTTCAAGCTTCAAAGTTGTTTAATATGAACTGATATTGCTGTTTCTTTTCCTATTATAAATATCTTCCTTTGAATTCACTTAGCTTAAGCATGGATTATATTACGTTTATATAATTATTGTTTGTACTAAAATTTTTACTTTGTTGAAGATCACTATAAATAGAAAAGTTTGCGTGTAAGATAACAGCGAGCAAGCGCTTGTTAAACGTTCATCTGACTCTCGCTGGCCACGTCTGCGACCAAGATGACGTCATGCGCCAGAGCGACAAGAATGTAGCACTGCATTGCATCCACCTTGTAGTCTTTCCACCATGTACCTATCATAGTCTGAGTTCTGGCTGCCCCTCCCCCCCCCCCCCTCTGTCCTCTGTTTTTACCTTCTAGATTCATGACTGGTTGATACACCTTCGGACCACAAGAAACGGAATCCTTGTTTGGTACAAACTTCTAATGAAGCGGTTATGATCTATCTGCAACAAAAGGAAGACAAATGGAGGAATTATGATTAAACTTTCATAGAATAACTACAACAGCACAGCAATAAAATAAACAAGAACTGATGTCAGTGTGAACAACTCAAGTGAAGTTTCGCTACATTGCGGATACATTTTGACTTGCCCTCGCATAACTAAGTTACAGTTAGCACAGAATAAATATTATAAAATGAACAGAAATCAGAAGTTTGGATGCCAGGCGGCGTAACACCAAGAAATGAAAAGAGGAGGTTATGCTTTCATTCGCCTCTGTAGCTACGTACCTTTTAGTTAATAGAAATTACAAAAAACATAAATTACACATTATACGGTAGTTGGGTGGCTAACGTAATAGAAATATGAATATTGTTCAGCAGGTACTGATATTAAAATTTCAAAGCAATCCAAATATTTCTAACGTTTTAATGAGATGATTAAGCTTCTATCCTGCACACAAGCTTGTCTATTAGAGTATGAATCAGTGATTTATTTCTAGAATCAGTGATAATTTTGGATTCAAAGAATTTCTATATATATATATATTTTTTTGAAACAAACAATTAATACACTAGTAATTTTAATTGTAGGTTTTTACATTTCAATTAACATAACGTCTCTGTGCAATGTTTACTCTTCAGTATTTATACATTTTACTTTCTACACAAAACTGCATGCAGTCTTCAAATATTGATATTAGAATGATGGTACCAGTATAAGTACTTAGTTTGAATTATCAATATTTGTAAAGAAAATTATGTATTTTCTGGTACCGGCATAGAAACCACATTCTAATAGTTTAGCATATGTCCCACAAAAATGCCAACTCAGGAACAGAAAAAAAATCCCCGTGAACTGATTTGCCTTGCTTATTCCTTACATGCAAGAATATCATCCCAACCGTAATTAGTGGGAGATTTACGGGATTTGCGACTTTCAGGCTGAAACCCAACCAAATTGCATGATTTCTATTTTTAAAAATCTAATGTTAGTCATTCCTATGCGTTTAAGTTGCAATCCCCCCTCCAAAAAAAGTCTAGTGATTTCTTTTTTTTAAAAAAACGAAGTCTTTGTGAGTGAAGCCTCTGTGAAACTACTTTTCTGGATCCGCCACTGTTCATAATTTATTTCCCAACAAGAAATTCATTCCGGCATCTTCCTAAATAGGACGTTTACCTAAATTTAGAATGCAGGAGGTCCTAGTAGTAATAATTTCCTATCTAAGCGGTATTTTGGACCGGTGCAAAATAACCCCGAGTAGAAGCTGAAACTACCTTCTCCCAGTTTTACTTTTTTATAACTTTAAAACGTTCCACATTTCAGTTTCAACTATTGCATCAAAGTCCAATATTATACTCAGTAGTATTTTACGAAACTGACTTAACTTTGAGGGAAAATCTTGTAAGTGATATCTTTCAAATTTTGGCGGCCTTTACAGTAACTGCTTTCCATACCTCTATAACAATGAATCCTTCGGTAATTAGAACTAATGTTAACCGCCAACATTATAGCCAAAATACAGTTAGATGTTCTATCTTACGGTGCCAGTTGAAACTTCCTCTTTTCTGTTCATGGTTTTGCCGACAGAGGACTGTGAAACTCTTTTCATATTTTGTGCAAAGTAACCCCTGATGTGCAAAGTAACCCCGTCTTACGGTACCTCACAAGGGTGCTGTGAAAGTTAGGGATAGAGTGGATGACAAAGAACGAATTATCTACTGAACTGTGGGTGTGGAATTAAATGAAATGTTTTAATTTAGCGTTCCATTACTATGTGTTTTAGGGTAATAGGATACAAGTGATTAATAAAGTAAATAATTATAGAAGAATTTGTTAAAATAAGAAAGAGGGAGAGCCCTGGTGAAACATATACTTACCGAGTGAAGTAGCTCAAGTGGTAGAGCGTTGGCTTCGCATTCGGAAGGTCGTGGGTTCGATTCCCGCTGCCGACCATCCTGACTGGGGTTTTTTCCAGGGTTTCCCCTCAGTCCTACCAGGCAAATGCCTGGATGGTACCTACTAAACAGGCCCTGGCCGATACCTTCCCAAATCCTTTCCACTGTTATTGTTGTTGTTGGATATCCAATGTAAAATGGGTTCTGAGCTGTATCTGGTGATTGTTAAATAAATAAAAAAATAAAATTAAAATAAATATGGATACCATGTTGTCTCCCACAAATTCATGTAATCAAACCTGGAGCCCCTCGCAAGTACTGGTACTCTATAACTTTACCACTGTCTTCCATGACTTCATGAGTAGGAGTTAAAATAAAAAAGAGACATATCAACGAAAGTGAAGTCGGAAAAGAAAATCAACCTTTATCCAACATTGCTCATACTTATCAATGTGATAGAAATACCTGAATAATTGCAGTCAGATCAATATAGTGTTGGACCACCTTTCGACCTCAGAGCAGATGTGATGGGAAGTGAAATAGAGTCACAGATGTCATAGATGGTTGCAAGTGGAATATTCTGCGTTCAACTCATTATTGAGATTCGTGAGAGTGCGTAGAAGTGAAATGCTGTACCCGATTCGTGTCTGCAAACGGGACCACAAATGTTGAATTATTTTCAGATACTGGGATTGGGTGAGCAGGGGATTTGTGCAAATTAATCTCAATATACGCCACAATGACTCCAGCTGTGTGAATAGGCGCATTATCATTCTGGAATATTGCGACATTGTTTGGATGCAACATGTGAACTGTAGGACGGACGGTAGGATAGGACTTCCTAAAATGGTGACACAATCAGAGGCAGTGATATGATTGGTAACCGTCAGCCCAGAGTTAATTGAAGACTTTAACATGTTGCTCGAAAAAATGTTTAGAAGTAGCTGATTAGACATTTTTATAGTAAGTTGGTGACATTGTTTTAGTAGGTCAAAGTAACAAGAGGTACTTAATTGTATGTTGACAGATATTGCTGCCATATTTTGTCGTGTTAGTGTTTGAATAACTCCATCGCTCTCGTCATTATACAAGAACAGATAGGCGGAAGCAGATTAGGAGCAACAAGAGGGTTACCCATTTGAAGGATGTTGGTTCGGATCCCTTTAACGTTATATGAGTCCTCTATTAAAATTTTGTGAGGTGTTAGCCTGAGTGTTTATTATGTAAAGTTAAGAGGGTTTAGTGAAATGTTACATTCGACAGAGAACTGTAAATATTAAATTTTAACCTATTTTTTCCTTCCATTTGGGACAAATCTCTTTGCATTTCCCGCTGGGTGTGTAGTTACACCAATCAATTTTTTTAAATTCTGTAAGTTAGATTCAAATGTCTATATATTAACCTAATGTTTGGAGGACCTATGGAAAATTGTAACCTTGTAAAACTGATGAATAGGAAAGAAGGCTAATTAAATGAACACGTAAAGGAGAAATAAATGTTTGAAATGGCACCACAAACCGTTATAAAATAGGGAAAGATAATTCAATGTTATTTGTTAAATTTGTTGAAAATATATTTATATTTACAGTTTTTATATGTAACAAATTATATTTGTTGGTTGAAATTATCAGATATTCTAATAGAAAAAGAGATATTGTCCATTTTTTCACATCATTTTTCCCCAACCTTTCCACCTTAGCAGTGAACGGTCATTAAGCATTACTGCTACAAGACCAGGATATTTCGGGCTACAGAATCGTATTTGACGATTAAATAGAGATTATGCGGACCATACGCTTCTTTGGACGTCCGCCATACATAAATAGTGGTCGTGATTTGGAAACATGGTGAAAGATGATTCATTCAACTTTATATCACAAGTTTTTAGCCATCAGCGGTGTATGTTGCATGTTCATGATACCATTGACGTCGTGCTAAAGCATAATGGTAACTCATCAGGGATTTCGCCTCTGCAACCGGACCTGTATGCCTATTCATGTAACTCATTTCGGACTGTGATTCACGACACAGCTGTGGGAAGTGCTACCTGATTTCCTCCGTTATTTGTACTGTATTCATATGACTCTGACTGACAATGCGTTGTAACACTCGCCAAAGCATGTCAGAGAGGGTTTTCCGTCCATGTTCTTCTTCGCTAACGTGGTTTTACCGTGACTTGTGTAAGATGAGTTCGCGATTTTATTTATTCAGTTTATATATGTATATATATATATATATATATATATATATATATATATATATATATATATATATATATATATATATATATATATATATATATAAACAGGCTCGTACAGACTACAGTTAAAAGAGAAATACCTGATCTGTTGTTTGTCAAAGTAAAGACCTTGGAAGCAAAAGTACCTGTTAGTATAAACTGTTCTGATAAGTTAAACCAGGCAGATATAGTACATTTTTTCCACTCTTCGAGGAAACCCGCCAACCCTTCATATGGTAAGAGCAGGTAAGTGTATAAACAATCATTTTTGTTAACAGCATATTTAGTTATATTGGTGATATTCTAAAATGAATTGACATTGTGTTGAAGTTAACATATGTGTGGAAATTTTGTTATATTTATGAACTATTTAAATCAGAACATTCAATGTGAACAGAATGAAACAAAAGCGGCAATGAAGAATGTTCTAGCGAACAGTGCATTCAAATAGGAACGATATGTTATCAAATGGATTGGTAATTTGAAAGTAATATTTTTCGTTCACCACAAACCAGAATTTACATATGCAGATTACATTTGTGTTTGTTTTCAAGAAAGCCATTTATGATATTCAATCGTTCTTATTCCGCTTTCTCACAATAAACTACCTATTTTTATAATTGGCCAAATTTGATTTATGACAATTATGTCTAGTTACACTGAAAACCCTAAATCCGCTGCTACCTTGCACTTTGCCCAGTATGAAGCATGTAGGTACGCTACAGTTCATATCATCTTGGACTTTTGCCTCGCGACACAGCAAACACACTTGCCACTTTCGCTAAACTCGCAACACATAAGGGAACGCCAACAATTTGCCCTCTTAGGAAAACAAACGGCTCGCTACTATCACCGTCCTCACACTTGAAGTTTATTGCTCCTCACATACTTCAGAGTTTTCCCTAGTGCACCAATAGCAACAATTTTGCGCTGCGGTCGCCGCCTGGCCATTGCCCATCCAGACTACAGATGTTTCCGTTAAATTGAAAACTATCTTTAACTACGAATGATATTTAGAAGAAATAATTTAAAAGATTAGTCTATTGGTAGTGATGTATTCGCTTTTTTGATTAAATTAATCTTATTGAGAAATCTGAAATAAAAATAAGATGAAATAACATAAACATAATAGTACGTTAGAAAATTTGAAGAAAACAAATCATATGGAAATAAATACTAAAAATACAATACAATTCTGATTGGAGATAAGAAAATAGAACGGGCTACAAGATTTTGACACATCAGTAGAATTATTAATGAATACGCGTAGTGTGTGCGGAAAATAAAATTAAAGATAAAAATGACAAAAGAAGAGTTTAGGAAGAAATGGAAGCTTATTTTTAAGAAGTTCAGTAATAGTTATAATAAAGGTTCATCAAATATTACAGTTCTTCTGTTAGGGGAAGGAATATGGTCATTACAAAATACCGACAAAGAATTACTGGGAGCGTTCGGAATGTGCATGTGGAGAAGAATTGAAAATTAGGTAAGTAGAACGGATAACTAATGTGAAGTTTTGAAGAGAAGAGAGAGATGTAGAAAAGGTCAATACCTGAGATGAAAAGAAGAATAGATTAGCAAATTTTTAAAAGTAAATTGTCTTGTTTGTGACGTGAAAGAAGATGTGAAGATAAATACTGAGAGAAAGAATATTGTAGCCTACCTGAAGTATGTGATTAAAGAAGCAATTGCATCGTTCTAATCTCAAATACTTCGCCAAACTACTTCAAAAGTGACTAATGTTGTAACACTCCTTTATGAAGACAAAACATACACAGAAAGGGAGCAGACCAATTCGTCGTCCCTTAAAAGATGAAAGGACATACAGTATTATCCTGCTTTGTCCATGAATATTAAGTAACTTATTTGGATGTGAGCTACAAGAACATTAATGGTCGGAGACACACAAGTCAGAGTTGCACTAGATTCGCTACTTTGCAACCTCAAAGTAGTCCTGTATGTGAAGTAGTCCTGTATGCGGATTGGTCCTGCGTGCTATACAAGGATGTTATAAAATAGAGGATCTGCCCATACGTATATTCATCATATGAACTCAATGAAGCCAAAAAAAAAAAAAAAACAATTGACCATGTTTGATTGGTTCTCCCGTTACGTCATGATTGTTGGCTCGGAACATTCCGATCTTAGTGGCGCGGAGTGGGCAGAGAAGGTGGGCTAAGCTGTGACGTTTGGCTTCACGATGTTGTTGTATGGGCAGATTCTCTATTTTATAACATCCTTGATGCTATAGATATACATGTTGACAGCATCGGGGAAGACAAGGAAGAACGATCAGAGGATTCGAAGATCAGGTGTTTGTGTGAGGTATTTTGCTTACTGTGAATTAGAAACCACCATCTGTGCTATTGAGAATTTTAACTATCGAACCTAGTATCTTCTCTGATGCTATAGTCAGGGTGCAAAATTTCGGGTCACCAGGTCGCCATTGGCGACTAGAAATTTAAGAGCTGGCGACCAGTGTTCAGTAGGGATGGTTTCTGCCTAAACTAATAGGGCTGCGCAGTTTCTGTTTCGCATGAAGATAATTGTTATTGAGTAACAGAAAACACGGAATGTGAAGTCTTCACAACGGAAATAATAAGTGAAGTCTTCACAACGGACATGAAAAGTGAAGTTTTCAGAACGGACATGGAAAGTGAAGTCTTCCAATGTTGTAATTCGCTCCTTCTTCCCCCCCCCCCCCCCCCTCAATCGAAATAGTTTGCCTCCTGGCGCGTCAACGCGAGAGATCATTTTGGGACAGCCCCATGCTTAGATCAACCAATATGCCCTTATGTAATCTTTTTTCTTTGTCAAACCAAAGACACGGAGGTGGGGGCCTCTTATAATCTGTACGTGAGAGATACTGGCGACCATCATTTTTAGATTGGCGACTGCGTCTGACTTTGAAATTTTGCGCCCTGCTATAGTTTCTTCAATGCTTCTTGTGGAGTAGTCATACTGAGAATTAAAGTAGCCAAAGAGATTTTTTTTTTATATAGTATCATGGATATCGCGTCTGATGGCAGAGGTCATCTTGTAAATGACTTTCAGTATTGGCCTTGACGGTGATGTATCTTATTTTGGAGTTGTTTTGTTTTCGTTTCATGTATTCGGTTCCTTGTTTGACTGCTGGAGCTGCAATAAGTGCACTTTGTTGCATTAATCCTTAAAAATTTTAGGCCTTGAAAGAATCAATTTGTTGTTGGGGTTGGTAATTCCTTTATAATTTCCAAACGACGCAGAAGTTCTTACTACATTCTTTCACACATTTATATATTGCTGTTATTTTCGCCTCACCGACAACTAATTACCCAATTTTATGAACTCTAACGAAGTTTCATCAACAAGAAACAACGTAACAGAAAGACTCAAGTGCCACAACATAACCTAATTGACAACAGTTTTTCTGAAAAATGATATGAGATTTCAGGGCATAAAGCCTGTTATAGACGAACAAATATTCCATCATATATTGTATCAAATATTTCATCAAAGTGGAATTTGAACGTGCACGATACCAAGTTGTATGCAATTTTTGGGTTGCTTACAATATTTGATGTAACTGTTCTAAAATAGGACTTGTTCTATTTCCATCCAACATTGTATCAAAGAAACAAATGAAGATCGCTGTGCGATGGCACTGCAATTGAGTATTACGTGGACACGTTAAGCAGTTAAAATTATTTTGAAGCATACTAGCAGTATCCCGTTATGTGAAACTATCAAATTAGAGAATATTAGGGCTCAGGTGGCCTCCCAAAATTGGTGTAGATTAAGAATATTCCGTAAATTAAGAAACATTTTTCTTTCACTTTTTTTGCTTTAAATGATTCTTCATTATTTTGTTGCATGCCCAGATAATTGCGTACAGAATGATAATATGCGTGCATTTGATTCGTCTGGAATGAATTGGTGCTATCTTATTACATGTAATTATTACCTTACGAAATTTGTTCATATGTCTTAAGGTAGAAGTTGCACTCATGGGTGCAGATTCACTTTACGAGGACTTCCCTTGCGGTATAAATACGCGTCGGATATAAACCATTAAAAAAACTCCAGAAAATATAACTTGCGTTAGGCGGGCATTAAATGCTAAGATGGTATTTAACCGAGTCAAGCCAGGAGTACAACAGAGGACACGCAAGTTAGCGCAAGCTTCGGTCTGCAAGAGGAAGGGGCGTAAGTGACAGGGATATGCGCGTAAATGGGGATAGTGCGAAAAACGCTTGGTGTTGCATTAAATCAAATAGGTTAGAGAACGTGTAATTGTTTCGCAGATAAATGTTTAGCAGAAGAGGCCCAGAAATACATAAAAATGTAGGTACTTAGACTTAACATAACCTTAAAAAATCTAACTAAAGTAAACTAAACTAATCAGAACAATCTAAACTAATCTAATATTAATAGAAATAAGCGAAATTCTATCGTTTTTTTTCGAAAATTACGCTGGACCTCTACACTATATAATGTAACATAAACTAAGCAAAACTAACCTGTGAACAAAAACTACCGAAATTGTAACATTTTTTTAAAGAGAAATAGCTGGACTCCTTCTGCTAAACATTGTCCGTTTCGCATTTCTGAATTACATTACTGGTTCACTGGACAAAAAAAAAAAAAAAATCCTCCAGAATTTAATATCCTACAAAATCCTCTTTCCTATGCACTTTATCATTTTAACTGTAAAACTATCGTTTTTATGACGAACTATTAATTCTTAATCAGTGTCTCAAAGTAACAGACGTACTGGAAAATTAACTGAATTATACGAAATTTAAGCATCGGACTAGCATATACAATATAAATTGATACGTATTTAATAAACAAGAAATAAAGCATGAAAACAAGAATTATTTGGATTTAGCAATAAAGGAAGAAAATGAGACAGAAGTAATTGTGAGTAGTCATTCCATTCATTTCTACAACCTTATTCATTATAGTTATTCGACAACGTAAAACCACAAAAATACACACGTACGTTCAAGTAATCTAACAATTGAGTCAAGATATATGAACAAATTAGCAAGATAGTCATCCTTAAGTTTGATCGTTTATAATGGGTGGAAAAGTTTTAACCAAGTTATTTGACAAAATTACCATCAAAGAAAACTTTGATACAACATTTGATGGAAAACTATGACGGTGTCTAATAAGCTTAATACTTTCTCCTCGAAAGCAAGTACGAGCAAGGAGGCGTTAAATTACAAAGTCAAAAATACGACGACATCTAGTAAAGAAGAAAGCCATTACATTTCAGTGCACACAGTAGCCTATGGCTAGACTCAGTTCCAAAAACTGACATAACTAATGATGATTTCAAAGGGTAGCTCGGGAGAAAATTTCTGATTCGGATATAGAACCCCTCCCCGGGGGTAAATCTCTGATCGTACTTCAAAGGGTTCCCATTATTTTCACAGTACTACTTTAACCCCATGCGCATTGAAATTCTCCCCCCCCCCCCCGGGAGGAATCGTCTGATATCATCACTGCAACTTGACTGTATTCGTGGAGAAGTGTAATGGAAACATGCATTTCAATATTCAGAAAGCAAAATTCAATTTATGCTAGCACGTGTACCAGTGATGATGAATTACTATTGAAACACATTATTTCATTTTTTTTTTCTTTTAACGTATCGAAAATAATTTTGGATTTCGAAGAACATGATTGCTTATATTATGAGGAAAGGCCTAAAGTGAGGCTTAAGCTCTGCGGCAAAAGTGAAAAGAAATTATTTCATGTCATTTAAGCATCAGACAATTTCATTAGGATGCGTAAAGTTGTTTGAAAGAAAGGAGCAAGTGAGTTTTACTCCACATGGTAAAAAGTAAGGGTAGATTTCCAACCTATGGAAATTCAATATGAAAACCGTAAATGATAGATTTGTGCTACATCTGCTTATTATAGAGGGATTAGAGGGATAAGATTGAATATATCCTTGGGATACTTAACTCATATCAACAACCATTTCTTCATTCTATTGCCGTTATTGTTCGTTGTGAGAAAGTTTTGTGCCGATGCTGTGCCATTAGTTGTAGATCAGAATATTCATTAAATGAACGCAACTAACTGGGGATGAAACTGATGCACAACACTGTACTTAACTGTAAAATTGTGGTTGAATTTAAATGAGATTCAAATGTTTTAATTTTGTAAAATGACTAGTTGGGGAAATAGCTGAGAGAGAGAAATGTTTTAACTAAGATAAAGGAATGAGCACTAGCCTGATAATTCCAACGAGGCTGGCGTCGTCCTGGTCATGTAGAACGATGAATGGCTTTCTCTGGAGGAGCCTGGATAAACTGGAGTCAGTCAACATCTGGATCACTATCCTGTTGAACTGCAAGGGGCGTCGAGTTCTCTCTTAATAATGCGTCTTCAGGATGTCCTCTTACACCTTCATTCCACTAGTCTCAACTTAAGCTCGATGTATCTGCGGTGATGAACCAACAGAATGGTATACTTGAGTTATGAAGCTGGTTGTTCTCCAACGGTGCGATCCGCTTCTCTCGTCGATCCTGCACCTATCTTAACCGTGTGTCGAATACCCCCTGTCGACGTGTCCTTCGTGGTTTTGTTTGGTGTGAAAAGGATTACTTTCGAGTTCAATGAAGGGGGAAGTATCAGGCTATGATGAAGGTTGGAAAGGCAATAAGGAACTACTCGTGTTTATTAACTAATATGTGTTTACAAAAGCTGTCTGGGAATGTACAATCTTAATAAATGTTTTGTTCCAATGGATTTTAAAGAGATTACATGATTCTGTAGAACATAGCAGCAATTTAATAAATAATTGAATTTCGCGAAGTAATTTAAATGTTTACACAGTTATCTCACAGTCATGTCACTATAGCTACACAGAAACTTCACAGTTTATCATTGTATGATCAGGAAATGAGTAAAGGTTTACAACATTTGAGGACACAGTGGGACAAACTTGAATAAAATCACGTAGAAACGCAGGGAATTTTATTTTAACACTGATCTTTGGGTCCATAATGACCGAATACGTGAAGCTCTTTACCGTTTTATACGTTTCTACATTTGAACTGCTTTACAAATAACTGTAGATGACTAAATTAAATAGGTTACAAAATTATAAAGAGGCGGGTAATGTTTGAAGTTCTACTGAATTTAACAAGTATGCAGCACATTCAATCAATATTATCATTTTTGATAGCGTTTTGAATTTCAGTATATACATATATATATAACGTTTTAAAAATAATAAAATTCAATTCATGGGATATATTAACGTACGTACATCAAAAGGGAAAAATTACTCTAGAGAAGAACAAATTACTAATTGATGTTACTAAAGAATAAGCAAAAACTTAAAAACTACATAGTTTAATACAGAGGTACAAAACCAATTAATTGGGGTATTTAGATTAAGCTAATGGAATGAAATAATTAAGTTACTAAATAGTATAACGGATTATGATCGCTGAGCTAATTTCAATTTACAATATATATATATATATATATATATATATATATATATATATATATATATATATATATATATATATATATATATATATATATATATATATATATAATGAACGCTTATTTTTCTCTTCCCCGTTTTGATGAATTTTGCACTACCATTTATTCTATAATAAGGTAAAGTATAAATGAATTACCATTTCAAAGGAAAGGAGGATAATAGTTTTTAAATTTCTTTTATATTATTGCGATTTTCTTTTCTATTTTATCCTTCTTTTACTTTTTTTCTTTTTTCTAATCTCTTATTTATTTCTTATTCCAAAAACTACATGCAGATAATATCAAATACTCTTTGTGAAATATATGTATCCTGTATTGAAAGAGAAATTACTTTGTCTTAGGTAGAGGTGAGTCATATTCTCTGTGTTGCAGCATTGCAGAGTAAGTTATTAAAGCTGGCCTGGTGTTTGCCTACTTCCGCTTACTCGAGTTAAGTTTCCGTAATTCGGAATTCCTATTCTTGTCGTTCTCTGCTGCTTTCTGGCTCCTTTACATGCCGACAAAATACGTAAAAGTAAGTTCTTATATAAAGGTAACCAAGAAAGTTTTGTCCCCTTTTTCACCCACCACCTTCCAACATCGATATGCCACCTAAGACGTACCTGGAAGATCAAAAATAGTCTCCATCAGCATCGACGACATTCTGCCAACGTTCTGGAAGGCCATGGATTCCATCGCGGTAGAACTTGGTGGGCCGTGAAGCGAAGAAGGTATTAAACGCATTGTGCACCTCTACTACGGATTTGAAATGGCGATATCTAAGATGATTGTCCAAGGAATAGAACAGGTGACAATCGGACGGTGCTATGTCCTGGAAGTATGGAGCATCCAATAGTGTTCAACGTCCAATGCATAGAATGGTGTTCCGAGTCATTCTAGACACGTGGGGCTTAGCGTTGTAACAGGAAAACACCTCTGCGATTCAGAAGGGCTGGCTCCAGAGTTTTGAGTTTTTCTTGAACACGGCTCAGCAGCTGACAGTACACAGTTGCATTGATGCTCTGACCAGATGGCAGCAGATCACGCAGCACGCACAATGCCGCGCGCAGTCCACCAAACACACAGGAGGACCTTCTTGTGGTGCAGTGCTGGTTTCGGCTGTTTTGGAACCGGTTCATGGGATGACGGCAATGACTTGGAGCTTCGTACAGGACCAACTTCTCATTACATATCAGCAACCTGTACAGAAATGGCTCCTTTCTCAGACGAGACAGTAAGGAAACATAAGTGTCTGCTCACGTTGCCTTCTTGCCCGGAGTCAAATCATATGGGACCCATTTCCAAGTTGCTGGAGATGCTACCGAATGTTTTCTTCAATTACACTGATTTGTAGTCCCAATTCCTCACATGTCTGGACACTGTTCACCTCAATTGCAACCTGAAGATCTTAATTTTGTACATGTGTTCTTCCGGCACGTGATGCGTCTTCAAGTGTTTCGTCACCGTCCTTAAACTTGTTAAACCACCGCTGTACTATCTGCGTAGTCACGACACCCTCACCAAAGGCCTGGCATATCTTTCGCCCCGCTGCAGCGACGTTTCACCCCAGTTTGCATACGTAGTGTCTACAGCATATACGCTCTTATGACGCTTTGTTGAGGTCCCATGTTCACTCTGTCCTTATGCAAGTTCATGGTGTAACTGAGCTGCCACAACCAGGTAGTATGTTCGATATACCCACACCAACGACTGGCCTCCACCTTATCCCCATTTGAATTCAACTCACAATGTGAGGGCCAATGGAACACAGATATCCACAGAAACCGACAGGACTTGTTACCTTTATCCCTTTCGCAATCCCATGGTACAATTTGTACCATACAGGTGTTTCATGGTACATTGCGTTATAACTCTCCTATTTGAGCTTTTTCGTCCGTTTTTTTTTTGTTTGTTTGTTTGTTTTGTTTTGTTTTGTTTTTCAAGTCCAGAGGCATTATAGGAGACCTTACGTATGGTTTCACACCTTTCTGCGTCGAGACATAGCAGGTGATGACGTCATAATTCTAAAATATATATTTTCTTTTATTATTTTTTGGCGGGTCTATGTTCATTATTTTTTGGCGGGCTTATTTATGCACGTAGAAGATTGAAATTTTGCACAAACATTCAGTCCACCAAATAGTATTTACCATATTTTTTTCAGATTTCTGCGTTAAAACAGGGGGGAAACCAGAGGGGCAAAAAGTTGAAAAAAGGTTTTTTTACCAAAAAATCCCTTTCTTCGAGATTTTTCCCTCCTTAGATACATGATGGTGACATGTGAATGGTACCGCCTGAAAGGCAGTTCTATTCTGAAGAGAATGATGGGCGAAACATGATCCTAGGGTAATTAGGGAAGTGTCAGGGAATTTTTATCAAAATATACTTCTGTATAGGGGAATTTTGGACATGTTCGGTATTATTTTTGTGCGGGCTTATTTTTGCACCTAGAAGATTGAAATTGTGCACAAACATTCAGTCCATCGAGGAGTATTTAACATATTTTTTTCGTATTTCTGTGTTAAAACAGGGGGGTACGAAGGGGCTAAAAGTTGAAAAAGGGAAATTTTTACCAAAAAATCCCTTTTACGAGATTTTCCCGCCTTAGATACATGATGGAGACAAGCAAATAGTATCGCCTGGAAGGCAGTTCTATTCTGAAGAGAATGATGTGCAAACCTTGATCCTAGGGTAATTAGGGATGTCTCAGGGAATGTTTAAAAATATCCCTCTGTACGGTATACGGGAATATGGGACATTGTCGGTATATATTTGTTTGGCGGGCTTACTTTTGCACCTGGAAAATTGGAATTGTGCATAAACATTCAGCCCACCGAGTAGTATTTATCAGATTTTTTTCAGATCTCTGCGTTAAAACAGGGGTATCCAGAGGGGCTGAAAGTTGAAAAAAAGGATATTTAGACCCAAAAAAGTCCATTTTTTCGGGATTTTTCCCACTTTGATACATGATGGAGACACGTGAATGGTACCGCCTGAAAGGCAGTTCTATTCTGAAGAGAATGATTGGCGGATTATAGTCCTAGGGTAAATAGAGATGTCTCAGGAAATTTTTTACCTGAGATCGTGGTGTTTTACGGTAATTTGGGGCATGGTGGGAATTCTTGATAAAATTTCTCCCGCCCTTACTATTCAAGATAGATACTTGAAATTTGGCACACACATTCAGTATACCAAGTACTATTTTTCAGATTTTTTTAGATCTCTACGTTCACACAGGGCCGTTCCAGAGGGACCCAAATTGTGAAATTTTTTTCCCTCGAAATTTTCCCTTTGACATCACTTTTCCCTCTCCTGGTATATGGTATGAGCATGTAAGTGGTATCATTTGAAAGCCAGCTCCATTCTGAAGAGAATGAGGTATGAACAATGATCATAGGATAAATAGTAACGATGCAGTAGCTCCTTGACTGAAAGTCTAAAAAATACCCCCAAAACCCCGGATCCGGAAAGGGTTATAGCTTTATCTAAGTAGGAACAACTAGTAATAATTCTGCATTACTGTAGATACAACTAGTAGTTATTCTTCTTTACTATAAGAACTATTAGTACTTATTCTTTATTGGTGTAGCGACAACCAATAGACTTATACATTCGTCATTACTGTAGCAACAACTAGTAACATATCTACATTACTATACCTATAACGCAGTACTTCATTTCTATATGGAATGTGAGAGAGTCTACCTCAAATTTATTACTTATTGTTCTTGGGTCAGCTATCTGTTGATTGGTTTCTCACAGATTTCTAGTCTTGCCTATTCCATGCAAGACTTTTCACTCCCTTATAGATTTTCTTCCCTACATTTTACGTTATTTAATCCGCATATCTGAATCCAATATCCGCCTATTTGAATCCCAGCCTTCCTTAGGGAATATACCCTTCTGCCCTTCCATCCATAATCATTAGCTTGGTTCCTTCATGTCCAGTGCTGTGCCGTGGAAAATCAGGTCGAGAGTATACGACGGCGCCCCCATACATACTTTCCAAGTAATTTTTCCTCTCTTTTTCCTTTTTTCTCTCCCGAATTTTGCGCCCCTCTTACTTCGGCGCCCGGGGCCGTCGCCCCGTTCGCCCCCCTTACGACATGGTCTCATATACTTCATGTCTCACATACTTCTTGTATCTTCAATAAACTCGTTCTTTCTTCGTGATCCGCCATGTCTTCACTATACTGCTTTATTTTATTCTTAACACTTCCAACACTTTCGTTTGATATCTTCTTTGTATTTAATTTTCAGAATTTCCTGTAGCATTACGTTTTTAATCTTTCCATTGTTTAGTTTCTTTCTTCTCCTAAATCAATGCATCACTACTGGTGCGTCTATTTGTTATGGGACAAAAATTGCGACATGAATTCTTCAGTATTAAAGTAATTTCTCATATAATATAATTGCCATAGAAAGTGGATAGATAGAGCAAGTTTGGCGTCCCTTATAGCAGTGACGATATACATACGAGTCACTTGTAATAGAAAAGTCTGCAATACAATTTGCATTATCTAAAATATTTAAACTATATTATAATTTTCAAATAGTTGAAGCTGTTTTACTATATAGATGGTTTGATAATTGTGGCTTCGACTTCGAGTAGCTAGGGCAGTTTTTAAAATTATATTCAATAGGAAAAGCACAACGATTAGTCACTCAAACGTCACTCATTTCGTTTCTTTCTTTTCCTCTTTTTTTTAAAATAAATTTATGCTCCACTCTTAGTTTTATCCATTTTCTACCTTAAGTGAGTATTTGTCGTGATCTTAATGGTTGATAAAGATATATTAATACGAGCTCACGTGCGTTAGCTGGGACAGCGTTGAATTATCAATAACATTAAACTTTTAACACGTGTTATTTTATTTAATTCAAAACCGCGAGCAGCAAAGAAAAAGTGGAAGTTATACTCATTCAACAAGGGTGTACGAGGGTTGCTATATATATTTCTGGCCTAGGCAACACTAAGTGTTGCCAGGTGCAATCTGACATTTCCATTGGAAAGTTTGACATTTTGTAGCATAAATGTACTCAGAACTTTTTGACTTACGACAATTTTTTTTTCTTTTACAGGTACTTGAAGAAATCAACTTGGCAAAAAAATGGAATTAACTCGTGAACATTTTCGTGCGATCATTTTTCACAACTTTCGACGTGGATTATCACGACAAGAGTGCATCGATGAACTTAAATCTTTGTATGGCGACGAAGCACCATCCTATAGCACTGTGAAAAACTGGTACAACGAATTCAATCGTGGCCGACGCTCGCTCAAAGACGAATTCCGTGAAGGTCGTCCAAAAACAGCCGTTGTGCCAGAAAACATCGATGCCGTACGTGAACTGATAATGCAAGACCGTCATGTGACTTACCGTGAGATAGAGGCATGCCTAGGCATTTCTTCCACCAGCATACATTCGATATTGCATGAACACCTGGCCGTAAAAAAGGTTTGTTCTCGTTGGATCCCGCACAATTTGACAATCGCTCAAAAGAAAGCTCGTGTGGATTGGTGTAAAGAAATGCTGAAAAAATACGATCGCGGTGCTTCAAAAGACGTTTATAAGATCGTCACAGGTGACGAATCATGGATCTATGCGTATGAGCCCGAAACAAAACAGCAATCGACCGTGTGGGTCTTCCAAGACGAGCCAAATCCAACGAAAGTTGTTCGTGGAAGAAGCACTTCGAAGCAAATGGTCGCCTGTTTCTTCGGCATAACTGGTCATGTGGCGACTGTTCCGCTTGAGCAACGTAGGACGGTCAATTCTGAGTGGTACACCACCATTTGTTTGCCTGAAGTCTTCGGAGAAATTCGAAAAATGAACAAGAGAAGACGAATCATTGTGCACCATGACAATGCGAGCTCTCACACATCGGCTCAAACCAGCGCATTTTTGACCGGCCAAAACGTCGAAGTGATGGGTCATCCGCCGTACAGCCCTGACTTGGCACCCAATGACTTCTTTTTATTCCCACACATCAAGAAAAAAATGCGTGGTCAACGATTTTCGTCGCCAGAAAATGCTGTTGAAGCATTCAAAAACCATGTTTTGGAGGTGTCTCAATCGGAGTGGAAAAAGTGCTTCGAAAATTGGTTTGAGCGCATGCAAAAGTGTATAAATCTTGATGGAGAATATTTTGAAAAACAATAAAACCATTTTCGTTGATAAATATTCGTATTTTCATTATTAGGCCAGAAATATATATAGCAGCCCTCGTAGAACGTAATTTGTAAATCTTTATCAGTTACTTTCTAATCACTATACTAATTTATTTTAAAAAAATCGAGTTTGTTATCTCCGCTGCTGATGATGGGTAGTTGCTACTGAATATTAAAGCCAGAGATCTAGGCCATTGACCTTGATATCATTAAAGAATTTTTATAGATTTTCACAGCACTCGAAGTAATTATGATTTCAACCAATTCTAACAGGGGCGGATAATTTCAATACGCAGGAAATTAAAGTAGAACTACGAGAATACTGACAACTCCTATTGAGCACGATCGGAAATTATCCCTGGGAGGGTAGGAAATTTTCCCCGGACCATCACTGAATAGAAGTCTAACAGTAGTAGTAGTGATAGTAGTAGTAGTAGAAGAAGAAGAAGAAACTTTTGAGCCATTTGTGGTTAGTAAGATTGCAAACTGATCGATATTTTACCGGTTGATCTATACTTTTGTCAGGTTCAATTATATCAGAGGTTTCAAGAGTTCGGAAAAAACATCCACCTTTTCCTTCGTAAACACTTTCACTCTACCAAGGCCTTTGCTTTGGAGTTTCCGAAAATTCAACTGTCGATGACATTTTAAGAAAATTTCTTAACCACTTTCTTCCCGCCATTCCCTTGTTTAGGGCAAAAGGGAATTCATATTATATTTTATTGCTAGTTGAAATGTCATTCTTCTGATTTCTGCTGAACGAAAACCAAAGAAATATTCATTCGTGGTGAAACAAAAAGTTTAAAACTCTTCTTCTAAATTCACTCTCGAAGTTGACTTTCTTCCTACTGACGTGCTGATTAATTGCTCCACTGTTTTTGTTTTATGAATTACGTAGTTTTCAAACTTAAACCTTGGTACTTTGTACGTTCTTGATGCCTCTAAAAATCACACGGCATTTTGCATCGCTTGGGGGTCCCAGGTTTTCCTCTTTCTTCTTCATGACATATACTACAATTTATAAGTGGTGTCTCAAATATCGGATATCCGATATTCAGCAACCCCGTCCTTCCGATGTTAGGCAGCACAGTAACAGAAATGAATAATCTGTCGTCATGCTGTACAGGAACAACAAAGACAACACACACATATAAAAATAAAAACATGATATTCTTAGCTATGTACTCAACAATGCATACCCAAAGAAAATTACTCACCTGTACTCTAAAAGCTTTAGTACATTGATGTTCAATAAAAACTGCTGTATTAAAATTCGCCCCCCCCCCTCCAAAAAACACGACCATCTATATCTGTCGTGCAGTGCGCCAATACTCAAGTAGGACCCTAGGCCTTCTGTTGTAAAATAATTACTGTATCTACAATTTGTGGGCAGCAGTTACATTCCGGTACAACTGAGTAGTATATCTGATATTCTGCACATATCCGATATTCGGTTACCTTACTCTAATATCCTACTTCCGCAAATACATAAAATATAGAGGAAGAGGACCATTGTTATTTCCTCAAATATCTAAGATTATTATGTAGTGTTGTAGTTGGAGTAAGTTGAGTCTTCAGAAATATTGGAAGAACATTTCTCACTAGGAAGGAGGGAAGGAAGCATCTTAGGTCACAGAAAGACCTTATATTAGGAAAAAGTTATACAGTGATGTAATTTGAATACCATTTAGCAAGTGAATAGTGAAAAATCAATTATGAGAAAAATGGTGTAAGCTAACTATGAGCGATAAATGTTTGATATTTAATGGAAGTTGTACTTATACAGGGTGGCCCATTTTAATCTTTCCACGGAAATAACTGGAAAATCGTTGAAGATGAATGAACCGAATATTAACTCAAATAAGAAATGCTATGGATTACATCGAATGGTATTGTCGCGGTGGCCCCCAGGGCCAGCCTTCATGAGGACTCACGGCCCAACTTCAAAATTTTGAATGGAAACATGGGTCGAGGGATATCTCGTTCGATAGATCTTTAAAAACTAAAGAGCATTATGGCAAAAGATTTTTGATATGGGTCACCGTTCTCAATGAGTTCAAATATTTTCATTTCTGTTGTCATTGCCCTATTTGAATATCATTATTCTAAATTGAAGAAGAAGATTTCTTTTGTTTAGACAATAAAGTTAACCCTCCCATTCTCTTGTTATGTTGGCTTAATAAAAACTCAGCTCCTCATTTAGGTAATACATTGTTAAGCCTACTTGTGCATTTGAGAATATGGCTCCCAGTATCAGGCCTTTTTATTTGTCTAGAACCATGGCGCCGATTTATCTGTAAATTTGGGGGGGGGGGCATTCATATATAGAAGGTATATATATGAAGATTTTAAGACTAATTGCATTCAAATTATGCCAAATATTGTATATTCATAAATACAATAGGAGGCCTACATGAGGATCGGTGCCCTTGAGCACTGTGCACTTAACACTATCTGGTATTATTTTTCTTCTATGGCAACAAATGTTGAAGATAGAAATTGTTTATTTGAACCCCTTCCGGCTTTCAATAGGAGATAGGATATACAACCGGAGGTGGCAAAACCTTCTCTTGGAAAACTGAATCAATTACAAAAAATCTGCATCTCGATATCTCTTATCTGTTTTGTTCTACACAAATCAGTATTGGAACCAGAGTATAGATAAGTAAATTTTAACCACTTTCGATTTTGGAAGTGTTGCGGGTTTTGATTATATGCTTCCTTGAGACACTGAATCAAATGCAGAAAACCGTTTGCCGCTGTCTATTACCATTTTTTTCTATGGTGGTAAGTGTTGAAACCGGAAATGGACAATTTGAACCACTTCCGGTTTGAATAGAGGGTTCATGAATAGCATGGAATCTATTCTTAGGGTAATGAATCGATTATTTAAAAAAACTGCATCTCGATACCTCTTACTGTTTTTGTTCTTTGGAAATTAGTATTCGAACCAGAAGTAATATTAAATTTCAACCACTTCTCTTTTCTGTACAGTGTTCGTAATAGTCATGGTAAGTTGCCTTTAAATGCTGAATCGTTTGCAAAAGAAAAAGAAAAACAGTTGCTTTTGTTACCGTTTTCGCTCTATGCGCATTAACATTTAGTAAGGAAATTACTAATTTGAACCACCTGTGGTTTGAATACAGAGTTTGTGGAGGAGATGGAACATATGTTTGAGCGTTAAATCAATTTCAAAGAAACGCATCTCGATATCTCGAACCGTTTATCCTTCGATACCTGTCGACAGTCGGACGGAGGGACAAAGTCGTTATATTTCGTCAAAGATTTCCGACACTTATAGCAAAGCTTGGAAGCAGGCCCGTAACCACGGGGAGGCGAGGGGGCCGGGCTTCCCCTAAATTTTCACTGGCCCACTAAAATTTTTACGGTAGGCTTGCAAATGAACTATAATATTGTTGGGTTGGGCCCCCCTAACTTCTACCGGCCCCCCTACATTTTGGGTGGCTACGGGCCTGCTTCTAAAAATCATAAAAGTAATAGGTTAAATTCGAATTACATGTATTAATCCATTGATACATACGGATACATTATCAAGCACTTGGAACTGCACATAATTAGCATGACAGTAGATATAAAATTGTAGCCTAATATTGAAGATTAGAAGAGGAATTCTTTAAACCAATTGTGATAATGTGTGCACATTCGAAGGCAATGCTTCCATTACTTTATGTGCTACACATAGTTTCCCAAAATCTTCCTTAAAATATTGAAATCTTTCTTTCAGTACACCAAGTTGAACCATTTTGCTTTCTCACTTTACACATTAATTAAATCTTTAATTTGCTTTAGGGAGCGACATCTATGATTTTATTGGCTCAGTTTTCACTACTCAGATGTGTTGGATATCTTCTAATATAAATAAAATTGTTTGTGTGTTTGTGTGCGGCCTGGGGACCATAAGAGTAAAACTAGAGTTACCATAGTTTGGTCACGGGCACCTTGGTCCAGGCCCCAGACCAAGACGAAGCGTTTTTTTTTTTTTTTTTTTTTTTTCAAAATTAGAACCAACAGCGAAAACTATGAATTCGACACTAATATTGGTCATTTTCTACTACTTTTACATGTTCAGAGGGGCGTTTGGCGGAACATGTAAAAGTAGTAGAAAATGACCAATATTAGTGTCGAATTCATAGTTTTCGCATGTTCAGAGGGGCGTTTGGCGGAACATGTAAAAGTAGTAGAAAATGACCAATATTAGTGTCGAATTCATAGTTTTCGCTGTTGGTGAGATTAATGATGACACTTCCATTAGCGATGACTTCCAAATACAACCCGATGCTGTAATCTAGATCTTGCCAGACTGAAACTACAGCTTCTTCAATCCTCATCTCAAGTTCATGAAGGTCTCTAGTAAGAGCAGGCACCTAAACACGATCCTCAATATAACTCTACATGAACAAAATCCAGTGAAGTTAACTCTGACGATCTTGGAGACCATTTTAGAACTTCATTATCTTATAAAACATTCTTAAACCACTTCATTGAGGCACGTACGAAGTGCATATCGATGATGAAACGATGTTCCATCCTGTTTGACAGATACCTAAATCCTGGTTCAGCTGTTGTATCGACCAAAACTGAAGCATCAGAGATAGGACATTTCTGTACATTATTCTCCGCAGAAACAAGCGGACTGTAAGCTTCAAGTGTGACGTGACACAACCCCATGTGCAAAGTGGCGCCAATTATCATCGGTCCGCTATCGCCTTTTGGCGGATAGCTGCCGAATTGTAGGGAAAATGACGGTTCGAAATGGCTGCCGTCGTCGTAATGTTAGATAGTAGTTATCGTTTTTCCGCCAGGCGGTGCTATAGACACTTTTTTGACGAATGACCGCTGAATGATTTGAAAACTCGGTAACGTCAGCTGAGCTATTATATAACACTAACAGTTGGCAGCACCGTACTCATGTTACTACTGTCAGACAATTTTAGGCTTACAAAGCTATTTTCGTGACCGATTACAAAAGAAAATGTTACGTTATTTTTTACTTGGCAAACGTGTCAAGTATACTGCCTAAAGCTTAGCTTTGCTTATTACAAATAAAAAACTCCAAAAGAAAAATTCACAATGACAATTACTAAATCCTTCTAATATGCTTGGAAGGCGATGACTTTCGTGTTGATGTGATGCCACTTTATCTCATATTACCTCATCAATATCTTTTGTTTTGCTCATCGCCACAATTGTCGCACAGTTTTTGTATTATCGTACATTTGCACTTATTTTTCAATTTATATTTCACTCTTCACATGACAAGTTATCTTATAATACAGTATTTATCCTTTCTTATCTTATATTTATAATTCATTATATTTCACTTTTCGCACCTTCATTTCACTGACTCTTCTTGTGTACCTTATAATAATGATATGTTTAATTAACATAATTAAGGAAAATAAAATGATGATATAACCTCCTTTCTCAACTGATGACATTACCCAAACTTCCCTTAGCCCAACAAATTATTTTCCAAATTGTATTTTTGTTTAGAGAACCGCATGCCAAAGAGAGGGCGTAACCCTCTGAGAGGCTGGAGAAGTAATAAATTAAAAAAAACATCATCCTTATAAGAAGCCATTTCTCTCTTCTCCTTTAACAAAAAAAAACTTTCGAGTTATATGTGCCATACATACAGGGGCGGATCCAGGACCGACTTCTGGGGGGGTTGTGGGTTGTCATACTGCTACTTTTAAGGGCTCCAAACTGTGGGATGGGTTTTATTTATATATATAAAATAAGAAAGTTTGCTCTTCTGAGGGGGAGGGATCGCCCCGATCGCCCCGATCGTGATGATGAGTAATGAATGAAATGGTGGAATGAAGAAAGTGGGAGGAAACGGGAGAACCCCGAGAAAACCCACGCACACGGTGTTTGTCTTGCAAAGTAGAGAATAGAGGATTAAAGCCTGCAGTGAAAAGCCCGTGTGACGGATTGATGGTGGTACTGGTGGTTACGAAGCGGCCATATGTTTTTTTAATGGCGGCAGTGAAGTTTCAGAGGAGGAGAAATGGCGGTTGCCGCCTTATTACCGTCATGGCGGTAAAACTGCGGCATTCGTGTAATTCCGTAACTGTATCGCAACATCTAACCGAGTCAGCCCGACAAATTTTTGGCGGCATACCGCCGCGGTTCGCGCTCTATTCGACTGTGTCTTGAACATGGGGAAAGCACATTCAGCTTCGGAGAGTTTAGTTCATGTTCAATGTCTTTGAGTTTGGAGCGTGGATTTTCTGTTCCCCAAATTCAACAGTTGTATCGATTAACGATTCCACTTAAGTGGAATGTGGATTCAGCATTAAAAATGAGCTCCAAAACACCAGCAAACTCTTGAAAGTGACAGGCAAACCAAAATCGTATTTCTATATCGTTAGCCTTATGCTGCTGATGAAGTTGCAATTTGTATGGTTTCGTGTGAAAGCGTATTCTTACAACTTCATGCAGTCTGGTGCGACATTCCTAGCTCACGAAAAGATTCGTGCACAGATTTTGTAGGACTCCATTGAAAGACCTCCCGTACACGTTCGACACGTTCATCAGAGATTGCGGGCGCCTGGTTATTTTCCGTGGAGTTTGAGCAACCAGTTGTGACAAATTGTTGATCTTATTTGTTGATAAACTTCCTGGAAGGAACATACACGTTCGAAATGATCATTGTACAGCGGGGGACACTTCTAAATGGTACACCTTAGCCGTAAATCTCCATATGGCTGTACCATTTAGAAGTGTCCCCCGCTGTACTTGCATAGCACACTGGGGTTTGTCCACGCGCAGAACGTATTTTCAGAAACATAAAACTCCATTATTGTTGTTTAAAAGAACAATGCATCATGCGGTCAATTTGGAACTAAGAACCTGTAGAAAAACGGAAAAAATCTTAGGAACCTGCATTATGTGCAACTAAACACGTACAAAAATGTAAAATAATTTTCTAATAATAAAGTTTTATATGCGGAACTTACTTTAGAAATGCAAGGTATAATTTATAAGACTAAACTTTTACAGTACAACTTAACGAATAATTAAGCGTCTTCACTTCGTGCTTGCAGTTAGGTAGCAGGCACGTAGCCAAGTGAGGGGAGGGGGCTCCGGGGGATTCGTAGACTAGAAATGAAAAAAATAAGGAAGGATAGAACAGAAAGAAACGAGAAAAAGAAGAATGAGCGTAAAAAATAAAAGCTACATGAAACTTTTGCTTACTCTTTCTTATGAGGAGATTTGTAATACTTGCAATACATGATGGCGAATGAGAGGGATATCCTGGGGAAGTCAGGGAATTCTAAATTTCTAGAAAAGTTACGGAATTCTCAAAATTTCTCCTATTACTAAGGGAAATTTCCAGCTTTCAAAGCATAGTGCCGTTCTGTAACAGTGTGGACATATTTTTATCATAATTTTTCGTCATCGCAGTAGAATTGAGGCTGGATAGATGGCCGAGTCAGCAAAAAATTATCTTGTTTTCCTAGAATTCTGTGTCATTTCCTGGAATTGGTAGGCAAGTTTCGACAAGCCTTTGGTTGCTATGTTCATAGCCTTTTACGGCTACCAGAGAAGCGCGTGGGAAAATTTTGGTTTATCTGAACCTGTATGAGAACAGTTTGTTGTTATGGTGATAGTCTTGGATGGGTTCATCGTCTTGGGTGGTCATACTCTTGGAGGGATCATAGTCCTATCAGTTATCATGATCGAAGTTTTCCAATTGATTGATTGATTTTTGCTTTTCGTTAGCTAGATGCTCTTGGCCTTCATAGTCTTGGATGTTCATACTGATGGCCGGATCAGAGTCCTATCAGTTATCATGATCGAAGCTTCCCAATTGATTGATTGATTTTTGTCTTTTCGTTATGAATTTGAACCCCTAAACCCCTCCACTTCCTCCTGCGAAGAACGTAAGGGAACGTTGTTACTATGCTCATACTCTTGGACGGCGAAGCTTCCCAATTGGTTGATTGATTGATTTTTGCTTTTCGCTATGTATTGAATAGCTAAATGCTCTTGGACGGCTGAAAGTTCTATTAGTTATCATGATCGAAGCTTCCCAATGGATTGATTGATTGATTTTTGTCTTTTCATTATGGATTTGAACCTCCCAAACCCCCTCCACACCACTCCCTCCTGCGAAGAACGTAAGCGAACGTTGTTACTATGCTCATACTCTTGGCCGGCTATCGAATCTTGATGAGAGTTCTTCCAGTTATCACGTTCGAAGTTTCCCAATTGATTGATTGATTTTCGTCTTTTCGTTATGTATTGAATAGCGAAGAGCATACTTAATGTCTTAAAATATTCAATGCTTTCTCATCGAGAATCGAACCTGTACACTAAACGCAAGATCAGTGCTTCACGATGTTGAATTAATCCTCGCATGAAAAAAAAAAGAATTTCACGGAGTAATCCAACTTGAGGTGAGCACTCTATCACTGAACGTCAGTGCCTCGCATATAGATTAGATTTTATTTAAAAAAAACTTTTCGTCCTATTTTTTTCTAGTCGTCTTGTATTGGGTAGCTAGATTCCCCCACCTCAGCCCCCCAGACCTATCTTGTAATGCTAAGAATAGAAGTTCCCAGATTTTCTGCGAAGAGTTTGAGAAGTTTCTTACGAAACGTCTGGAAAATTTTCGTCTGGAACCTTCTCAGGAAATTGAGTTGATAAGATGATTGTTGTAGTTCATGGATGTTTTTTAAAGGTATTGGTAGCGGAAGCACTTCTCATAGCATATCATAATGTTTTAAAACGTAGGATGAAAAAATGTGTATGCTCAAATCAGCAGGGTTGATTGTATTGCATGTGAAAAGTATTATATGAATATTCACATGATGTTATCTGCTATGACAAGTAATTAAAATCACTTAAGTTGAAGCCGTGATGAAATATTGCGCTATAACATTCCCATAGCACAAAAGATTACGCCCCACGAAATGTCTGTAGGTTATGAACTATTTACGTTATCTAATTTGGTCTTGGGATTCTCACGAATTCACTTGTAAGTGTTCATGGGAATAGAATTTGTTTGCAGACTGTTCTTTGATCGAATAGACCTTAGTTGCTCAGGGGAATATCGCATTGCATGAATCGTGAATATCGTATTTTCAAACGTATACAGCATTTGAGATTACATGTATGTTTGTTGTCGTCTTCACATACGAACATACTCACGTGCGACTGAAGATAGTGTAATCTGAATGCGAAAACGCTGAGTTTGTGTAATGAAAAATAAGTCTGTTAATAGATAAGATTTACTAAAGATGATATTTTGATACATCTATCAAATAATGTGTGTGAATAAGGAAATGAAATTGAATAAGGATATTAAATGTAGCAGGGGAGAGGTGGGGAGATTTTATTCGTTTGGAAAAGCTCATATGTTTCTTGAAAACAGTTATCATAATAAACTTGCTTTATTTTTGACTTCCAATGCTCTCCCATCCGTAAATCGAACTCAGGATCACGTTCACCACATGTCCGTGTTAGCTATTAGAACAGCTGGAGGTGCTGAAAAGATGAGCAGAAGGCACAGCGGCAAAGCGCTTACATTTGGTATATGATGGTCCCTAGCTCGACTACCGAATATATTAGCTCATGATGCCTTAGCATAATGGGCATAATCGTAGGACATTAAATAAATAAATTTGTGATGGACAACATCGTGTTCGTTGATTCTCATGTGGTATTTCCGCTTCATCTCATAATATCATTTCATTTAAAATACCTTAATCATCCTTTCATCTTAGCCTAAAATAGATATTCGTGGGGCGTTAAACTGAAAGATTTCATCTTTATCGTTGCACACAATTGTTTTCCCGATCATCATGTGTAACATTCTACATTTAGTCGTGTTTCTGTTCTTATGGCTAGGTTTGGAGATTTACATTTTAATAAAAAATAAAAGAAACGAAAAATCGTCTTAGACGTTCCTTAAGTAGAATTACTTTGAACAAGAAATCTTAATTCTGTGGCGAAGGGTACGTCCCTCATGATATAGTTCATTCTCGAGACGAGATAGAATACATCGAGAAGCAAGATCGACGATACTTTTACAAAAATTTATGATGAGATCCAATGTCGGACAGAACTCCTTATAAAAGTCATAGAAAAAGGATTCATTCTGTTTTCACTGTTGTAAATTAAGGCTTTAATTGGAAGATATCCGTTAAATCGTGTAATATGGCAACTCGACTTGGAAGTACAAGACATCACATACAAATTTTGCCTTCATGTGTTACTAGACTAGATGCTCAGTATAATAATAAGGGCGTCAACGCTTCTCTCTCTCTGTTTCAGACCAATCTCAAAGTTCGTGAAGAAAAATTTATTACTTTTAGATTCATTTAAATATATGTTAATTAGTTTAAATAACTTTTTTCGGTATTCCAAATTTTGTTTCCCACATATTCGAGTCGTAGGCCTTTCTCAAGTTAATAAATAATTGATATGTATGGATATAGCATTAGCCCTTGTTTAGTTGTAAAATTAGTGTAATAAATCTTTTGCGCCCATGATAAGTAAATTCTCTCATTACACTATTCGTTAACTTACTTAGTTGCAAATTTCATTATTTATACAATTCAGCTTATTTCGTTTACGATTTACTTCCTATGTGATCAAAGAAATGATCTTTGTTCGTGGGATTTCTTAAGACATCATGTTCTCACACAATGTTAAGGAAAATCGATGAGCTTGAAAATTTTCAATCCTGTGTGAATGTATTAAGTTTTGTGTCTCACGCAGGAGAGTCCTTTATTATTATTATTTCCATCGAGAGATAAGAAAGGTATCCTGTGATTTCTTAAGATAATGAGGACAAGGTGATTTAATGGTCATACATATAGAATACGTCTTCGAGAGTGAACATATTATTCATTAGTTAAAGGTGGCATCAACGACAATGGTGACTAAGAGAGAGTGTTTGCTGTTAAGTGTCCAATATGGACTTAGTTCAATGAAAACAAAATTAATTTGTATTGGATTGGATAGTGATACATTTGAGCCAGTGATCCGTATTGGTAAAGGAATTATTTTTGGAGTCGAGTTAAATTTGTCGGAGTGGGGAAAACTTGTACATTTGATCCCATTTGTTTCGGATTATTTAAATTCGCAAGTTGAAAGTACATCTATAAATTCTCTTGGACGAAATAATGAACTGCTGTTGCGAAACTTGATGGGTGAGAAAATAGTTATAATAGAGAAAAAAGATACACTTCATGCTCCTCGAAACAGTGTATACTTAAATTCAAGCGAATGGTTTCATTTTTTGGAAATATTACCATGTATTGAGCATGCTGTAAAAAAAAGTAAACTTTGCATTGAGGTGGTACGTGAATATTTTCAATTGTGTACAGTGACTATTCGCAATCATGTAGAATCGCAATGTCTTGCATGTACTGGACTTGAGGCAATTCATACGTGTGTAAATGAACAAAATATTATTAGTGAAATGAACAATAGTTTTCCGAATGTATCTTCGGCTTTGAAGAAGGACGGTGATATAAACATTGATGATGAAAGATTAAAATTGGAAATGAAAGTATTATGTAAACAAAAAATTATAGAAGCAATCAGGGATGAATTATTTGACACAATTCAAACACAATCATGGTGGGGGGAAACTGATACTCAACCTGTGGATGACATCGATGAGATGGATATGTGTTGATAAAAAAAAGAAGAAAAAAATATTTTTCAGTGTAGTGGTTTTAGTGAAAAGTGATATATATTTTTATGACGTAAATTGAGTGACAAGAGGATATCTAACTGTCTGAAAATTATATACATTATCAAATTTATTATACGAATAGTGAAATGAAACACGCAAAGAAAGAAAACATATGTTTCAGTCTAGTGATTTTATTAAAGTGATATATTGTATGAAAAATGTATCATTCATTAGTGAGTAACATTTTACGTTGTATGCAAAAATCGTATTTGAATTCATTATTATGAAAAGAAAAAAATATGTTTTTCAGTGTAGTGATTTTAGTGAAAGTGATATATTTTATACATTTCCGATTATGTATCATTCATTAGTTCACTAATATTTTACGTTGTATTAAAAATCGTATTTGAATTCATTCACCAATAAAAAACTAATTGAAGATAGAAAGAGAGAGAGAGAGAGAGAGAGAGCTAATAGGTTTAGATTTAATCTTGTACATTTGTTTGGAAGTTTTACATTTTAATAAAAGTAAAAGAAACGAAAAATCATCTTAGACGTTCCTTAGGTAGAATCACTTAGAGCAGGAAATCTTAATTTTGTGAAAAGTTATGTACTAAATTCACCGTTCGATTATTATTATTATTATTATTATTATTATTAATAATAATTTGGGGAGTAGATTCGTTTGATATAAATCGACAAGTACATTTTTTTCAAATTCGAAATGAAACAGAAACATCCGAGTCTCATAGACAATACTAGTTCACTCAAGTTTTAGCCCTCAGACACTGTTTTAATGTTACATGTGGCATATATCAGTTGATTTTGAGTTTAACGTACCGTTTGGCAGTGAGGCTATATGAGACGTGGCCCTACTGATTAACGTGGAATCCGAATCACATAAGCTCCCGACGGGAATCGAACCCGTACCTCCCACGCGAAAGGACTGAGAGTTGATCATTCCTTAATGTCAGTTCAGAAAGAAGCAGAATACAGGGAGAGCTAATCTTTGATATCGCGGAATCTTTCTTTGAATTCATTTTTCCAATGCTGAAGCTTCTTGGTATGTATCCTGTACAAAGCAAGTGTCTTGTACTTGTTCCATACTTAACACAAATTGGTAAATGTATGAAGCCTTCGTTTTGTAACAGTTTCTCCCAGAGCTGCAACTTGTGTTCTAACGTTTTATTTACGTAATGTTTGCAGTAATTATGTTTTTTCCTTAAAGTTTCAAATTAAAATGTGACAAATATTTCGTAATATCATCTGCCATGAAAGAAACATATTGTAACCATAAAGAATCCGTCAGTAAGTTTGTGCTTTGTTCTTTGATTTGAAGAAAATTGCTAATTTCATCTCTCAAGTTCTAGGAACTTTTCAGACCCGTGGAGCACAGGATACCCAGCACACTTCTCTGCGATAGGGAAACCTAGAATATTTATGCAAAATCTCCCAAGAAAACAGCAAATTGACGCTGGTTTAAGCCATATGAAGTTGATTTAAGAACATTGTCTATGTGAACTATCTTTGAACGTATCACAAAGTGACCCAAAGTAGGTATACATACCTGCATTGATCAAGTATGACATTATATGCTTCGGTCTATTCCGAGTTTAGGCATAAGTGAAAAGGAATTAAGAGCAAATAATGGAGAAGCTAAGTCAATATACTGCAATGCAATAAGTAAATGAAAATTCCATGAGCTGATCAGTACGGGGATGTATATATACTTTTGGGCCATTATATATATATATACGACTACTTCTTTCTTGTTTTCTGAAGGTGAACCAATGGTCACAAAGAAATGATTCAAGGGCCACATGCAACTCACAAGTTTGAAATACTTGTTCTACAGTTACAGGTTAATTCTGTTACCGGAAAAATGGCAGATCATTTGTATTTGAAGTTTCATTGCGTTATTTTCAAATCACAAGTGTATTCTCAATTTTGAACTTCAAAGGACAATGCTTTTCAGACAACTGATATAGATCTACCAAAATTTAGTTTTTATTAAGTAAGGAATATTTTAAGAAGATATTAGTAGAATAAATTATTAACATTCCAGTTCATTTCAAAGAAGAAAGAAAAATAAATCCTCTATAAGTCAATGGATAAAAAAAGAAGATGACACACAACACGCAACATTATCCAACATTTCTCAAATTGGGTTAAATTTCCATTATATGGACTGAAGTTGAGGATTTTGAAAGACTTTGAGGCTCAATATGAACCAATTATATACAGACTTGATGCCACAAAGAAAAAAAACTATGTAGCGTACGTAAAATCGTAGGTTACATGCGTAAATCTTAGGGATAGGCGTGAGTCGAGTCAAATGTAATTTTCTCGAGTTGAGTTTCGAGTCGAGTCACTGTTTTCAGGCCGAGTTTCGAGTCGAGTCGAGTTTCATAAATGGCTCGCTCCTTCAGCTCATTTTAAGTCGTTTTGAAATCATGGTCTTATTAGACTGGAAAAGGAAAACCATGAGAAATATAAGCAATAATGTGAAATACTTTTAGTGTTTCTCACGACTTTTTTTTATTAAATCCGTGTTGATAGAGAGAAAGGCAGAAGGACGACCAAGCATAGAATATCTAGATCTTTGATAACGTCACAGGTTGTAAATCCTCTTTGTAAAATAATCCATCCAGTGGTTCCTTTGTTCCTATCTTCACTGTCTGACAAAATATGACACGATTCGAGAAACTTTTCGGTACGAAAAAGAGATAAGTCGCAAATCGACAAGTACATTTTTTTTTCAAATTCGAAATGAAACAGAAACATCCGAGACTCATAGACAATACTAGTTCACTGAAGTTTTAGTCCTCAGACACTGTTTTAATGTCACATGCGGTATATATAAAAGCTTTAAATTGATATAGTAATTGCACGAACACGATGTATTTTCAAACTCAAGACAATACAGAAACATCCGAGATTTATGAACATTACTAATTCACACACATCCGAGACTTATGAGCAATACTAGTTCGCCCAAGTTTTTGTGATGAGGAAGATGCCCACATTAGACAAAATTTACAGAAAATTCGGAATATTAAGGAATGTTGGTGATCTGACCTAGAACATACCTTTTCATTACAGTAAACAAAGAACAGGAATGAACATGAATTGTACCTCAAATGATGTGTACGGGTTCGATTTTAATCACAGTTCCCATGAAGTGAACTTTGTAGTGTACAAACATCGTGTGTGCGTAAGTAGAGTTTATGTTTCTAACTTCTTATTCAAAGATTCACAAGATAGGTTATTTCTTATTTAAATGCTTCTTCAATATTCCTACTCTATCTTTGTTTTTAAATTACGTTCACATTTTATGTTTTATCTAATAACTACAGAGATATAAAAGTAGAAACAAAATGTACAAATGAAGGGGGATTGAAAGATTTATTATGAAGATCTAACGCTGAAACCTCAAAATACTATTACTATGGTAACTAGTATTGCCAACAAAACGAGAGAAACTTCTCGATACAAAAAGAGGCAAGTCTCAATTCAATAAGTACATTTTCAAATTCGAGATGATACAAAAACATAGGTACGTTCAAAAAAGTTTGTGATAACTTGATCCAAGATCCAATATATTTTAGAAAAAACGATATCGAAATTAGAAATTTGTACACGCAAGCCCATTATCAGCGATGATTTTTGATTTATATTACATCTGTTAGCAGTGACTTTCGGGAATTGCTAGAGTTAGGAGGATATAGATATTTTTTTATCCGTAGTGTCATCACTTATCAAAACTTGTTGACCATTACGTGATGCAACTTTTTTTCGCATTAAAGATTCATCTGAAAATTTCAGATTTGTGCAATTTTTCGAAGTGTAAGTGATCAGTTACAGTTACAGAATTGATTAACCGAATATAAGTCTAGGTACATCTTTAATAGCGTAATTCAAATTGTGGACCTGATGTCAACATGTGCAGAGTTATGAAAAATGCATCATGTATTATATCACAGAATACTACATTGCTAGATCTAATCACTTTCTCAGATTTGTTCAAAAAACGTAACACAAGACTATTGTAATTCATCATCTGAATTACCTTTTCTTACTTGTCTTAAAAAAGCAACACATCTTCGCGGATAATCATTTAGCACCCATACAAACAGTTGAGAAAATTTCTTTTCCTATTACAGTACCGACTTGACAAGTTATCAAATTATAACTATTCCAAAGATAACGTGAAAACAGATTAATTCATTTGTTCACGAATTAATGCGAAAAAGAAAATTTGTCAACTGAAGAATACTTTCTTTTTCGTGTGTACAGGAAGATTATATGACTATACGTAATAATGATCTACTGTTTCTCCAACAAATATAGATCAAAACTTATTGGCCATTATGTGTTGCAATCTTTTTTCGCTAGTAATTCAAATTGTGGACCTGATGTCGACATGTGCAGAGTTATATAAAAATGCATCATGTATTATATCGCAGAATATTACATTGCTACTCCTTCTGTATATAGGATAGGTCAGTGTTTCTTTAGATATATGCTATCTTTTGCTGTTCAGCATTACGTCAGAACATCACGTTATCACTTCTCATTTTTGTTGATGAATGTCTTGGTTTAATATTTATCTTCACACGTATGTAGTTCATTCTTTTTTTTTTAAAGTAAACTTGCGATGTTTAAAGATGATGATGGTGAACGTGTACATTAGATTTCAATCTTAATGAAGTCATTCGATTCATTTTTAATGTTAGACTTTCGTTTTGAAAAGTAATTAATTTTCTAAGAAACGATTACATGTTACTCTTGTGCACATCACATCTTTGCAAACACTATCTAATGTAACCACTAACGTTTTGAATCAGGTCCAGTTGGAACAAAATTTTCTAAAAGGGAGCATGGACATACCAATTTTTGGTTGCTAATCATGGCTCACATGTTCGCCAAATATTAGTAATTTTAAGCATTACCTCATTAGCCTCCTGTCTCCTTGGTATTATCACAATGGAAAGTTCGCTGACGGTATTCGTAACTTTTTGTAAAAGAGTGATGAGTAATCACAATTTAATTTTTTAACGGCCATGATGGATCAATGGTTGAGTCCCATTGGTAGATTGGCAACAGTCAGTCCCAAATGTAGGGAGATGGGCAGTAGAAGTTAGGAAAGACCCAATTCAATCATATTTTAGTTCATTTGCAAGCCTACCGTGATAATTTTAGGGGCGCTCGTCATCCCTGTGGATAAGGGCATGGGTAAAGTGAATACTTCTGGTGCTTGTGGTTCCTGTCTCAATCCGAGTTCATGTTAATAGGTAATTGTGGTAAACAAAAAAACTGTGAGTATTAGTTCCCCTGTTTACTTCTACTTTGTTATTTTTCTAAAGCAATTATGTCAGGTTAGAAGAACATGTATCTTTTCTTTCTAGTACGTGTATTGTTCTTCTACTCATAAATTCAATGGATTTCAGGATGCATGATGTCTCAGTGATATAACGTTTATTCACATTGTCATTCTATCAACTAATATTTTTTCGTCTTAATCATATGTCCTTTTACCGAGAAAGGGTATATTTGTGGGGGTATCTTTATTTCTCCGGGGGGTTTGAGGAGCGTGCTGGCTCAGTGGTAAAGGATTTACAACCAGTACTTCGTTTTTCATATGCTGAAGCTTCTTGATATGCATCCTGTACAAAGCAAAGCAAGTGCTGGAACTTAATGGCGATCCGTGCCTCATTTTGTCAATCATCACACCTTCAGTTAATTACTTTAAAAAAAGAAAGATAACGAGTTCGGAATTTGCTATAACTTAGTAGAATGAGAATGTATGAGTAGATCATGAAAACTCACGGACATCATGTTCGGAGATGAAACTAGGGACTGCATGCACTTTGCTACAGTGCACGACAATTAGTAATAAATTATGCTCATTATGTTGAGGAAGACGAATGATTAAGACAAATGAATGAATGAATGAATACTTAGTCAAATAAAAATATATAAGTAGACCATGAAAACTCACGGACACTATGTTCGGAAGTCGACCACACTGGGCGGCAATTAGTAATAAAAAATTATAAGCTTATTTGATCGGAGATCGAACTAGGGACCGCATGCATTGGGGTTACGGAACAATGCTCTACTATACTAAGTATTCATCTGAAAGAATACGTCGTTGCTTTATCACTGAACCACACACACACAAACTTTCACATATTTCTTACGTTCGAAACGTAAGAAAATAATTCAGTTTAACGTACCACGATTATGCTCATCATACAGATAGACAGACAGAAAGATATACACTTAGATAGTACTTATTGTCTTTTCGAGTATAGAATAATACGCGTTCAATACTACACAGATACTTGTAGTGTTTGAGCCTCGTCGCCCAAAGCTTGGACCTCTCCCAACAAAAAAAAAATTCTTGATGCACGCCTGTGTACATAGCTAGTATACGAATTCTATGACGGGATTCTGAGCATTTTAAAAGAAATTGATGATAATAATAGGGAATATTTTAACTACTTTCGTCCTTTTAAAGTAATATCACATACAGCTTAGACTATAATATAGAGAAAACTGTACAAAGTTCATCTTCCTAGATCAACTTAAAGAAATGGAGAAATGTTCTCTTATTTGAGAATAGACATTTGTTTTAACTTGAAGATTTGTACCCATGTTGAAATCGTGGGGTGCTGTGGTTCAGTGGTAAAGCGTTCACCTTCTGTGATTGGGGTCCCTGGTTCGATCCTAACTTTCGCCGTGTGGACTTTGTGGTGCATATAGCCTCGCTGCTGAACGGAACGTCAAACTCAAAAATCAATCAACATCATGTGTACATAAGTAACGACATCCAAGATGAATAGGCAACACTAGTTTTGTCAAGTTTTAGATCTCAAACACTGTTTTAATATTACCTAAAACACACACACATACATATCTTCGCTTCGTGTTGTCTGAAACCATGACCTAAGATAATGTTGACGCGATAGCTGGAGAACAACATTGAAATACAAAACATGTTCTGTTATCTTATTTTTCTGCTCTTTGCAAGTAGACATTGCAGATACAGAAACTCTCTCAGTTCGTTGACTTATGTATGTGTATTTAACGTTAGATTTCACTCTTATTAACATTAGAAAATTATGAAATTAACTTGAGTGCCTCAGTGGTAGAGTGTTTACCTCTGGTGCATGAGGTCCCGTGTTCAAATCACATGTCTTTTTTCTATATACTTGTCATTAATTTTAGTGACCACAAATCCCTTGCTTCCTTTACAACTTAACGAAAAGATGCTATTGACTGTCCCCGGAAAACCGTCCTTATCATTTCATTTTTACGTTCCAGAGGGCACGGTGGGCTCAGTGGTAGAGCGTTCACCTCAAGTGCTTGGGTCCATGATTCGATCCCAGTTCGTGCCCTATGAACTTTGTGGTGGACAAACATCATATGCGTGGATTTCCCATCGGAGTTCACCAGTTTCCTTCCACTTTCTTCATTACATCATTTCATGCATTTTTTCATTATCACCTCTCCTTCATTAGCCTAGTAGACGTAACCGTAGGACGTAAAACTCACTTTTCACTTGTCCCACCCACACAGATTATACTATTTTCATTTGCTAAAACGCACATATCTTCGCTTCATCTGGACAGCCTAGTAGACGTAACCGTAGGGCGTAAAACTCACTTTTCACTTGTCCCATCCACACAGATTATACTATTTTCATTTGCTAAAACGCACATATCTTCGCTTCGTCTGGACTCCACGTACTACAGATACATAGACAAACGGAGAAACAAGTAGACATATTATCAAAAATTTAAGACACACAAGCTATGATTATTATTACATCATTCACATCATAAAGTTCCGTCTTTCAAAATCATTAGTTTAACAGTCATAATCGTGGAACGTAAAACTCACTTTGTGTGTTAGACAACATTGTATCTATGAGTTTTCTCTTTGGCTCTCTTGTCAAACTATGATTTGACCTCTCTCTCTCTCTCTCTCATCACAGGTGGGGGACCCTAGTGAATCAATGGTACAGCGATCATCTTTGATGTATGGTGTAATAAAAAATTATAAGCTTACTTGATCAGAGATCGAACTAGGGACCGCATGTATTGGGGGTTGCGGAACAATGCTCTACTATACTAAGTATTCATCTGAAAGAATACATCGTTGTTTTATCACTGAGCCACACACACACACACACACACACACACACACAAACTTTCACATATTTCTTACGTTCGAAACGTAAGAAAATATTTCAGTTTAACGTACCACGATTATGCTCATCATACAAATAGACAGAGAGAAAGATAAACACTTAGATATACCTACATTTATATTTCACAAGTATAGGGACAAATGTTTATGGGATGTCAAACAATCATTGCATAAGTAATATAGTTTAATCTTTCATTCCAGTGGGTAAAACTTAAAGATTTCCCATTAAACTTGTTGACTTAACTCATAGATTTCATTTCTTTTTTTCTCTCGTTCCACAATTTTTTATTCTATCATCATTACTTAAAGGTGAAGTGAATCGATGTTCCAGGTGGGCTCACCCAAGCACATACTACACACACACACACACACACATATATATATATATATATATATATATATATATATCATTTTAAGACATAATATGATTTAACATACAATTAAATGTACTGTACCTTTTATTATTCATTTAGCAGGGCTGAAGGTCAGTCTGTTACGAATCATCAAAACATCTGACAATGTTATCTTATCTGTTGCTCTTGAAACTAAACCATTTTAAGATGAGTTCAGTGTACTAGCAAACAGAGAAAGAAAGAGACTAGCAAAACAGGCATTCACATATGTGTCTGTTTTTTTATGGTTTGACGAGTATGATGGCTCAGTGATAAAGGATTTACATCCATTCTTTTGGGGGTCCCTGATTCGATCGCGGTTCACACCGTATGGACTTTCTGATAAATTCAAAAATCTACAAACACAACGTTCTTCACCGTAAACGTACGTTGTACTGTGATCGAAAAAAAGACGTCCGTACGGTTTCTTTTCAGATCATCCATTCTAAATGAAGTTTCTTAACTCCTAAAAGAGAAGTATCGGAATAACAACAACATTAGTATACTAATTTAAAAATTCTACCGTATTGATCGATCACAAAATACAAATTTTATGTGAAAATAATAAAAGATTTCAATTTCACTATATTATTATTATTATTATTATTAAATTCACTAGAATTAGTACTACATTGTTCAGTATAAATGAAAAGTATTTTCTGCTTCTTTATGAACAGAAGTCCACTTCATTGACACCCATCAACTTTAAAGTTCGTTTTCCGTCAAACTTGACTGTGTTTGTACACTATCCAATAAATCAGTCATAATTGAATCTATGAGTTTTTTGTTTATAGTCTGAAAACAAGCGGAATCAAATGTACAAGTTTTCTTTCCCATTCCGTTAAAATTTCACTTAAATCCAAATACAAGGTCTTTAGCAACACGATTCACTTATTCAAATGTTCCACTTTTTAGTACAATACACATTAATTTGGCTTTCATTAAATTAAGACCTTATGCACCATTTAATATGACAAGGAGGAGAAACAACCATGTTTCGTCTTGTTTATATATGTCCTATACACTTACGAATATGATATCAGTTCAGTAAATTCAAGATCGTGCATGTTACGTCCAAATAAATTAATCTTCATTCCTTTATATATTAAACATATATTTCCATTTTTCCAAATACGATGCTAATGCATATGGAAGTTATACATAATAGCACATACGTAAATTATTTGTATAAATACATATTGTTTTGGTAACCTTAGAATATGTACATGTACTTTTTACAGTTATATACAAAGAAAAAGTATGTAATGGAACTTTATTCAAGTTTCACTTCAAATTGTACCATATTGAAAATTATGTTCCTTATTGCAACTTTTACTGGCATTTTTATGTATATCATCATTCGGAGCACTACGAAATACTTATATATCAGGGCACTTTTCCTGTATTTGTTTAATAAAAGCATATCCCTTCTTAAAGTAAAGAAATGGACAATTAGGAAACCATTTCGCATGTTCTATCCATGGAACATCGTTATCAGTCCAATCTTTTAATCCACCAGCACAATAAAAGCATATAGTTTGGTCTCTTGTCTTCGTGTAAAAAAATCCAGCATCACTTAATTGATCCGGGCATTGTTTTGATGAAATAGGCCAGTGTTCGAATGTTCTTAAACGTAATTCCTTTGTACAATACTGATTATATTGAGGGGCAAAACAATTATGTGCACCACTATATGGTAATTCTGGCATTTGTTGAAGTGGTATCCTTTCAGATACAGAATTTGGTCGCAGTTCCATTCTTAAACTTCCACTATTCGTATTTTTCTAATCGTCTACTTCAATGAAATCTTGCTTACGTTTCTATGTTCAATTATGTTGGAAATCTATGGAAGTCAATATTATAAAGTAACTTATGATTTACACAGCCATGTTATTTCAGCAGATGATCAACAGAGACTAATGACACTATGCATACAAATATCTGTGCACACATGCATGATGCAAGAAGGGATGTCGATGAGGAAATCGTGTATCATCTTGTTTATACATATACCATACACTTACGAAAGACCACGATCGTTTGGGATCCGGGTTCGATTCTCGATGATAAAGTATTCTTTTTTCTTCGCAGAAAATCTGGGAACTTCTATTCTTAGTATTACAAGATGGGTCTGGTGGGGTTAAGGTGGAGGGGGAATCTAGCTACCCAATACAAGACGACTAGAAAAAAATAGGACGAAAAGTTTTTTTTTTAAATAAAATCTAATCTATATGCGAGGCACTGACGTTCAGTGATAGAGTGCCCACCTCAAGTTGGATTACTCCGTGCGAGGATTAATTCAACTCTAAATCGTGAAGTACTGGTCTCGCGTTCGATTCCGATGTACAATCTTTATTTCATAAGTTAACGAAGCTACAATCAAGGTTAGTTGTCTGCTTCACTTTCACTCCCAAAATAATAATAATAATAATGTAATGCTGTATTTTTTAAATTTATTTTTATGGCTGTTATTTATGTTTTAATACCACTTTGGTCCGGGTTCGATTCTCGATGTTAAAAAGAGAGAGAAAGGGGACATTGAACACTTGAAAGTATTATAGTGCTTCGAAATGAAGAGCTTCGAACAATGTACATATCATATGCTACGCTAAAACCAATACATGAAATTCTTTTTTTTTTTCATGCAAGAATTAATTCAACTCTAAATCGTAAAGCACCGGTCTTGCGTTTAGTGTACAGGTTCGATTCTCGATGAGAAAGCATTGAATATTTTAAGACATTAAGTATGCTCTTCGCTATTCAATACATAACGAAAAGACGAAAATCAATCAATCAATCAATTGGGAAGCTTCGAACTTGATATTCAATCAATTGGGAAGCTTCGAACGTGATAACTAAAAGGACTCTCATCAAGATCCGGTAGCCGCCCCAAGAGTATGAGCATAGTAACAACGTTCGCTTACGTTCTTCGCAGGAGGGAGTGGTGTGGAGGGGGTTTGGGAGGTTCAAATCCATAATGAAAAGACAAAAATCAATCAATCAATCCATTGGGAAGCTTCGATCATGATAACTAATAGAACTTTCAGCCGTCCAAGAGCATTTAGCTATTCAATACATAGCGAAAAGCAAAAATCAATCAATCAACCAATTGGGAAGCTTCGCCGTCCAAGAGTATGAGCATAGTAACAACGTTCCCTTACGTTCTTCGCAGGAGGAAGTGGAGGGGTTTAGGGGTTCAAATTCATAACGAAAAGACAAAAATCAATCAATCAATTGGGAAGCTTCGATCATGATAACTGATAGGACTCTGATCCGGCCATCAGTATGAACATCCAAGACTATGAAGGCCAAGAGCATCTAGCTAACGAAAAGCAAAAATCAATCAATCAATTGGAAAACTTCGATCATGATAACTGATAGGACTATGATCCCTCCAAGAGTATGACCACCCAAGACGATGAACCCATCCAAGACTATCACCATAACAACAAACTGTTCTCATACAGGTTCAGATAAACCAAAATTTTCCCACGCGCTTCTCTGGTAGCCGTAAAAGGCTATGAACATAGCAACCAAAGGCTTGTCGAAACTTGCCTACCAATTCCAGGAAATGACACAGAATTCTAGGAAAACAAGATAATTTTTTGCTGACTCGGCCATCTATCCAGCCTCAATTCTACTATCGCTTCTCTACAGTATGAAACATGTTATTTCAGAAACAGTTTTTTACTGTTCCTTTAACCTGTCATTTGGAACAGACAGAAGTTGACGGAATAATGAAAAGAAAACAAATGTGGAAAGAAAGTTCTGTTAACATTTGATTCAATAGAGAAAGGAACGCAGATATTGTAAAATATTTTACAAGACACTATTGACTATGTACTTTTTATAATAGTGAATATGTACTTTTTTACAATAGCTGAGGCCATAATGAAAGGAAAATTGTTATATTTGAATAAACAGAAGAAGGACGTAAGAGTTCGTTATTAAAACACTTACTAACATATCCTCATATTTTGTCCTAACAAACCAATATATGTTGCCAGTAAAATAATTTGCATTGATCGAGCACCTGGTGTAATAACAACAGTATTTCATGTCACAGACACACACCCTTTACGATTTCTTTTTTTCTTTTTTTTTCTTCCTTTTTTGCTAGCCCGCAGGCTAGCTACCCTGTAGAGGGCTACACCCTCTTGGAGGGAAGGGGTGCAAAGGAAACTATTTTGGATGTGGTATGATTGGCGTTGGGCTATGGGATATTCCTTTATTAATAAATACTTCAGTTGGAAGGTCATTATGGGCTTTGCATCCATAGTATGAACATATTATTAAACATAAGTATAAATATCATATAAATACAAAAACAATTATAACATTAAGGAATGCAGGATAGGTTGATTGGCAATTTTATATGGGCAAAGATGAAGATGAGGTATGGAATGAGGTGCGGATAACGTCACAACACATAGGAGATGTTAGCAAGGACAAATGCAGGTTATCTTCTGTCTAGGGGCGACGCTAGGCCAATGAAGACGGGGGGAGGCCCTGTTAGAGACAGAGGTTGATTACTGTGCTTGATACGATGGATATACAAGCAGAAGATGAGCATGCAATCGATGGTCCTGCAGGAGTTCTAAGTCAGGATGATTTGGCGGCAAGGTATAACAATACGAAATCTTGGCTACATGCCTGATAAAATGTATTTTATTGGAAACTAAACAATGCAACAATATTAACAATATATATTACGAAGTTGGTATCAGTTATCTGTACATTAAAAAAGAGGATGATTACTCATTTTTCTTCTAAAAACACCCATATTTTTAAGGGCCCGAATAGGATGATTTGCACGGGTAAAAGATGTACGATAATCTTATGTCTTGTAAGGACGAGTGTTCGCCCTTACTTTTTTTTTTTTTTTTTTTGGTGAATAAAGGCTTAATGTAAAAGTGTATATAATTTTGTTACTGATAAACGTAAGTCTGGCCAGACATATATATTTAATTACATATATACGTATTACGTGTTATATATTTATAATTCAATCTTGGTTATTGCTTACTTTTTTGTATGTGTATATCTGCTTAAGCTGTGTATTTCTTGCTAGGATTTCTTTCAGCTTTATTTAACGAACTCAACATTCAAGTTTTTTCTAAATAGCATTTTCTTATAGTGATCGATGGAATTTTGTAGAGGCTTGCGCCTGTTGCTCGCATTCAAAAGACTTTTTAACGGATTTTTAAGCGAAAATAAAATTAAGTAAACTAAAAAAGATAAGGATCTTCAATCATATAAAAGGAAGCCTCTTGCCGCATAGTGGCACTGCTGGATGACTATGAATGTTATATTAGAGCCATTCTACGTTGAAGGTCCTGCCTCGCTTTTTTTTACTTTCCTATCTTGTAGGGAACAGTCTAAATGATGACCGATGACAGAGAAGAAATGACTTCTGAGAGATGGCTTTAGAATTTCTGATTTTATAAGGAAATAAGTAGGGACCGGCCTAAGTGATGGCTAGAGCAAGGAATGAGTGATTTCCTTCGGTCTGAGTGATGACCAAGTTTTGATAACATTTAGCTAGCCAGGTGATAAGCTTGAATGATAGCTTATTGGGATAAGTGATTCCCATTACCTTCTAGTTAGGAGAAGTAGGTTACATTTTTTTTAACCTCAGAGGCAGAAAACACTTTAAGGTTTCTTATAGTTTTTTTTTTTTTTTTTTTTTGGCTAGGCCAGAGAAGCCTGAGTGATGGTTTTCTCTTTAGAGAAAGAGAATCAGTCTTTGGACTAAGTTATGTCCATCGACAACAAGGTCTCTTACATTTATAGACGGAAAGTTGTAGTCAGGCTTTCCTGACAGCGGTAGACGTCAGACAAAACTGTGAGATAGCGGCGAATCGGTGGAGTTTGATTAAGTAAATTTGTAGGAGTCTGTTGGTCTGAGTGATGATCATTTGACTTAGGGGATAGGGCTCTGAAGTGAAAGAGTTCCTGATTTTTTTATTTTACCTTAAGGAATTTCATACCGAATCATTTTTCAATTTAATTTATTATATAAATAAATATTTATTTAAGTTGATAAGACTAATTTTCATTTGAGAATAAGACAGCCTGTATATTTGATGGTAATTTTTATTATTTGTTTGTGGTTTATTGTGATTGGATACGGTACCATTAGAGAGCCGAAACAGTCTGGAAGAAGTGAACCACAACAGTCTGACGCCATCTATCCATTACTATCTTGCTAGTGGGGAAGAAATCAGTTTGATACTCAGGATTGGAGACAAAAACTAAAGACTATTCTGCAGATATCCTTGCCAACTTCGTGTTATGATACTCAACAAACATCAATTACAGACAAGGAAAGGTACTTTGTACATTAACATATCATTCCGTAAGGTTTTTAAGGGATTGATTGGCAAATATATTAATCAATATAAAGTATCCACTTCAGTTAGACAAGGTATTATACCATACATGATGGGTGAATAGGACCAATTGCAACTCTAAAATCTATGTAAAATGCGATGACTTAATCCTCTTTTGCATCGGGACTGGATCACTCCATTAGTCTGCTTAAGGAACATGATTTTACAATCAGAGAATTAGGAGTGAGAAACACTAAAACAAGAGGAGGTAAGAGAATCAATTAAGGAAGTATTGCCGGCGTACGTGTAAATCATTGATTCACGAGTAGTATGGCTGCAAAACCTTCGACCACTATCGATGTTGTTAGCTTGACAACACTGTATCTTTCTCAAGACCATGTTCCCTTCCTGTTACTTCTCCTCTTCGTATGGTTTCTAAAGAAGGAGAGCAACCAACTGACGTCACAGAGCAACCAGGTAAAAATGATTGATATAGATAAAGATTGATCCGTAAACAAATTTCATTTTTGCGTCATTGCTTCTACAACGTTGTAATACTTATACCACCCTAGCAGAATACACGTTCTTCACACGGGGAGAATACGTTTTATTTTGGACAAAAAGATGCATTTGAATTTAAACGGCATTGAAAGTGTTACTATTCGTCTAAGCGAACCCGTAAACTATGGATTCGACACTCATATCGGTCATTTTTGATCATATATATATATATATATATACAGGGTGACCGCGTGACTATGTTACAAAATTTAAGGGATGATTCCTGACACGGAAACAAGAAAAAAAGTTCAAATAAACTTTTGTCCAACGTACATAATTTCGAAGCTACAAGGTGCCGAAAGCGTGGGAAAATGACATTCAAAGCTCTATAGCTCGACTATGGTGAGTGATAGAGCTAATGCGGCATGGTCACGTCAAAGACACCGAAGCTGCTGTATTCAAAAATGCTTAGGTCGAGATCGTGCAATTTGTGCACAAGTGATTCCCCAAAGGAGCGTAGGGATTCCCGGATAATCTGTCAAGAAAGATGGGTCGATAAGGATATGGATGAATAGCTGGCCCAACTGCTAGCAATAATGCGTCTGTACTAAGTCGATATCTAGCACAAACACAAAATGGTGAACAGTTTTATACGTGCCATGTGTGGTTGCATAACGCGCACTAAATAAGACATGAAAGGAAACATGAATGGAAAATGTGAATAATTTGGTACAAATGGTAAATACATGATATTAAGCTGTCCTATCATTGAACAATCGCTTTTAATAAAAGGTAATAGTCATGAAACGTACTAAAATGTTGTAAAAGGATTACACTATTAAAGTCTTTCTTCCATGTATTGTTGTCATTGAAAACAAATAAACAAAACTGAGCGAAACAACCATAATGCAAAAGAGGTTGTTTCCTAAAAACAAAAGTCACAAGAATGGGAATAATGTCTTCAATCAACATTTTTCAGCAGGATTGAATGCAGCCAAGAACATCACCAATTACCTGTAAACGAGACAAATCTCCCAATTATCCTACAATAGGTGATGGACATGGCGTCCCTCTACTTCAACACAGGCGTTACAGCGTCACAGTAAGTTCTGACGCATCCGCTGTAACAACCCAGGATCTGTTCTTATAGTATCACAGGCAGCGAGCATTCGTGCTAATAGTTCTTCTGCGTTGTTTATAGGCGTTTCATAGACAAGTGTTTTGACATGACCCCACAAGAAAAAATCAACCCACTTAATGATTATTTCTAAATTTAATTACTATAATACAATATTGATCTATTTAAATTCCCATATATCACTATAAATAATCATTAAGTGGAGTCAAATTTGGGGAACGTGCAGGCCAATTACAAGGACCGCCTCTTCCAATCCATCTGTCACGAAACTTTTGATTCAAATACTCTCGCGCACTAGCTGAAAAGTGAGCTGGGGCGCCATCATGTTGAAACCACATCCGTTGACGAACACCGAGAGGGACATCCTCTAATAACTCTGGAAGTATGTCTCACAGGAATCTCGTATACACTGGTGCAGTTAATCGTGGTGGTAGTAAATATGGACCTATTATATGATCACTGATAATACCCGCCCACATATTTATGGCGAATCGGTCTTGGTGGCCCCTTTCCACAATTACATAAGGATTTTCGTCTGCCCATACATGACTATTAAGACTAATAAATATCCCGTCTTTCGTAAAACAAGCTTCGTCGGTGAAAAGCAAGTAGGAAGCAAACTGCGGATCAATTACGTTGGAGAAACCACTCACAAAACCGAACGCGAGGTTGAAAGTCAGTTGGACGTAAGGCCTGAACCCTCTGCGGGTGATAGGGATGTAACTGTTGCTCGTGTACTACTTTCGAAACAGTATCTTATGCTACTATCCTTTCACGTGCTACTTTCCGGGTACTTACTGTTTGGTCTTGGGCAAACCATCAAGCACTTGTTCTTCAAAGTCCGGAGTCCTTGTGGTTCTTCGTCTTCCTTGGTCGTAGTATTGAGGTTGTAAATTCCCCGTGTCTCGTAAGCGTTGAAAAAGTCTGGCAAACATAGTATGGGCTGGACGTCTTCTTTGTGGATACTTCAGTCGATATAACCTATCAGCTACTCGACTGTTGCCATTTGCTTGACCGTATACAAATATCATGTCCGCAAGTTCTGCTATCGAGTACTCCATTTGATCTCACATTCGAACAAGCAAAGCACAAACTGCACTAAGGAACTCGTACGCTACGAACAAACCACATGAAGAATGACCTTCCACCTTCCACAACGCCTTCTAGTAGGGTTGTCTTATACAGTACTTTCCTTACCTTCGATTGTTTTCTACGACAGAAGGAAGAACAAATGCTTGTGATCGAACCTGCAAACTGTGGCGTACTTCGGGTGATAACACCGTCTGTGAAAACAAAATATCTTCTAAACGATAACAATATGACGAAATGTTAAGCATTCTAGACAAAATCTCGGAATCAGTCCTGCAAAACATCGGAAGCAGCGTCTAAAACAAACGTGCTGATAAATTGTTTTTCCTTGTTCTTTTTCAATGTTCGGGTAACGCACATTACGGCTAATGATAAGAAACGGATATTTTACTGTTGTTCTCTGGCAGTGGTCAAATTAGCATGGGATGGCGGAAAAATTCCCCTCTTGTAAATCCTCGGCTCGTATCATCAAATAAAATAAGATTTCTGCCTGGATGAAAGCACCCATATCCCCCGGTTTTTCCCCTTAGTTTTACTTGCTTTCAATGACAAAACTACATGTAAGAAAACAATGTTAGTGTGATGTTTGTACAACATTTTAGTACGTTTCATGATTATTCCCTTTATTAAACGCGTCTATAAGTACAATGAACAGGACAGTGTACTATCATGTATTTACCATTTGTACCAATTTATTCACATTTTCCATTCATATTTTCCCACTCTTATTTAATGCGCGTTATGCAACCACACATGGCACGTATAAAACTGTTCGCCATTTTGTGTTTGTACGAGATATCGACTTAGTACAGACGCATTATTGCTAGCAGTTTTGACAGCTATTCATCCGTATCCTTTTCGACCCATCTTTCTTGACAGATTATCCGGGAATCCCTACGCTCCTTTGGGGAATCCCTTGTGCACGAATTGCACGATCTCGACCTAAGCATTTTTGAATACAGCAGCTTCGGTGTCTTTGACGTGACCATGCCGCATTAGCTCTATCATTCACCATAGTCGAGCTATAGAGCTTTGAATGTCATTTTCCCACGCTTTCGGCACCTTGTAGCTTCGAAATTATGTACGTTGGACAAAAGTTTATTTGAACTTTTTTTCTTGTTTCCGTGTCAGGAATCATCCCTTAAATTTTGTAACATAGTCACGCGGTCACCCTGTATATATATATATATATATATATATATATATATATATATATATATATATATATATATATATATATATATAATTTATATCATGTATCATATACATTATATCATATATATTATACCACACCACAATTTATACCACAAAGATAGTCACTTTAATTTATTTTTATTTTTAGACATATATCTCCCCCTCCCCTTCGTTGCACTGTAAAAGTGAAATGAAGAAAACATCCCAGACCCGAACCACATCCATCTACAAAATTTGATTGACACTGGTCAGGTGGTTCAAGAGTCATTAAGTCACAAACGTAGACATTCTCATTTTTATGTATTTTTATTTATCTCCTCCTTCAAACTCCCCTAAGTTGCATCGTCAAACTGAAATGACGAAAACCACTCCAAGCCCGAACCTCACCTATGTTGAAAATTTCATCGAGATCGGTAAGGTGTTTCAAGAGGTACGCAATCACAAACATATTGACTTTCATTTTTATATAAATAGATAAAAGTTATCAATTCAAAACTTCTTAAGACCATGGAATATGAAGAAATATTAGCTCTCTTTTTAATCATCTTATTAACAATAGCAATAAGTTTTACTGAAGACTTTTTAGAACAACATTGTCTCATTATTTCACACTATCTCATAATATAGATATACTGTATATAAGACTATAAAACATATACCTTTATATTGATGACTCTATTTTGCTCTAATGACATTTTGTCCTATTTTATTATTAGTGAAATGGTTATGAATCTCGTTGGCTTAAACCACGTTATTGTACATTTTGGTTAGAACAAAAAAAACTTTTTTTTATCAATTTATATTCATGTTAGGTTAAACCGAACATTTACCGTGGAACATATAATTCTACTAAGAACATTAACACCCAGTAATGTACGATTTTAATTTTTTTTTTTTGTGTTCTTTCAGTGCACTTAAACGTGTGTCGTTAATGAGAAAGGAAATAGACTAAAAAAAACGTAGGAAAATTTAACCCCAAACAAAGGAGAGGATTCTTAATTTTCCTCACTATTAATTACACCAGTGTCTTAGTAGATGGTTACTGAAGGAGGGAATTTTGTTCCGACTTACCTTGACTTAATTTCCTTCTTTCTTGCTCTTTTGTCAGTAAAAAAAGTGAGAAAGAAGTAAATAAAGGTTGTAAGATATATATTTGTTTCCCGTGTGGATATAATTTCCCTTTTTTTCATCTTATTTCGAAAGAAAAAAAAGAAATTGCAATAAATGTAATTCAACATGAAATATTGCGAGACATTTTGTGGCGACACAGATAGCAAGTACTCGAGATTTAAGGAGAAAGAAAAAGAACTTTAATGGAAGATTTTAAAGCCGTTTTCTGGTTTCTATTGTGTAGGTTTGAATTTCCATTCGAAAGGAAATTTCGTGTACAAAAGAAGCATAGTTTCTCTAGTCACTTTCCTAAAGGTTACTTGATGGGATATGTGGTCATTAAAATAAATAAAATTATTGATGTGTCTACAGAAACTCGTGATTAAACGGTTAGTTGCAATTAATGGAATATTTTATTGAGCATGTTGTAACACACAATTAAATCTTGCGGTCCCAGTTCGATTACACTTACTTTAGTAACCACCAAAATTTTTCCACGATAATTATTTTAATAAATTAAACTATTTTTATTCCTTTTAAAGTTTGTGTTTCCTTAATACTTGTAATTCATTTCACAGAAATTAAAGATACACTTCAATCAACTATGGCTTCCTCACTTATTATATCTTTAACAGCATAAAGAAAACAAGTTTAAACAAGTCTGGGCACAAGATTTGTTATCATAAGGTACCGGACTATTGTCCTGGTTGCCCTAAAAATAAATATACATTAAAGCTATCCTTGCAATATTAAAGATTGGCGAGAGTTTGGTTCTTGACCAGTATAGTAATCGAAATTAACTAGTTGGTTCATTTGGATGTTTAGCGTCCTACTCAGCATAGAGTCTGTATGAGAAGTGGATCTACAGCTAAACATGGAATCCGAACCACATGAGCTCCTACCGGGAATCGAAAGCAGGTCTCTCGCACTCAAGGCGCGAATGTTAACCATATAGCCACGAGGTAGCTCAATTGTATTTAAATTATATAGCACAATTCTTGGAAAATTCTCTTTAACTGAAAGTTTAACATACTGTGTTAATATTTTTTAAAGCCGATATTTACAATGCAAAATCATTGAGAACATACCAATGCAACAATGAAGAGCTTATTTTCATTTCTGTAAACTTTCCGGTGCAATCCTTTGATGTGGAGAAAAGAAAGTAAAAGAAGAAATTTTTCCGCCAACAATGAATAGTATGCAAGAACTCCATACTATATTGTTACAGTGACGACGCCAGCTTTAAGTTCTTAGGAGGGCAAAGGAGGGGTAGATACATTTTCGGGGGGCGGCTATTTGCATACCAAAACTGACATTTTATTACGTTTGACTTATTTTACATTACATTGTGTATTTCGTTGCTGTTTTTATGTTAGATCTATATGATTATAAATTAAACTTATTTCAAATAAAATTTGTAACTAACAAATAAGTAACGTCTGCACATGAAATATTTTCAAGGAAACTTTTGAAGCCTAAACATAAATTGAATTACATTCGCGTATGCTACAAGTAACACATTCGTCTATATGCTACGTATCTCTCGCTCTCCCTCTCTCTCTCTCTCTCTCTATATATATATATATATATATATATATATATATATATGTAGAGAGAGAGAGAGAGCCAGAGAGAGAATTTACGAGGAGCTGCTGAAAATGTCGTAGTCCAATCCAGAAGGAGTGTAGGTACTAGGTAGAAAAATGAAACCGTACTTTAGAAAAAACATATCTCTGTATGTACAAATATAAATTTTCATATTAATAATGAAATTCTTATTGTTTCTCAGGCCTCTGAAGTGATTGTGTGTGCCCAAACAGATAATTTCACGAACATCCAGATCCTTACTGTTATAACATTTTTGTTCCACGAAGGAAAGTCACCGAAGTAAATTAATTAGGAAATCAGTGAAACACCGCGGGACTCTCCTCCGTTATATATAGTGTTGAAGAAGTAATTGGCTTAGTATAAACGTAGCAATTTTTCAACAAATTATGCTTTACATCCAGGATGATTAAAAGCAATGACTCTTCCTGGAATCATGGATGCAATTTGTGACATTATTCTTGAAAATTGCAGCATTTCAGCCAGTGGTGGATATAGCCCGGGGCCGGAGGGCCTAGGCCACCCCAGTTTTTGTGTGACAAAAATAATTTAAGCTATTTATATTTATTATAGTCTGAGGTCTGCACCCCGCTTTCTCAGTTTTTACCTTCTCAGCAAAACTTGTGTCAGGGATTCTGGGCATTTCTTTGGAACTCGTCGATAGCATAATTCAGAATGGCTTGGGTATGCGCAAGTTCTCGGCATAATGGGTTCTTAAAATATATGTCAGGAAAATAAAAGGGTAACGGCATTAAGAGAAGTATTCTTCCAATTTGACCGTAATGCTGATCAATTTCGCTGACGAATAGTAACCATAGATGAAATATGGTTGTACCACTATGATCCTGAATCGGAACAACAGTCAATGGAGTAGTAGTACTCATTTCTCCATCGCCCCAAGAAGTTCAAGACACAGAAGTAGGTTGAGAAACTGTTTGGAACATTCTTCTGGTATAAGTATGGAGTGGTAGACTACCTCTTCAATGGTCAGATATTTAATCCAGAATGGTCAGATATTTAATCTACATTACTTACAAAACTGAAAGAAAAATTCAAAGTTCAACGCTGTGGAAAATGAAAAGAAAGGAATTCTGTTCTTTCAGGAGAATACACCTGTCCATCAAGCCCCTGCGAACATAACTGACATTGCATAATCTAGGATTTCAATGTCTAGATCATCATTCTTATTCCGCAGATTTAGCTACGTCTAACTATTACGCGTACTTATTTCCCAAACTTAAATAACACTTGAAAGATGCCATTTTAGATCTGATAGGGGTAGTGCTACGAACAGTGGTGCGAGGAAATCTAGATTTTTTTAACTTTTCTGCAAAAGCTGGAGCACTGTACAAGGTAGTATATTGACTCTCGGGAGAAGAGAAGAAGAAGTAAAACTTCACCAATTCACGTGCACTCCTTCTGGGTTGGGCTACGAATTTTTCAGCAGTTCCTAGTCAATATGGTAGACGTCACGTCAGTACTTTGAAACAAAATAAGTAAAGGAGCACTAGTATAAACCAATTACTAACTAAAGATCAGCACTCTGACAATACATTTTATTGGGAATCAATTTCATTCCATAATTTTATTATTATCATTTGCAGGAAGGGAAAACACAACTCTTTTTATCTCCTTCAAAAAATTAAGCCCTAGTAGTTTCAAACTAAGCTGTTATAAGCACATCCTCTGAATATTGGAAGCCGAGAATAATGTTTCAGAAAAAAGGTTTTAAATAAAACAAAATATGAAACTGAAAACTGCAAACCTGGGCAAATACAAACAAGTTACGTAACTGGTTTTACCTTTCTTTTGTTTCCAATCGAAGTTGATCCAATGAGAAGAAAACAAGTCGATCAAATCTACTATTGTTCGCTAGGCACAATTATTAAAAATCATAAGAAAGAAGTATAACTAAAATTTACCTCAAAAGGGGCTAAATTAGAAAACAAAAATATGCGTGCATACCCAGACGCTCAAAGAAGAAAGCTTGAGGATTAATCTGCCACATAGTAAATTCATGAAAAGTAGACTACAATTTGTCAATGAGATTGGTTATGATACTGATATATAATACTACATGAAGAATGTTTAAAGATTGTACGAGTCTGGGGGGGGCAGTCTAGGCGGCAGTCAGGGGGGCAGAAGTAGCTACTAGGGGCGCTCGCCCCCCTTGCCCCCTCTGGCGTCATCACAGTATTGTTATGTTTACTTTTTGAACTTAAGCACTTTCTGTACTTCGGTGGCATCTTTTACTTTCCCTTTCTGTATATATGTACCTGTAAGGCGCACACAAATGATAGAAAAAATTTATTCGAGCAAAGCACATCTCTTTAAAATGAATTAAGTAGAAGAAAGTTCATTAAATATGAGAGAAACTAGTTGCAAAAAAATATCAATAAATAGATCAAGATATTTAGAATATTTGATGTATAATAAATATACATTATACACGATTAATGTAAAATAATCATTGAAATTAACAATAAAGCATAATTTAAAAAAAGCATAATTAAACAAGAAATAAAGCATAATGTGGGTTGCTCTAACAATTAAGTTGTATGAAGACGAGAAGAAAACGAAAGCTGATTCCTTAACGAATTTCGTTGATCATCTTTGTGTCTACAAAAACGCATTCCTAGAAACCTACAAGCTAGGTATCATCTCTGTGATTATATCAGTTTCTAGTGCTACATGTGAAAGGTCATTCTCTTCTTTGAAAAGATTAAAGACTTGTATACGCAAGTCAATGACTCATGATAGGTTGAAAAACTTAATGTTACTTTATATTGAGAAGAAAATTGCTAAATCGTTAGATCTTTAACAAGTTGTGGATATGTTTGCTGCTGCCAACACGAATAGAAAGATCCTCTTCAAGTAGAGGCATGAACCTATAAGTTATTTTCTTTACCTGTAAAAGTGTATTTGCTTCCACTTAAGTCAACCAGCTACACATATTTTAAACGCCATGATTAAATAACTATTTACTTATATTAGAAATCAATTGCATTAATGAATCCTAGTTGTTTGAGGTACTAAATTCTGATATTTTCACTGTTTTCCAAAGAGTAAAATCATGAACAATAAAGATGGAAACATTCACCTTGAATACACACACACACACACACACACATATATATATATATATATATATATATATATATATATATATATATATATATATATATATATATATATATTGGAGATGTCCCCCTCAAAATCCTCTTGGGCCCTTCATTGCCCCCCCTGAAAAAAACTCTAGCTACGCTACTGGACACCATGAACCAGAGATGAATTCTCTACCACTGAGCCACCGCGGCCCTGCTTGGGCTTGGTCGTCCATATCCAATCTCTCTTTTGGCGTTGCTTAAACAACTTCTAGTTTTGTTCTAAATCCAGACTCCATATTGGCGTAGATATTAATATTACAGTCGATTGGTAAAATCAATCTTCCACATTTAAAAATTAAAGTACACAAGTAGAAAAATAAGCATTTATCATAAAAACACTAGCTGCAAGTGTTCAAAATAGATTTATGGTTTCTATAAAATCAATTGAAAATTGCTATTTTTAATTAGGCAGCTAGTGAAAAACAGCAGCTTTCGACTCCAGCCGAGTTTAAACTCAACCTAAACTCAGTTGACCAAAGTGAACTGACCCGAGTGACCCGACCCGATAACCCGACCCGAGCTCACCCGATTGACCCGACCCGACAACCCGACCCGAGCTGACCGGATTGACCCGACCCGAATAACCCGACCCGACAACCCGACCCAAGTTGACCCGATTGACCCGACCCGACAACCCGACCCGAGCTGACCCGACTGACCCGACCCGACAACCCGACCCGATTAGCCTGACCCGAGCTGACCCGAGGTCGGGTCGGGTCGGGTTACGGGTCGGGTCGGGTCAACCCGACCCGTTTGAGAGCACTAGTTATGATATTTGTTTATTTGGAACATTTCTGTTTTTCTTCTTCTTTTTCTTTTTCTTTTTTTTTTTTGTATGAGGAATATATTATATTGTCTTCGTTTTATCAAATTGTAGGAAAATATTCTGACGTGATATTATTCACTTCGTGAAAAGTATATGTATTATGGTAGTCGCACTGGCTCTGTTTGTTCCTAAAAAATAAAGATATAAGATTGTATTGTTTTCACTTCTTGACATTCCATTTGTTTGCCAAAAATACAGATTTAGAGGTTTCTCTTAACTGATTTCTTTACGTACAGAAAGAGTTTTGTAATGACTGGGCATGATAAAATGTTAATTTGTCTTTCTTTCCTGCTAGTGGCGTCATTTGAGCCCTCAGAGGGGAGAAGTAAGTATCAATAATTTATAATCAATAACAAAAGTAATAATAACACAGGTCTACATTGAAGCTTCTTTTCTTCTGACTTAGATATTTAAACTGTGTTTTCATAAATCGAGGTCGCTGATTTTAGTTATGTAGTTGCTTTTTTGCATATCATGTTAGAATTTTTCGCAATATAATCATACTTTTTAACAGAAGTTTCATATCTGTTCAACATAGTTGCTTTATATACACAAATGAAATCGAGCACTATTGTCTAATTACATAACAAAGAAAACAAGAAACTATTTTTAATTACTTAATACACAACTGGAAGTTTGCTGTTCTAGGTAATTTTGACAGAACCATGTGTTACATTATTTCTTTCTCAATAGTGAGTTCATTATTAATTTTCAGGTAATTTTCTGTAAATTCTTTCAGTTCTCTTCATAAGCACATATCATCAACAACTGATGCCTGTATTTATGCTAAACTACTACACGCAAACCAGAATCCACAGCTACTTAGCCCAAACCTTTCGTTTCTTTGATTTTCAGGAGAAGCTGGCCTCAGGAACGTCACGCTGCAAGCACCAATAATAGTAGACCATCACGTTATCATCAGGGGCGGACTGGCAACCATAGGGCCCACCCTGGTAAAATGAAACAAGGGCCCGCTGTATAAAAATGTAAAAAATGTACTTGGCATTCTTCATATGTATTACATATAAAAATCCATCTTCGAATCCATAAATAGTATCTCATATATTCATACAAAAGAAAAACATTAATTACAAAAAATCTGAAGTAGGAATATTTTAATAGTAACTCATACAGTGTGTAATTGGCATTATCATTTTTTATTGTAAACACACACAATACCGGAATAGGTGCTTTCAGTTACTTATATAGTGCTATTGTTTTTTATGTAATGAATTTAAACCATTTATTTAAACAAATGAATGTCATGTTTTAGAAAACCCAAAATATATGCATGTGCAATAAGTAAAAACTAATCTCAAGCAACTTTGAAACACTAAATAATTTAAGCACTGACAGAAATAATGTAAGTTTCTTTCCTCATAAATCAGTTCTAATATCAATTTGGTTGAAATTTTCTACTGAATTGCATACTGTAACCTAATATAATATAATATTAATATGAATGCCAGAAATGTATCCTAATATTAATATCTTCATTATGCCCCAGTTACACTCAAAATTTCAAGTATCTACCTAATTCTTTGGAGCTAGATACAAGATCGTCAATCACCTTGTCGTAATCAAACATATATGATCTTTCTATGTATAAAAGAATAAAGTCTTCCAACAAATCTTGTCCAAGCGATGAACGGAACCGATTTTTGATCACTTTCATAATCGAGAAAATTCTTTCACAGGATACTTGGGTACACGATAGAGTTAGAACATACTTATACGCTTTATACAACGATGGATATAATGGACCATAAAGATTTAATTCGTGAAGCAGGTGCAGTGCACAAACTAGACACACTTTACACTGTCTTGTAGGTTTGCATTTCCATTCATCTTCCTCCTCACTCTCAGTTTCATTATCTTCCTCTTCTTCATTTTCCTCTTTTTCACTACTATGAGCATATTGCTCACTGCCATGCTCATTTCTTAAAATATCCTGCTTTTTACATATTGGTGGATAATAGTTCCTATAATGAAGAGCAAATTGGAGCAGTTCCTCTTGAATTTGTTCTCTTTCCACTTTGCAATAATGTGGTAGAGTATTGAGAGCTGTATCAGGTAGCTCCTCTAAAGTACTTATCTCATGGAAACGAGTAGGATCCAGCCATGCAATGTCCTTCATGAGACTGTCATTGCAGATAAACCGAGAATGTAATTGCTCAATTGCAGTATCAAAAATAACATTGAAAACGTTTATCTGAAACACTTTTGATGGAGAATTTAAAATTCTAGCCTCATCATGGGAAAGCTCGTCTGCTTGAAGAGTTGCTACTGGTATTCTCTTTGCAAGGAGAGAAGTTTCAACTGCAACATCGTATCCTGCATCCTTCAACTGTCTTTTCAAGTCCTTTGCAAACTCCATAGCTTTAGTCTCAATAGAACAAAACACGTTTCGTTTTTGCTTTAAGACTGATTGTAACGTACAAATCATTTTTGTGGCCGTTAGATAATCCAAACCAGGGAGGGTCAGGGCTCGAGTCTTGGGTCACAGGTCGGGTCAGGGCTGCTCTAGCCACGAGTTGGTTCGGGTCAACTTTCTTATCCGTCGTTTCGGCTAAAACCTATTCGGGTCATCAGTCGGGTCGGGTCGACGATCAACTCGACCCAACCCTCTCGACCCGAGATGATTTAGCCGAAACGGCGCATAAGAAAGTTGACCTGGGCCGACCCGTGGCTAGAGCAGCCCTGAAGCGTAGGTGACCTGACCCGACCCGTGTCTCAAGCAGCCTTGACTCGACCCCTGACCCATGAAAGCCTGATCTGACCCGTTTGAAAGCACTACGCGGCAGCAATCAGTTCAGTTAATTTGTGTAATTTCAAGTAAAAACAGCCATAAAATATAAGCTACAATTGACTGAAATCATCCAAAGACGTGGTGTATACATTACACAGGGCCGCATAGGTTCTGTTGTTTTTATAATTTTGGGTGTTTTATATGTATTTGAACATGCTAAAACCGAAACTGGCATTAGTTTTCTCATATCACGTAAGAATTTCTTACAATTCACGATTTATATATGTTGATTGCGATACGCATGTTTAAGCGTAATTCAACTGATTGACGCTAGATGTCACCAGTACGTGGTGAAATTATCAAGGCTGTAATAAAAATGAATTTGAGTTAAATGTAAGGAAGTTTGATTTAGTGAAATTAACTAAAATTTTGCCTGCATGAATATTTAATATATTTCTATATCAAACCTTGTTATCTCATTTCAAATAAATTTCATATTTAATTATCGCAAATCTTAGATTTGCTTCAATAGTATGAAACGTTAATATGTTAGGTAAATTCTCTTTCGTAGTTCGTTGAATACTGTGTTGCCATGGTATCTCGTGGTTGTAAGAATAGACCAAATTTATTTTGTTACATCTGTGGTGAATTTGTTGCACACAAACAGAAAGAGAAAATTACAGATTTTGTAAGAAGGGCATATTTCACATACTTCTGTATGGAACTTGGAGATCAAGATAAATCGTGAACTCTACACAATCTGTGTAGATCTTGTGTGGAATCGTTACGAAAGTGGAGCACTGGAAAGCGGGCATCTATGCCATTCGCAGTACAAATGCTGTGGAGAGAACCCAAAAACCACAGAGACGATTGCTACTTCTGTTCCTGTGAAATTGTAGGAAACAATACTCGAAACAAGACAAAGATAGTGTATCCCAATATTCCTTCTGCAATGAGACCTGTGCTGCACGGCCTAGACTTGCTTGTTCCGACACCTCCATCAAGTCTTGGGTCCGTAAGTTATCCTAGTTCCAACAGTGATTCAGTGGAAAATAGTGAAATAGAAGATGAAGTTTACAACCTCCCTAGCGGATCTCGTGACCCTATACCACTCACTCAACGCCAGCTCAATGATCTAGTTAGAGACATAAATCTGTATAAAGAATCTGCTGAACTTCTTGGTTCCAGACTTAATGAAAATAACTTGCTGGCCTGTGGAACATTGCCTGGTACAGATATCGGGAAAAAGAATTTTTGCAGTATTTCTCAAAAGCAGGTTCTGTCGTGTTTATTTGTGATGTGTCAGGTTTGTTGATCAAGTTAAATTTCCCTTGGCTTTCTAGTGATTGGAGATTATCCATTGACTCGGATAAAACAAGTTTAAAATTTGTTCTGTTATATAATGGAAATAAGTTCCCCTCAGTTCCTATTGCTCATTCTGTGTCACTGAAAGAAACATATATGACAATGTGCAATTTATTTTTAATAAAATTAAATACGAGGTACATGGTTGGGTGGTGTGTGGAGATTTGAAGATTTTGAGCATTGTACTTGGGCAACAAGGTGGGTATACAAAAATACCATGTTACATTTGCGAGTGGGATAGTAGGGCACGAAATGACCACTAGGGAAGGAAACAGTGGCCATTACCGAAATCACTGAACGCGGGATCAAAAAAACATCATTCAACAAAATTTAGTCAGTCCTGAGAAAGTTATACTTCCTCTCCTTCACATAAAATTAGAATTGATAAACAATTTGTTAAGGCACTCGACAAGGAAGGCGAATATTTCAAGTTCATATGCAACAAATTTCCTTCACTTTCATGTGCCAAAGTAAAAGAAGGTGTCTTTGTTGGCCCAGACATTAGGAAGTTAATGAAGGATTAAAACTTCGAGGCAACAATGACTAATGCTGAAAGGGATGCTTGGATAGCATTTAAAAGCGTGGTGGTGAACTTCCTGGGGAACCACAAAAGTGCTGATTACAGAGAAGTTGTTGAAAATATGTTAGTTACATTTCAAGAACTGGGTTTCAACATGAATCTCAAGTTGAGTTTTTTGCATTCTCATCTTGATTACTTTTCACCAAATCTCGAAGAATTAAGTGAGTAACAAGGCGAAGGGTTGCACCAAGAAATGAGGGATACGGAAAAAAGGTATCAGGCACTTTGGAGTGTTAGCATAATGGCTGACTACTGTCGCACATTGCACACAGAAACTTCATTGCAAGAAAATTAGGAAACCTTATAAGACAAAGCGTGCTAAAAAGATGTAAAAAATAAGTACCGGTATGTTATATGACTGTTGATTTCCATTTTAGAACGTAGACCTATATATTTATGTATATATTTCCATATTATATGTATATATGTAGTAATCTGTATGTGTAGAGAATCTTATATTCTTTCTTTGTCTGTCTGCATTCACATTAAACAAAATATGTTCAGTTATTCAGCATAATAAGCTCTTTAGTCTGATGGAAGATAAGAAATAAGGTATTTTATAATAAAGCAGTATTGAATACAGAAGAAGGCCCAAATTTTGACATTGATTTGTAAGAAAACCTTACGTGACAGGGAAAAACGAATTCATTATTCGTAATCAGCTAGGAACAAAGAATTACGTTCACCTATTAATCAAAAAACAACATGAACTTTTTTTCAATTTGCAGCCCTGTGTTATAATTTATAAACACCTTAGACAGAAAAACAAAAAAATACCTGGCAACTGTTCTGCAGTACTCGAATGAGTCACATCACGCTCATTTGTTTCTTGGGGCTTCACAGATTCAAATAGCCTACGTTATTTTGGGTCAGATGCAGCTTTTTGTAAATCACATATTCGTTTGTATTCTCGCTCTTTAGCACCACTTTTATATTTTTTTCTTTACAGTAACCTTACAATCACTCCTACCATCCATACTGACACAACCACATCTGTCTTCCACGACAAACGACACGTAACTAGTGTTCCAATAATTGAATTGCTGCTATCGGATTTGCTCTTCGATGTAATACACAAATAAAACACAAGCCGAGGGCAGCAACTTCATAGTACAGTAATTGTTTGAGGTTTGTATAAAACAATCGTTGATAGTGGCGACTAATTTCTTTTCGCTTTACCGCACTGAAAAAAAAAACGAAGCCTGATCCGATTTCTTTCTTCGAAGCTTGGTCTGAGGACAATGCAGTTCAAAAGCGTTCCGGCTCCACCTACACTTTCCACAATAATAATATCTACGAAACTATTGTTTCTTTAAAACATCGCCACTCGCCGGCTTGTAAAATGGTATCCAAATCTAATAACAGCCTGAAATCTACTGTTTCTTATATTTAAAAAAGTAGTAGTTAACGTGCTCGTTTTTAACAGCTGCTGTATCACAAACCCCGCAATGTTTTAGGGCCTGATTTTCTCATAAAGGGAACGTTTTCAAATCGATAAACGTGAAGAAGAATAAGGTCTGTTCATGAAAGTTTAACTTTACGTCTTTTTTATGCAAAACACAAGTTTGCGAGAGTTACCCTGCCATATTTTTTATGCTGGTAGGTTTAATTGAGCATATCTTTTTAAAATTGGTGGAGGGGGCCCACCTGTTTGGAGGGCCCACCCTGCATTTGCAGGGTAGCAGGGTGGGCCAGTCCGCCCCTGGTTATCATTCCACCTTCCCTGATATCGATGCTCCATGGATTTTATGTCCTGCTGGCAGTGGCAGATCTAGAAGATAAAAACTGTACCTAGACTATGAGAGGTACATCATGAGTCTACTATAAACTTTTAAAAATATGTAAATAATAGCTTAGATTATTTATAACACTTATAACACTCAGAAAACTGGAGGGCCTAGGCTCCTTCCCCCCCGGCCCCGGACTAGATCCGCTATTGCCTGCTGGAAGCGTTTGCCCTGTTCAAACTTACGGCTCCAAGATTTGACGGAAAGACGTCCAGATGGCTGCGTAAGAAGTGAACCTTGACACTACTCTTAACTTCTGGTATGTATCTACTTGAACTTCGTAGTTATGCGTCTTGAAGCTTCCAAAAAAATTTTCAACGACATAAGAAAATACATACCACGCATCTTTTTCTATGGGATTCATAGATTGTAAGAATTCTTCATCTTTCATTAGCAATCTCACCTGAGGACCTTCAAAAACATCAGCTTTTATTTCTTCGTGTGATAATGCAAGAATTGTCAAGAAAAGTAATTGAAGTAAACCTTAGTGTGCAGAGGAGGAAGTTAAACTTTCACAGAATCAATAAGCGGCTCATTCTGGATTTTTTTGGTTGTGACCTAATAAGATTTTCGTGACAGACCATTATCTACCCAATGTTCATTTATCGCATGTCTGTTCCATAGACACAAAAAGCATGGGTATATTATATAATCTGCTTGTTGACTAAATGACATTGAAATTACATTAAAATCTTCACACACATGCCAATTGTGAATTACATACACAGCTTTCCAAAACGAGTGTGAACTTAGCAGGACCACTTGTGAAAATTATAAACATTTGCATTCCATACATGTGTACAGCATGTACTAAATTCACGTCAATATAGCAGGACCACAATACAAATTTCTACAAATCTGAAAATTTTTCTATACGAATCGTTTGTACCAGATTGTACCGTAAAAATTTTCGTTTGTACCGGTCTCAAATTCAAAAAATCGAAAAATAAAATGGTCCTCCTAAGTTCACGTGAACATAGCAGGACCACAATACAAATTTCTACAAATCTGAAGATTTTTCTATACGAAACATTTGTACTGCGTTTCTACCGGATTGTACCGTAAAACTTTCATTTGCACCGATCTCATTTGCACCGGTACTGCGTTTGTACTGGTTTGTAACGTAAAACGTTTCCTTTCTACCGGTCAAAAATTCGAAAAATCGAAAAATAAAGAGGTCCTGCTAAGTTCTTGTGAACTTAGCAGGACCACTGATACATTTATAAAATTTGAAGATTTTTCTATACGAATCGTTTGTACTAGGTTTGTAGCGGATTGTACCGTCAATACAATCCGGTACAAACCGAGTTCAGACGATTCGAACAGAAAAATCTTCAAACTTGTATAAATATATCAGTGGCCCTGCTATGATCACGTGAATTTGGCAGGACCACATTAGTTTTCGTTTTTTTTTTTTTTTTTTTTTTTTTGAATTTAACACCGGCACAAACGAACATTTTTACGTACAATCCTGTACAAGCGCAGTACAGACGATTCCTACAGAAAAATCTTGAGATTTCTAGAAATTTGTATTTTGGTCATCCTAAGTCACGTGATCTTAAAAGGGCCACATTATTTTTCGATTTTTTCCAATTTGAGACCTGTACAAAAAAAAAAAAAAATACGGTGCAATCCGGTACAAATCCAGAACAAACAATAAGTACAGGAAAATTTTCAAATTTGAATAAATTTATCAGTGTCCTGCTAAGTTCACGTGAACTTAGCAGAACAATTTTATTTTTCGATTTTTCCGAATTTGAGACCGGTATAAACGAACAATTTTGCGGTACAATCTGATACAAACGCAGTAAAAAACGATTCGTATAGAAAAACCTTCAGATTTGTAGAAATTTGTATTGTGGTCTTGCTATGTTCACGTGAACTTAGGAGGACCACTTTATTTTTCTATTCTTTTCAATTTGAGACCGGTACAAACGAAAATTTTCACGGCACAATCCAGTACAAACGCAGTACAAATGATTCGTGCAGAAAAATCTTCAGATTTCTAGAAATTTGTATTCTGGTCCTTCTAAGTTCACGTGAACTTAGCAGGACCACTTTGTTTTTGATTTTTTAAATTTGAGACCGGTACAAACGAAAAGTTTTCGGTACAAACCGGTACAAACGCAGTACAAACGATTCGTGCAGAAAAATCTTCAGATTTCTAGAAACTTGTATTCTGGTCCTTCTAAGTTCACGTGAACTTAGCAGGACCACATTATTTTCGATTTTTTTAAAATTTGAGACCGGTATAAACGAAAAGTTTTCGGTACAAACCGGTACAAACGCAGTACAGACGATTAGTGTAGAGAAATATTGAGATTTGTAGAAATTTGTGTTGTCGTCCTGCTGTTCATATGAACATAGCAGGACTACTTTATTCGATTTTTTTCGAATTTGAGACGGTTATAAACGTGACGGTTTACGGTAAAAACCGCTACAAACGCAGTAGAAACATATTGGATGCATATTTTTATAATTTTCAGAAGTGGTCCTGCTATGTTCACACCAGGCCCGTATCCAGGGGGGTCTAGGGGGCCGCCCCCCTAAATTTTTGCTGGCCCCCTCTAAAATTTTCACGGTAGCCTTGCAAATGAACTATAATATGGTGATGAACTATAATATTGTTGGATCGGGCCCCCCCTAACCAGCCGGGCCCCCCTAAATTTTTGGGCTGGCTACCGGCCTGGTTCACACTCGTCTTTTCAAGTAGTAGTTTCATTGTTTCGTAGCTTTCCTTCATGTGTACTGAAGGACCAATAGAAATTGATGTTAACTTGTTACCATTATGCAGTGACACACGCTTCGATCTGTCAATAAAAAAAAAAAAAAAAAATTGAAAATATATTAATAGATGCATATCTCTATTCCGATACATGAACGTTGTTCCAGAGATTAATATAAGTCAAAGAATGGCTAAAATGCATTATTGTTTGCAGGAAAGATGGCAATAACAATATTATTGTGAGATTTATCTCACAAAGTTACATTGCTGTTGAAAATTAGATTACATAATTTGTAAAATAAAATTTGCTGCAATTACGACTTAAAGTAAACTACTAGAAGGTTTTTTTTTTTTTTTTTTTTTTTTTTACTGAAACGGAAGAACATATTTTATTATAATAATAGGTGTCATAAATACCATAAATAGGTGCCATAAGACACTTTGTTGAAAAATAGAAGTGGAAGACAGTGTTACCTTGGTTTACATTAAGAATTGAAAAAAAATTAACAAAGACAGTATTTTATGAAATGTAAGAGGTAGGCCCTATCTAAAGTTTGGAACGAAGGTGTTCTAGATGGTAAATATCTTTCACATGTTTTCGGTTTATTTTCATACTTTCCTTAAATGAAAATTTAAGTGAATTTAGAAGAGATTAAAGGACCTGAAGAAACGCAACTACCACTACCTGTGAATATTACGTAGATTGACACTCCACTCCAGACTTTATTATTCACGCATAACTAAACTGCCATTCCACTAAAATTTAACTTTCATGTCATTTATATTACACAATAAGGCTAATGCAAGGACGTAAATAACCACTTGCCCACTCGCCCGAGGCGAGTGGATCAGTGTGGGCGAGTATTTAACATCATACAGAAGGTAAGTAAATTATTACTCTTGTGAAATGTGGGCTAGTAGCTTTTGTCTTGGGCTAGTAAAAATTTATTGCTTATTTGCATTCCTGGGAAGGGGTCCAACAATTGTTTCTAAAAATTGTAAGAATTTTGGCAATTTCGGTAATTTAGGTTAGTTTAGGTTATTTTGGGTGAGTTTACGTCAGTTTAGGTAGGAGCGCGGTGGCTCAGTGGTAAAGCGTTCAACTCCGGTGCTTGGGGCTCCTGATGCAATCCCAGCTCGCGCCATGTGGACTTTGTGATGGACAAACACCGTGCCCGTGGATTTTCTCGGGATTCTCCCGTTTCCTCCCACTTTCTTCATTCCACCATTTGACTCATCTCTCATCATCACCGTCTCCTTTTGCTTAACCGACATAACCGTGGGACGTAAAACTTAAAGATTTCATTTTTTCATTTCATTTCGTTAGTTTAGGTTAGGTTAGGTTAGATTATTTTATATAATGTTAGTGTAGGTTCCAGCATAATTTTCCAAAAATAATAGAATTTGGTCCACTCCACTCACCCCAATGCAAAGCTGGCCGTGTCATATGGCAAAGATGATGCATGAGGTTGTACTTCCTCACAAGGAATTTATTAAGTTGCGCAGAAAAGAAGTGCAGTAGTCCAAGCGATTCATATGATCGAGTAATTCCCACTCAATTCATATGATCGAATAATTCATTTGCGCAAAATAGATGCGCGGAAACCTAACTGATTCAATGAGCGAATCATTCCCAATCAATTCACTTGCGCAAAGGGAATGCGCAAACGACCAATTCATATGAACGAATTAAATGATCAAATCATTTTAGTGAATCAGAGTAAATGAATCGATTCTCCTAGATGAATTGCTAATCATTTTGCTAATCACTAATCTTTACTATATATATATATATATATAAAGAAAACAGTTGAGATACTCGTTCAAACTGTAGTAGTTCAAATGTATAAGGAGAATTTTAACGAGCTTTAGCATTTGAAACTAAAGACTTTGTTATTCACAAGCCTTTAAGAAATGTAAGTAGGTTTCAAGATACCTATTGCCTCAAATAGTAAAATTCGGAAGAAAGACACAATGACACAAACAATTTAACATAGTGCAAGAAAGCTCTCTTTCTGCTTATGGAATATTCTGTTAATACACATTGCGTGTTTTCCTCATGTAAATATTTGTTGAATAATAATAATAATAATAGACTACTTTCTGTCGTACAACTCTTATCATTTAAGAAAACATTTAATAAACCAAGAGGAAAATGCTACTATAGAAATACTGCATAGATTTGATACCTAATCTTTCATTCCAAGCACTGCTATCGGCTGGAGTCTGTTTGGCGTAGACGGCTGTCAGGCTCTCCCGCTTAGCAACAGCTGAAAACTTATTGGCTCAACGCGTGTGTGTGTCGAGGGTGTGAGCTTTAGTTCGCATTTTTGCCACGGCTGAAAACATTTTGGCAGCACTATAGTAGGTCTATACCAAGGCGAAAATGGAAATACTGTAGTTTTAGGTGAGTAGGACTTCCACAAATTTGCAACCCTGATTCCAGCGCTTTGTTTAAGAATGTGCGGGAAGTAGTAGACGTGCGTATGGGTTTATATTTTTTTCTAAATAATTCAGAAATATTCGTGCGTGTAATGTCGTCAGAATGCCCGAGTGGACAGAAAGTGTGAAGTTAGTGGATTTTCTTTCGCGAAATCTATTTGCTTTGCGTTATTAAAGTGCGCAGACCAACACCAAAACTAAACATTGCGGAGAAAGATGGTACCAAGGTAAGAAAATTGTGGGCACACTGGTAAACAAAATATAAATGGCTCACTGGTTACAACAATAAAATGTACTGTTTTATTTGTCTGATGTTTAGTGGTGATTCTGAGTGATCGAAGGAAGGCATCGTCTCATTAAACATAAATTTGGTAGTTTTGTTTTTTGTTTAACTCAATAAGGAAAATAGTATATTTCCTATAATTTAAACATTTTATGATACACTAAGTATTGTTTGTGTTATTAGTTTATCAGGCCTACCCTACTTGTGGGATTACGCTTCGCTACTGCTCATTATAAATACAGAGAGGACGTATAGCATAACAAGTACAGTGCATAAAACACGAACCAAATTTTACTAGGTGGCTACTAAAAGGCACGAATGCTATTTAACTGAGTCAGGGAAGGTATGAGCCCGACTGGTAGCGAAGGAGCGTGTCCGTAGAAAGTAGGCGCGTCAGCGAAGGAGGGTATAGTGGAAAAGCACACTTACAAATACAATACTTTCAGTATCACTGAAAATTCATTTCAATATGCTGTGCACTGAAAGTAATTACTTATATTCAGGTTTTCATTTTTTCACTTCGTATTTTACCGGTAAATTTTCTATTTCGTAGAACCGTCTGCTCGAGTGAACCCAACAATCATTTTCCACATAAAAGCAAAACGACAGGAAACGTTATTTTGTACTCAATGTATTAAACGTACACAAGGAAGAAAATAAAAGAACATACTTCTTTAGTACTCACATTGATTTAAGAGATATACCTACTGCATTAAATGTGTATGGAGTTCCAAAAGACCGTACAGTAGTACCCAAGGGTTAATCTATTCAGCTCAATGAGATACTTTGAGTGATATATGTCTCATTTATCTTTATTATTTTTCATGTTACGCTAATAATGTATTAGACTTAATCTCTTGTCTAGTTAGGAACAAGTTAACGCTTCGTAGAAATGTCGCCACTGATCCTCAAGTATAGTTCACGAATCTCGCATTCCAGGAAGAACTGTAAAAACACTCGATTCCATACACTTGCATTTCCTCTCCGTAGATGATCATCAGAACAGGAGAAATAATTATTGTTTTGGTCTTATTAACGTTGGACAAAATTGTATTAATCTGGCTTCAGACAAAGGCTTCGTACGATAAGTTTAGTTCAGTTCACTGAAGTAATTACAAGAAAAAAGTGTTCGAAAATTATCTGTTTTTAATTGACAGTGGTTTCCGAATCCTAAGAACACATGATTTTCTGCTTAATTGAAACCGCCTTTATATGGATTAGTTGTTTACCAAGTGATAACTTTCAAGCAACTAATATCAAAAGAGGTATTACAGGTAAATTGCACATTATTACAGAATTCTAGGAAATTTTTAATTGAGAATAACATTTCAAGAAACAATGATACCTCTACTCATAGGTGATGTTAAAAGCGAAATATTTTCTTCTCAGAATTACTAATACTACTAAGCTTTTATAAGCTTCCTAACTTTGCGGGGAAATTAATCCGATTAAAGTTATCACAGACGTTCATATTATTATAGACAACAAACGGACCCTTCTAAGAGCATATTGTCCATCAGAAATATATGTACTTCAAATCAATGATAAAGTTTCCGATGCTTAACTCTTTTGTTTCTTTATTTTTTATTTGGTGTAATTTTGGTTCGACGACAATTAAGATCTAATAGTTCACAAACACATTGAAAGTTTAAATTTCCCAACTATTTAATTTGGTAACGCATACAGAGACCGTCAGAAACGTAAATACAAATTAATAGACGGAACCTATCTAACACTTTGTTTTACGAAGGTTGTATAACTTATAGGATACTATCTTTTTCAGTTAAAATATTGTACATCGTGTTTCATATTTTATTAAGTAAATTGACAAGAGCAACGCAAGTAAGTAATATCCCTTTGTACTCTTAAATAACGAAGGTATAAGAAGAGATTCGATTCGTTGCTCATGAACATCTTAAAATTCTGTCTGGAAAATTGTGTGATCAGATTTTTTTAATAACAAATTTGCAAAACAAATAAATAGAAAGGATAATATTAATCATAGTAATGAATAATGAGACTTGTTTTGTTGAAGTTATCTTGAAACTGGGGATTAATGAACAACTTATATTTTTAATTCCACACATGCTATTAAATGTATGTTATTACTCTTAGAAAATTAAAGACAGTAAATACTACAAGCATATGCTACGACATTTAAAGAAATATTTGCTTTTGCAGCTTCCCGAAACATGTTCGTTGCCATTAGGTGCAGTTTTCATTTTCTTGGAACACATCGAAACACAACAATACTTAGAATCACTCTACACTCCAGTTATACAAAATAATACTAAAACATTGAATTATGTTGAATTCACTAAATTTAATTGTTTATACCCCTAAACAGCACCCCTAAACAGTACCCCTAAAACACCCAGAACACCCCTAAGCAGCATTTTTTTCTGAACCAGTAACACATACAAAAACTTTACATTTCCAAATGAAACTATTTACATTAAGGAGTCACTTCAAAAACGTGTGGGTAACTGCCCCCTCCTGCCCCCTAATCGCCATTTAGGCCGGTAGCCAGCCCCAAAATGTAGGAGGGGGTAGAAGTTAGGGGGGCCCGACCCAACCATCGTGAAAAGTTTAGGGGGCAGTGAAAATTTAGGGGGGCCGGCCCACTCTAGCTTTCCCGTGGATACGGGCCTGTCGCCAGCCCTGCATGTCGGCACTCTTACAACTGTGGCGCGACTTATGACGTACAGTAGCAAAACAAAATGACTGGTGCACACGTGACTCTTGAGAAACGGAAGTCAATTTTAAATCTGTACTTTAAGTTTGAAAATGTCATTGAATTTCAACGTAAGTGGACTAAAGAGTTTGCAAGAGAACCTCGCTCACGTTACCCAGTTACATAGTGTCACAGACACTTCTGAGACACTTTATACTATTTAAAGCTTATACACCAGGCAACACATTGATCAAGTAACTGGCTGCCGTTATTATATGACTTTAGTCGATTACTTTGAATACTTCAGTAATAGTACAGATGCAGGAAAACTTGTATTCTGCTGTATTGTATCTTGTATTTAACTTCTTATGTATAGATGTAACAGGAAATAAAGATTTTTCTCTCGTTCAAGTTTGTGTATATTTCTTTCATGTACTTTTACTCCTATTTATTTCATTTTGTAGCGATATAGTCTATACACGTATTTTCTTCGAACTCATCATAATTATTAATATCCTAACAGAGCGTATTAGGACATTTTTAACAGAAAAGTTCCTCAAAAAGATATGTGTTTATATGTAAAATATAGGTGAATAAAATATATATTTAATTACCTAACCAACTGCCCAGAACTGATCGATTTTCCTGAAATCATCAACAATTAACAAGAATATTTACACTAATAAAAAAAAGTGAATGGAAGTCGGTAAGAGTCAGGCGTGCGCGCAGGTTTTTTTTGGGGGGGGAGAGGTCCAAAGTTTGGGGGGAGGATCCAATAGTAGTAAGAGACACTATGTCTCTAGTATTAAATGGGTTGATGTTATTCTACACGCGAAAAGTCGATAAATAGTTAAGTACTAGGGTCTATAGTACCTATATTCTCAGGGAAAAAATATAGAACTTGATTGTTTTTATAAAAAAAAAGTAAAGTACAGATCAAGTGTTCGATCAAATATTTGGACCACGTAATATTAAATCTAACGTAATATCAATCATTTATCTGCTAAAGAAGAATAGTTTTATTAAGAAAATGTACAAAATTATGTCGATTTACATAATTTGAGGGGATCCGAACCCTATAGACTCTCCGCATGTATGTGCTTCTGGTCAGACAATAGACCCTATTAATAATCACCGTCCCATCATTCACTTTGTTTAACTGAGGATAAGACCAGCTTGTAGATAAAGAATGTTACCTTGGCGTGGATAGCACCGAATTGTGTTGAGCCTGATTGGGGGCTCCGAATTCCTCTTGAAGGTTTGGTAACTTAATAGAAATGGAACGTTTGGTTACTCTATTTTATACAATTCCCAAATTTTGTCCCAAACTTTATTTACACTCTGTACAATTGAAACCAAGGATGTTCACGTAATAAATAATATAAAGCAACAGTTATATACGTACATATCCTTAAGTACAGTAAACAAACTATAGTGCTGCAGTAAACAAATTAGTATGTCTTTCAAGAACTGAACACCAGTGGGCGCAACTGAGCCTTCTTGCGGGCGTCCATGATTGAAACATTTTTTTTTTTTAAGTGAGTACCTACCCCAGCTGATTACTTTCTGAAATTTGATCTGATACTGAAAATTTTTGATATTAAAGTTACACTGTGCAACAAATTTAAAACTTTTCTCTGTCCTTCAAATGAAATTATGTGACTTTAACTAAATGACAGGTGCTGAATTCATTGGTGGAAACCAAAATGTTCCATCCCGTCACGTTTGTGTTAGGCAGACCACAACACATTATACGAAATGAACATATTTACATATATTTACTATCTAATATAGGCTGGAAAGGCGTATTATACTAACATTAAATTTTGTTGATTTACCCTTTAAAATATTTTCGTTGGTCGCTTACGCTTGTAGACACCTTCTAGAATCTCTCTGACGATAGACCAGCAATATTCAGCAAGACACTTTCAGTCCATTTTCCACTGTAACGCTTTTCAAATATGACAAATTCCTGATGAAATCGTTCTTCGTGTTCATCACTTACTACGCCAAAGTTTTGAGGGAAAAAAGTCAAGATGTGAGTGCGAAAAGTGTAATTTTAATGATATGTTGCATCGCATGAGTTCAAAACTCTGTATCATGTCACTCACAATAGCTCCATAATTTTCAGCTTTTACATTTCCAAGAAAACCTGAATATACCGGTTTAAATGGCAGCCAAACTAATTTCTCAATATCAGAGAGTTTTGTTTCAAAGTCTTCATCCTGCATGACTGTTTTAATCTGTGGACCAACAAATACTCATCCTTAAGCTCGGGGATTTCTCCTTAAGCAATATCTTTTCTATCTACTGCTTTAACAAAAATCGTCATCAACCCAAGTTTGATATGTAATGGTGGCAAAAATACATCTTGACGGTTTACAAATTGGTTTATGGGATACGTTCCTGGAGCCAGAAATGGAATTTTGTCTCTGAGGCCAGTATTTAAGGACGTAGTGGTTTACTTTGTCACGGCTGTCCCACTCACATAGAAAAAAGAAAAAACAATACTTGGATATATTTATTGCATTCCTGTGAGAATACCAATAACTTGAGTCCTTCCCATTTGAACACATTGCATTTGAATTTTTTATATTCAATGAAGTTCAATATTGTATTCATAACTTCATACGTCCTTTGTATGAGCTGCGTATGCTACAGAAACAGATGGATTAACATTTCCAATATGGAGAAACACTGTCTTCGGACTTAGTTTCGAGCTGTCAATAAGTGCCACTTGGTGGGATTATGTTCATGTCCCAAAGACTGAAATAAGTCGCTACATCTTTGGAATAAACAATGCCTCCGGTTCCAACAAAGTAGTCCTCAAAATTTCTTTGTCGTTTTATAAACAAATTGATTTTAATATCTTGAGCTAACAAGGAAAGAGAGGGAGATTATATATCGAAGTGGAAGATGTTTTATAAATCAGTCAAAAGTACTAATGACGTCTATTACGAAACTGTAATAAAAATTTTCCGAGTGCATATATTGTGCGAGTAATATGAATATACAGGGTGTCCAGAAAATTTGTTTCCATCCCTAGAAAACGCAAACGGTGAGACAGATGCCAAAACAGGGAAACACGTGTTCGATCATTTTAAAAGTGCAACGTATTAAAGCAAAACGTGTCGTCCCAGGGCCACCCGCAGGGTCCCATGCGGGGTCCAACTCAAAAATTGCAAATGGTAATGGGGTCAAGTAGCATAACGTTTGAAACCTATTGGGAAATAAAAGCAAACGGAGCAGGTCTCGACTCTCTAAAATTACCCTGTGTAAAATGATAACTGGTTAAAATGTTAGCAAAAACGTCATTGTAAAGTCTACGACCACCCCTATGAATCTGAAACGGTAAGACAGATGTCAAAACAGGAATACACGTGTGTCATTATTTCAACAGTACAATGATTGAAAGTAAAAATGTTTGTCCCATGGTCCTCTACAGAGTCCCAGATGGAGTTCTACTCAACATTTTCAAATGGCAATTGAGGCCAAATAGCATATCTTTGGAAAGCTGTGGGAAATGAAATAAGACGGAACAAGTTCGACTCTCTAAAATTACTCTGGCGGCCGGTCAAAATGTGCATCCTCATTTCGATTCTCCGAGCGCAATCGCTTTCCATTTTGCAATCGACACTTGTTGTTATTGTGAGACATTTGCTATTCGTTGTTCCTGGTGCAAGATTTTTTTTAAAATCATTTTATCATTTGACTTGATAATCCAGACAACGAGCATAAGTATCACTATACTACACGATATGTTAACTAGTCAGTCCTGTACTCAAAGATGTGAAATGTTATTTCTTTTCTTTTCTTTATTTCTCAATTTTATTTTATTTTGTTTTATTTCTTTGTTTATTTATTTAGACATTACTGAGCCCAAAGTGCAGAATCTCACAGTAGGGGCATTTCCTTTATTTCCGTTGACTACAATAATTAAAGTGAAAACAAATTAAAACCGGACTACAGAAAGAAGAATTAAAAAGCAAGATGTTTGCACTGTGTTTTCGTAGAGTGCCCAAACTTGTTCCATCTCTTTCATTTAACAACAGCTTTCAAACGATATGCTACTTGACCCCTTTACCATTTGAAAATGTTGAGTAGAACCCGGTCTGGAACTCTGTGGAGGACCATGGGACAAATATTTTCACTTTCAATCATTGTATTGTTGAAATGATGATGCAAGTGTTTTCCTGTTTTGACCTCTGTCTCACCGTTTCAGATTAATGGGAGTGGTCATAGACTTTACAATGACGTTTTTGCTAATATTTTGACTGGCAGCCATTTTACACAGGGTAATTTTAGAGAGTCAAGATGTAATGTACCATTACAGTTGAAAGTAATGGCAACTTTTTTTACGCACCCTGTACCTAGTAATTTTTTTTTCAATTTCGGTTTAGTTACACAATTTATTTACTCTCTTTACTTCGAATTAAATATAATGAATCGAAAGGTTTCATTAGTAACCATATTCCCACTGAATAATATATTTTATTTATATTTTGATTAAGTGTAAATCCCATTTTCGCATATACAAGTCGAATAGTTACAAGGTTTATCAGGCTGACGTCATACCGAAACATAGTTCCGTCATTGGATATAAATTTTCTTAATTTCAGACCAATGTAGATTTTGGCCAGGTACCTAAATCTTTCCCTCACCCCCTCTCACTAGTCCATAGTCACTTTCAGATCCGGTTATATCTGGATTTGCCAAATTTCTATTTGTTTTGTAATTTCCGCGGCTAAAGTTTTCGTTCTGATTGGAGGAATTCTCCTACCTCTGGCTTTTTCGGCGCAATCTATATATATAAAAGAGAACGTACAAATCCTTTGTCCGCTCATCACGCTAATACGGCTGAACCAATTTCTTTTATTTTTGGGGGGTTATTAGGATTTGGACCCTAGATGGTTTTTATCATATCACTTTAATTTTCAATTACCAGTGTCTTGAGATAATTGACCATTCAGGTGTCCATTACGTACAAATCCTTTGTTAGTTCATCATAGGTATAAAAATAAACGTATTTATATGCAACCCGCATGACCGTGTCACTCGGCGGGTTAACATAAATGACAGGCGTTATAATGGTTTTTATCATATCACTTGAAAGCGAAAAAGTAAAAATTATCTAAGTAACAAAGTTTATTGCGTTCGGGGGTGACCGCAGCGAAGCGGGCCGGGTTAACATAAATGACAGGCGATATAATGTTAACATTTACTGCAATCTTCTATGGTTTTTATCATATCACTTGAAAGCGAAAAAGTAAAAATTATCTAAGTAACAAAGTTTATTCCGTTCCGGGGTGACCGCAGCGAAGCGGGGTGAACGCTGCTAGTGTTATCATAATAATAAAAGACGATTCTACGAGCACAGCCGTGAACAGCATCTACTCTATATTTGCTGGTAAGGACTTAAAGTTTTAGTGAAAATCCATTAAAAATCAGATTAAATGCCGTAGTAAACGCCATAAGATTATATAGGAGCCTGTAAACCTATACTTTAGCTGAAAGAACTGCAAAACCAAGGAGAAATAACAAATTCCGGATTTCTGTTTACTAGGAAGCCATGTTTGCTGCCCAGCTAGAATAGACAGAGTGAAATAGTGACTTTACTTTCTTTTTTATTTCAAATTCAGTTAGGGATTAGGGGAAATACGACCTGGTTTCGTATATTCTATAGTGTATATTTTAAATGTGATTTTTTTTTTCTATTAAGTGTCTGTATGTAGTAGGTTTTGCAATGTTAACTCTCAGAATGGCAGCTTAAGCTAGCGTAAAAGGGCTCCTATCCCCTTTTCCAAATTGAACCAGTTCTAGCGGGGGAATGGGTTAGTTATTATTTGTTTTAGGGCCTTTTCCCCTTTCAGGGGAAGGGTCCCTTAATAAATCTCGTTAAGGTGCCCCCAGGGCATCAATCTTTAGCAATCATTATGTAAACAATTGGTCAGGTCAATTGGACCTAGGGTTACCTTTCTCATTTTGCCCCCCTAAATTAAATAGAGCCAACTCTATATACCAAAAAAGGAGTACTTTTCTTCAATATGTATGTAATTCAATGGTGTTTGTTTAGTTAATAGTATTTATGTGTAGTATTTATAGTGGTGTGTAGTTCGTAGTTCTGTATGAGTGCGTGATTTTACCGTATGGACAGTGTATAAATATGCAGTAGTTTAATACCATTTGTCTAACTCGAAGTATACTAAACCAGAGTAAATATTATAGATTTGATTAGCAAGTGTAAGGCTATATTTTAGTACACGGTAAATTATGCCTCCACTACAGCGCCATTGCGTCCGGTTTCGCTAATCAATTGTTTGTTGACATTACGTCATTGCCTGACTTAGTGATCTAGATTGTTTAATTTTGGCCATTTATTTCTAAATTACATCCCGTGGACATGGTTTTCGGTTCAGATGAGTATACCTTCATATGAGATAGCATGAGATCTTACTGTACTGAAAATTTCAGCTTGCTAGGTCCAGTAGTAATTGAAATATCCACTGAAATAAAGAATACCTATTTTCTTAATAGAAGTAAAGCCCATATGCTGTTACTGTTTGTTTCAAAATGTAGTTTTAAATTCTCTTTTCCCGTGGCTGTAGAAAAATTCCATTGTTGCTTTAGTTTTATCAGCAAATCAGAAATAGATTAATCGTTGACAATTTAACTTTCAGTAAATACACGTATTTTTTTTTAACTGCGAAGTAAATACAATTTGGGTGTTTCGAAACAAAAAGTACGTGGTTCGATGAATGTTATCGTGTAGTGGTTTGAGCGTGATAGATTGTGATAATTATATATTTATTAGTGTGTAATATAAATATGTGTATGGCCTGCGTGTAAAATGTATGAAATAGGGTGTCGGTAAAATATTTCTTCGTGTGAAATGAGTAAATAATAATTAAATGTAACGATATAATAATAATACGATTATAATGTGAAGTGAATGAGATGATATGACACGTATATTTAAATAGATAGGCCTAGTGTATGTTATATAGTGAAAATATGAATGCGTTTACTAAAAAGAAATATCTCGCGTTTTGACTTCTACACCAGTACATTCATCCAACCAAGTTTGCTACTTGGATAGTAAATTGTAGTTGGGAATTGTGTGTTACTTCGCATTTAAGGACCTCATAATAACAGCCCCGGATCTTAAGCCTTTCAACAGATAGGGTAGCATCATGTGGGAATTACTCCTAAAGGTTGACAGAAATGATAATTAAGAAAACTAACTGCTATATTCTGTGATCTTCGAAAAGTACAGGTTCGGTCATTTGTACCTTTAACATTCATTGCCTCTCCGAGATTTTTTTTTCTTCGTTGCTTACCTTATTTATTTATTATGCAGTGCTCATATAACTCAGTTCGGACTATCCGATTAAATCAACTGCTACTAAATTAATATTTATGTCATTACCGTACCCGGGCATCGACCCCTCCCCCCTTGAGTATTTTCGTCTTCTTTTCTCAGTTTCCAAACTAGATAGTGATGGAAATTAATCGATGCCTCAGAATTTAGCGCATTCTGCGAAGGGGAGCTATCGGTGAAGTTTGGCAGTAGAAATCACCGATCCAAAATTCAGTTTATTTAATTTTTTTTTTATTTTGGCAAATCACTAATTAGGGATATCTTAGCTATTACTCTAATTTCATTACTATTCTGGAATCTTCTAGTTTCTTAGAGGTCGGATGATTTTTTTTCTCTTGAAATTCTAAATTAACGCCGTCTCTAACCTTCCGGAGGATTCTGGAATCTGCAAGGGTGTTGACCGGATACGGTGAGTGGTGGGATTTCCCTAAAGCCTTTGTCTTTCCGAAAATCCCATCGTGGACACAGACTTGTCTCATTTTTGCAGAGATCTTTTATCGGCTATTTATTTGGTAAGCCGAACCCTTTTTGGCATAAAAGAGAATATTTGGTTATAGTATGTTGTATACGTAAATTCGACCACTTATCTTTCGTAGTTGTAGTGTTCTGTCTTCTCTCTCTTTACCTATTCTTCTTCTACTTCTCCTCTAGAGTTATTTTTTTTTAATTTTTCAACCTCCCCCCCCGGTTTCTGAAACTCATGAAAACATACAATATTCATATCACTTATTTCGATCGTATGTACTAACTGAGACATCGAGGGATGCAATTCGTGGAGGTATTGCAGCACAACTCAGGACCATTTTCGCGATATTCAATCCACCACGGGAGAAACTGACGAGAAGGTACACTATGCTTTCAGATTCCTAGAAACTTATTTGTTATTCATTGATCGTACAACTTATATCCATTGATTACTGATTTCTGTTTTTTTCTTTCTATTGATTGGTCATATAGTGTATGTATTAGTAGTTTGGGCCCACTAGTTTCGAATAACCTTGATTTTTTCTTTCTCTGTATATACATCTATATATATGTACTTACATAGTTTGAAAAGTTACGTGCCTGCTCTATTTGTTGTATTTCCACCTCTTATGTCAACTTATTAAATAACACCAACTATATCTTTATATGCGGATCTTTAGTAAATTGAGAATGATTATTGATTATCGGGTTACATATAAAGTACAATGTTGCAACCTTATGAGGGAAAAAAGTGAATTTTGATAGTCAGGGTTTTTGTTTATTTTGAACCAATAAAATATGAATACTTGTTGAATATAAACGGTTATGTAGAATTTAAATGTCGACGAAATACTATGATGGATATTAAAATGAAATTTATTATATTGAGTAATATGAATATATATATATGCGAGTATGTATGTAAAGGGCTCGGTATTTACCCTGGTTGTGTTAGGTTGCCATAGACTTTTGACACCCGATATTGACCAACTATTTGTGATATACAGTATTACCGCGTAAATTGTAATAAATGACATTTTGTTGAGTTGTTATTGATGTTTGTGACTATTAAAGTTGAATATCGTGTTAAATACTGCATGTAAATAAAACAAGTAGCGGGTCGTATGAAAAGTAAAAATAACCCTAATCCTTATCCAAATTTATTTTGCGAGGTCATAGTGAAATTAGTAAGCTACGAAACAGTGCGCCCCACCAACGAATCTTCTATCAGTAAACTATGAAACAAATCCTTCCCCTACGATCGGAAACCTAACTATTCAGTGACTAGAACCTTTGACTCCACGATCTATACTAGAAAAAAATTAATGATCTTAAATTCAATGAACTGAAATTTGGTCAATAATTTAGTAGTGTGAATATGGAAATATATGAAATATATGGAATATGGAATATGGAAATATGTTCCCAATGTTTGGGACTGGACTCGATATTTTAAATCTTGATAAACTTTGAAATTTTATATCAAGTGCGTCAAGTGACGAAATGAGAAATTTATATATATATATATAATATGAAGCAACTATTTGTCTGTAATTAAAACCAAAACGATTAAATACTCTCATGGACACAAATCATAGTGAATAAAGAGAGTTGAAAAAGGAGTTATTATCGACGTGAGAACAAAGACTCATAAAATTGTCGAAATGTCTCCTCTTGGGACAGAGACTCAATAAAATGCTACTAAAGTGTGTTTTTTTTAAAGAATGATTAACCAATTATATTTTTTTCTTTCTTTTTTCCGCAATGATATGTATTCATTGCACTGACTCTTAAATATATTGACCTTTGAATTTTTGTTTTGTCCCTTTATTTATTTTTATTTTTGTCTTTCGTCTTTTGTCGAATTTTTTTTATGTAATCCAACTTTTAATATCTCTAGAAAGAGAAATGTGTTATTTGATATTGTTGGAAGTAGCAGATTTCTGTGCATGCTTATGAAACATTTTTTTCATGTATTAAATTTTTCCTGTTATGTCAAACTAAGTTTTCTTTTATTGAAATGTAATAAATGTCTATAGAAATGTAGTTAGGTTAGTTTAATTCAACTAAATACAACCTGAAGTATACATTGTCCTGTATGAATGTGTGTGTGTGAGTGAAATGTAGATTTAGTATTAAGTGCACCAACTATTTTGACATATATGTGTGACTTATTATAATTAATGGTAGTTGGCAATTAAAGTCATTGAATGTCAATACTAACTTAATTTAAGTTGGCTCTATGAAGGAAGTAAAAAGGACCGAAGTAGCCTGAACGAATGATCATCATGGGAGAACTGTGAAAGTCAAAATCTTCGACAAATATGTGATACTCTGATTTTTTTTTCCTGTGGTCGATTCTAACATGCCATCAACTTCGTTGTTTGTTTTTCAAATATTGGATATTAGTCTAGAACTTCTGGAAATATTGAATAAACGGTTAAATTAAACTTTCTCATCTATCTCAGAGCTACATTGGGATAATTCGGTAGTTTGGGTTAAATGGATCTAGATCTGGGATGTATGGGTTAACATGTGTCTACCTTTGATCACCTTAATAACAAACATTCACCCAATAGATATCGGAAATAATCCCAATTCGATAATTATTCACTTTTTCTTTATCATACCTCTCAAAATATCCAGTAACAGTTTCCTCTTTATCACCTTCGTACTTTATCTCTTTCCTCTTCTATCTTCCTTTTCCTTTCTTCATCTTCTTCTTCTTCTATTTTTAATAAAACTGAAAAGGGGGTCGTGACTGGGAATTCTATATGTAATAAACACGGTCATGTATTTGATTTTATTTTCTTCAGAAGTCCGATAAAAAGTTTTCTCATTTCGATCGAACCTAGTATGTTCGAAATTAAGAAATGGATATTATATTCCAATGTAATTAGATATAAGCTGATAGCTTCATGAATATCCCCACCAGGGGTGAAGGGTTCCCACTCACGACTTATTCCATGCATCTCATTTGTTACAGAGCTTTCTTTCTTTTCTTCTTTCTTGCCCTTTATCAGTTTTAGATTGGAAAACGTGACAGGATTCGTTGTTATGGAAACGGTGGTTTCTATGGCAACGGCCCGTTTTCAGTTTTAAAGACCTGTTCCGTTTTCTTTCATTTCCCAACTGGTTTCCAACGATATGCTACTTAACCCCCTTATCATTTGCAATTTTTGAGTTGAATCCCGCCTGGGTCTCTGCGGGTGGCCCAACACTTTTTGCTTTAATACGTTGCACTTTTAAAATGATCGAAAACGTGTTTCCCTGTTTTGGCATCTGTTTCACCGTTTGCGATTTCTAGGGATGGAAACAAATTTTCTGAACATCCTGTATATTCATATAACTCGCACAGTATATGCATTCGGAAAATTTTTATTACAGTTTCGTAATAGACGTCATTAGTGCTTTCGATTGGTATATAAACCATCTTCCACTTCGATATATAATCTCCCTCTCTTCCCTTGTAAGAGATTCCAACCTTGATGCCTGGAGCCCAACACTTCCGCTTTGCTTTTAGGAAGACTTAAATCTCATATAAGATGGTTAAGCTCTTCTTGTGTGATCAAGTAAGGTGACGTTGACAGGGATGAAGATGGAAGTTTCTCAAATTCCTGGAACCCGTAGTGCAACATATGTGCGGGGCCCAAGACTTACCCTAGTCTCCAATCCTACAGCTAAGTACAGTTCGTAAGCCTTTTTAACTAAAGGTGTACATTTATTCAACATTTTCTTGCAACCCAGATGCACAGCACACACTACCACAAAAATACACGACGCGGCAAATCTTACTTCTCCTAACGAAACACCACTCAGCAAATAACAATACAATCAAACCAATAATTACACAAATGCTAGAACATATGGCAGCAGATTTAGGCAACACATTCTGAACTCGTTCATTACTAGATATTAACGAGCTACTACCTCAAATGAAGATAAAGAGTGAGGAGAAATATGAGAAACTAGTGTTCCCTATTATAACACAGAAAAAGACTCGTATGCGGTAGGAGAAAATTGGGGAATGAGGAGAACCCCTCTTTAAACAGTGTAATTATTTCTTCTGTTAAGAAGAAAAATTGTCGCTTGGATGATTTTTAAATGAGAGTATATTTTAAGGTATACTGCATATGTAACGATTTTTATCTTAAGCTCATTTTTGCCCTCTTCTCTGGTCTAGTGGGTAGCACGCACACCTTCAGTGCATGGGATCTCGGGTTCGATTCCCGGTAGGAGAACATTGAACGACAAACTGTAGAATCACGTCTCATGTAGCCTCGCTGATGTAAAAGTACGCTAAATTTCAATTGCCAAACCAATCATTAATCATATTACATGAAAAAGTACGCTAAATTACAATTGCCAAACCAATAATTAATCATATTACATGAAAAGGTACGCTAAATTACAATTGCCAAACCAATCATTAATCATATTACATGAAAAAGTACGCTGAATTACAATTGCCAAGCCAATCATTAATCATATTACATAAAAAAGTACGCTAAATTTCAATTGCCAAACCAATCATTAATCATATTACATGAAAAAGTACGCTAAATTACAATTGCCAAACCAATAATTAATCATATTACATGAAAAGGTACGCTAAATTACAATTGCCAAACCAATCATTAATCATATTACATGAAAAAGTACGCTAAATTACAATTGCCAAACCAGTCATTAATCATATTGCATCCCCACCCGTAAAAATATGATACGTATTTCACAGCACAAAATTTCAAACTTTTCAATTTTTTACAAAATTGGTATGTGATACACAAAAAGTAATTACAGATTCGACTTTCTCATGCAAAAATACATAAGGAAAACATATTCCCATGTAAAAGACAGATTTCGTGTTGCACAGTATTATTTGTATTATACATTTAGCACTTAGGGAAAACGAAGAAGGGCTTTTAAAATAGGTGCAGGAAAAGAGGAGAAGGAGATGATGAAAACAAAGAGACAGTGAGGGAAAAGAATAAGGAAAATATGAGCTATATTCGTATATTCCCTTCTGCGGAAATCCATTTAGCCACGAAAACAGATTAAGCTAACAACATTAAAAGCCAGAGCATTCTGTGGATTTTAAAAATCGTGGATTTTTAGCTCTCTGGAAGAAAGAATTAACCCTTTTTCCTCTTTAATTTTATTACATAAAGAGTGACGGATTTTATCATATATTAAAAGTAGGAGTGTATCGGAACACAAAAGAAAATGCATATTTCTATTAGATCAGTGATGACCAAATGTCGGGCTGCGAATAAAGATGAAAAATGTATTTTCTTCCCTTTTTTTAAGTCAATGCGTGACAATAAGAGTTTAGTTGACCATCACAATATACCCAGTCCCGCAGCAAGTGAGTAGGCAGGAGAGATTGTGAACTCCACTAAAACTTTCAGTTGTTTGTTGGTATGTACATACATATGAAGGATTGGATTTGAGTTTAGCGCCCTGTTCAGCAATATGGCTATATGGGACAGGGACCTACAAATTAACGTGGAACCCGAGCTCCCGCCAGGAACCGAATCTGGATCTTTCACGCCAAAGCGTGTGCGCTATTCACGCATCTCCGAGGGAGTTCGTATATATATATATATATATATATATATATATATATATATATATATAGGCCTATATACACTAGCAGAATACCCGTTCTTCGCTCTGGTAAAATATGTTTCATTTTGGACATAAAGGGAACTAAAACTGTCACCAATCAAATTAGGGACTCTAAAAACTATGAATTCGCCACTAATATCTGTCATTTAATTTTTTTTACGTCATCACCCTTCTTAGCGGTAATAATGGAAGCTGAATTTGGATTTAAACGGCATTGGAAGTGTCACTATTTGTCTCAGCGACCCCGAAACCTATGTAATCGACACTAATATCGGTCATTTTCGATTATTCTTATATATCTCCCTTCTCATCCCTCCGAAGTTGCACCGTTAAAGTGAAATGACAAAAGCCATTCCAGTCTCGAACCTCATCTATGGTGAGAATTTGATCGAGGTCGGTCGGGTGATTCAAGACTTATTAAGTGACAAACATAGTCACTTTCATTTATATGGGCTAAGGTGAACTCAAGTCAATAACCCACCAAACACGATTTCCTCTGTCTTATGTTCTGGATAAGGGCCTGAATATACCGGAATCGAGACAACTTTTAACCTTTTTTAACCTGTTAGTTACCAATTCCATTTTGCAAGGGCTGATTTTTAGAAAAAAAAATCAGATTCCAAATCGTTAGTTTCAAATGTCCCTAGCTCAATCCGCAATTTACATATACATATGAAACAAGAAGAGCTTCTAATACATGGGACGTGAGGTTCGATTTCTTGTTCGAGAGCCTTGAAATTTAAATGCATTATGGTAACTCGAACCCCACATTAAAATATAGGTCTACATCTCATATAGCCTCGGTGCTGAAATAGGCAGGAAACTCCCAATTTAATCAACCAACCAAGAAGCAATAGACAAGCAATTTAGAAAATGTTTGATAGTTGTTGTTTGTGCAAAGTTTAGCATCCTTTTCAGCTGCGAAGCAATACGAGATATGGACCTACAGTTAAAAGGGGAATCATATCCATTGTAATATGCTGGAATTTCAAAGTTATCCTACCGGATATCGAATCCGAGACTCCGTACATCAGGGACATACGTGCTAGCTACTAGATAGACGGGGAAGGCGGAAAATGTATTACTTACGCATATTTACTGAACAGTCACTTGGGGTAAAGGAGGACAAGAAAAATGGCCTTCAACTATGGTTCTTATTTTCTTCTTGCCCACAGATCATTAATTATTGTTCTATTAGAGTTATATTTCGTTTCATAATTCTTCTAGTGACTAAAGGTAGTCATTAAGTTCGATCCCCTGTGATAGCAAAAATCGCTCTTCAGCTCTTAATAATAATAAAAAAAAAGAGTTGTAAATCACTTTATTTAGCTAAAGACTCAATAATAAGACTCATATACTCAAGGATGTTATAAATAGAGGATCTGCCCATATGTATCTTCATCCAATTAAATAAATGATGCCAAAAAACAACCGAGCATCGGCACGTCTGATTGGCTACTCTCGTTTCTGCCATCGTCTGATTGGCTACTGTCGTTTCCGCCATGATTGTTGGCTCAAAACATTGCGATCCTATTGGGCGGAGTGGGCAGAGTAGGGGTGGCGAAACTGTGACGTGTGGCTTCAAGATTTTGTTGTAAGGGCAGATCCTCTATTTTGTAAGATCCTTGCATATACTAGACTCAATAATCATATAAACTGAAAAATACATTAAAGTTGAAAACTACTAATTTTTGTATGGCATATTGTAGAAGGCCCATGTCCTTCTCCATCATCTGCATATCAAAATGCAGATGAGGGGCACATTTACATATCAATATGTAAATAGATCATTTCTCGATACAATTAATTGCTTATATATTAGCATACTTATTGAATATTATCTAGGTATTATGAGTAAATTGTGTAAAACACCGAGCGTAGTACGGAAATATTAATACAATATTGTATTATATTGTATTCATTCATTTATGTTTATTTCCTTTATAGGCTAATTATATTGTACTTTACCGCTTGCATCTAATTACTGGGTCATTGCTTAATGTATAGCATACATGGGGATGAAGGGAGAATGATATAAAATACTCTACGATGGATAAATTAATGGAAGAAATAAGCATATTCTATAGGAATCATGCATTGAGTTTTAGAACCATGGAAGACGGAGCTAGCGCTGACAGAGAATTTTTTTTCTGTGTCTCTCACGACTTCTCGTCGCCTAGACTTCTATATGTGAGGTCCTCACGACTCAACACTTCAAGAAATCACTAGATGAGGGACTAAATAAGACTCATTATACACAGGAAGGATCCTATGCCCTTCCTTAGTGAATCGACACTGATTTGGAAACAGTGGGTATAGACGCACAACTTCTATTGTGTAAAAAGTTGTAAAAATTTTAGCGTCAACATGTGAGTTTTTGGATTTCTATAGGTGTGATTTTGTGTGCAGCGAGCTCAAGCGTCTCTTCCGCCCCCCTCTTCACCCAGGACCGGTAATGTCAGCGAACGGACCTAGTTTTTTTTCCCAAGATGCAAAGCCAGTTTAAAATGTTTTACTCTATTTTGACTTATTTTCCATGTAAAATATTAATATTAACATTAACATATTACGCTCAATCGTTCTTGGAAATACCGTACAAAATTCCTGATTAATTTTATCAACGTGTATCCCATTCGCACAAGACATTTGGATCTTGTAATTGTCTAAATTAAATATTAACAAAGATGTTTCCTCACTCCCTCTCCATACAAACATGGATGCCATTAGTAGCAGACGACTTGAAGGACAGCCGCAGGAAATTGGGCTTATTTCTGTTACTGGGGGAGATGACAGTTTATGTCTAATATATCAATATATTCTATGTATATTTAACTTTATTTCAGTGTATCATAACATGTATTTTTCCTTTTTATAGTGTTGTTATAAGTGAAGATAATTATATTGTTTTAAAAAAACTCTCATAGACTTCTGCTGGGAGCAGAAGGTTCCAAGTTCACCGCAATTTTAAGTACAGCAGCACATGTCAAAGGGTGCAGGAACAATCTGCAACGAGAAGCGGCTGAACTGGTGGTATTTGCAGAATGGGCCACCCAGAAGCTCACCTCAGGCACAAAACCTTTTGTTAGAGACTCGAAAGGAAGCGAGTTTCTTCCTTTCTTGGTTTTTGTGCGGTAGATATACTTGTTTTGGTGGTGAACAAGGGAAGTTCGTTCTCTGATCTGGAAGTGGAAACACGTACAATCATAGTAAGGAAGTCTTCTCTACTTCTTTGCTTAACGGTTAGTGATATCCCAGGAACGTGAGGACACTTTCGGTCCCCGTGGAGATTCCTATTGAAATACATCATTTGATGTATTCGGAACTCGTGTGAGTGATAAACTTTGTCTATACTAATCACTATTGAGTGTGGATTAAAGAACGTGTTGAACAGTGCGCTTATCTAAGCAGTGGAAGCTTAGTCATACAAGTTACCATACAATTTATAATGGAGAGTTACGTTTATAACCACGTTTTTTTTATCATGCTAACCGCAATCTTGTAGGAGAAGAACTAAAGTAGACATCTTGTCTAATACCCCACGTATAGTATGGGGAAACATTTACACGTCCAGTATGGCAGTGAATATGTAAAAGTAGAATATCTCAGTTGAGATATTTTAAGGCCTGTAACGTCACAAACGCAGTGCCTTCCTTGGACTTTCTGAACAAGGTACCAAGCATTTGTATTGCTTGCTTTCATGGACATACCACATGTCCACGTCCAGAGAATTCATCATCCAGCATACTAAACATATAAACAGGAACATTCACCCTCTACAGTGAAATGGGAATGTGGAAGGACATGGTGACTTTGTGCTAGAACGGTGTACGTGAACGTTTAGTCAGCTACAGGAACAGTGCAGCAAACATACAAGATATATGAAAAATTTAATATTGTTTTTTTTATTTATCTTCATTTAACGTGTTGCCTACAATGAAATTTTTGTGTGATAGCATTTTCTCCTCTCTGAGACTGACAGAGACTATGAACTCATCAACTGAGGAGTAAAGAAATGTGTATAAAATGTTCTTTTAATTTTTCTAAGGTCAACCAGACCTTAAATAATAAGTTTTCGTCCTCCCTTCTTTAATGTCAAATATAGTGAAACAAGTGTTGTATATATATATATATATATATATATATATATATATATATATATATCAATATATATCATAGTGTCAGTGTTTTAGTAGTGCACTACATAAGAAGTTTAAGTATCAGTGTATTGGAGTGTTATCATCAACATCCATACTCATCTTGATGTTTCATTATCTTGGAAATAAACCGCCATCTCTAATCAGAATTTCTGTTGAAGTCAATTTGCTGCAGGGTGAGTACCTACTGCTAATGAAAATGTTCTGTTTCAGGAGTGTGAGTCAAGGAAGCATTTTCCCTTGTTATGTGTATGTCTGACCAGCTCTCTGAATGAGGCCCAGAGAGAATAATATGCCAAGAGAACCAAACTATCAGTCATGAGTATAGTGAGGTTTTAGTAACAGGCTGCTACCTGTTAATGTAAAGTTTTTTTTTTATTTAACCCTTTTGGTATTTCTAAACAACTCACTATAGTAGCATCTTGGCCATGACTGTTGCACAGATAACCCTGAGATCTGTTATTCTCATTAACTAAAAATTTTATGCTCTACCGATTTACTTGCGGCAGTGGCGGCTTTCACAGGAGAGTACCCTCATCTCCAAGAAGGGAAGTACTTATGCAGAAGTTGGCAATTTGCATTTTATGTAAATTTTCTCTGTTAGTTTTGAATATTCCCAGCCACTCCACCTTATTTATTTAATTTTATTGTGTTGGTGTTTCTTGGTAACCTTAGTTGCGGCTCTGGCTACCTGCACCTCACAATATGTCACCAGAATATGCACATTAGAGCAGGATTTCATGAGCACTTTCACTCTGACAAACTGCTATAAATATAACATTTTTCAAGCGATTCAACAGCTGAATTTGCGATTCTTCAATTTGATGCTTTTGATATCATATTATGTTTTACATGTAACACCTGATGTTAGTTTCTACATGTTTTTGTACTACGTAAATCGAGACAGAATTTCTTCACGATCTTCTGAAGCTTCGTTAGTGTTTTGTTAAAACAGCAGTTAGTGTTTCTATAAGAGTGGAAGTTCAAAGTCAGTTATTAACACTACTGATAAAATGAATAGACGATAGAATTAATGCGTTATTTATTTCCTTTTCCTTCTCTGTGATGATTGGTTGTAGTATAATACGGCAGAGAACGTTAAATGATCAAAGATAAATTAAAATGCAAAGCATCACATTCAATGTGCGATACCAAAGAATATGTTAAGTTTCTAGGCGGAAAAAACATAGAGTACTCTGCTTAACATACTCTATTTAATTTATCTTTAACGTAAGAGCTAAAGATTCCGTTCTTTGTGGAACTATAAGTGAGGTGAAGTGATTTTTAGTTTAGCGTCCCGTTCAGCAGCGAGGTTATATGAGACGTGGACCTACTGATTAACGTGGAATCCGAACCACATGAGCTCCCGCCGGGGATCGAACCCGGGTCTCCCACGCCATGGAGCTATAAGTTGTCGAACTAGGTTTGAGTCTTATAAAGTATCGATACTGAAGAACGTTTAGTTTTAAACAAACAATATCTTAGAAATTTGCGTGAACAGTTATGTTTTCACTTCGAAATAAAGAGGTTCTACTCATTGTTTTTCTAACCATATTCCTAACCAGTGTCAAAATACTGAAATCTTAACTTTACTCTTAATAATATAAGCTTGAACTAACTTGTAGTCAAACATTTAATAAAGAATTAAGGATTTTGTATTTATCATACTGCCTAAAATTTTGACAAAATTCATTTTACTCAACTTATATTACCGTTTTCTGACTTCTCATCATGCCAGGAACACAGACTTTGGGAAATATATTTCTATAGGTAAGATAATAGCTTAACTATAGGCATAAGGGTTTTTAGATGATATAGCGCTTGGTACAGAATCTGAAAAGAAAATCAATAAGATGTTAGAAAAGGTGAAGAAGGGCTGTGAAGAATATAAGATAAAAATAAATGTTAGAAAGACAAAACCCATAGTGATTGGAACGAAGGGATCTGTGTCAAATATTGAAGTGGGAGGGGATAAAATAGAACAGATGACTAGGTTTCGATACCTTTTGTTACGTGTCGTAACTTTATATATATATATATATATTATATATATATATATATATATATATATATATATATATATATAAAATAAAAAAACGAGAATAGTATTAGAGTTGCGTCTTAGTTTTCTTTTGTTAAAGTGTTAATCAGCGCCGCCAAGTGGTTGGTAGACGAACTATACCAACAGGTATGTGAAATTTGTGTGAGGCCGCTTCATACTGAAGTTGGTGATAGCAAGGGTAAAATATACGTATCCAGTGTAGAATTGGATTCTAAGTGAAATCCACATTATTACGACGAGTTTGAGCAGATTTTGTAATGAGTTGTGATATTTCGCTCTTCTTACTAATAGAAATTTGATTACAACATTGATATAAGGTTGTTCTACGAATTAATACTAAATAGGAGGATAGAAAAAAATGGATTTCTGTGACTCTGTGGACATTTAAATGGAAGGTGTAAGTCTCATTAGAAGCATATGTTTGTGGTGGATAAAGACTCCAATGTTCAAGATTTGTTTAAGTTATTGTACATTCGTTGGTTTATTTAATTCCTATAAAGATATATTCGTTCATAAGAGCTTATCATTTAACCCGAAAGGAGAACTTAGTGATATATTTCTTAATGATCAGTGTTTTCAATCTGCTATTTCGCGGCAAGTAAGTAATTTTCCAAGTGAAAGAAAGCTTTATGTTATATGGTCTCTGCAGTATTCTGATGAATTACTGTCTCTCTGTTTGTCTCCCTCTGCTTCAGTTTCACAAGTTAATCAAACAAAACGTTGGGTGATATCTCGACTGGGATCGCCTTACCCTATGTGACTGTCCATGCTTACTTCGGTAAGGTCACATGAGCACAGCGTAACACTTTGTTATATTATTAGTAGTGACATGAAGTGTGAATGTGAAATAAAAGCAAAGATAGGAATGACCAAAAAAACCTTTAGGAGTAAGAGAAACTATTTTATGGGACCTTGAATAAAGAATTGAGAAAATAACTTATAAAATGTTTCCTGTTTATTATTGTGATGTACGAATCGGAGACAGGAACATTACACAAAATTGATGAACAACGAGTGGAAGCTTTCGGAATGTGGGAGTAGAGAAGAAATGAAAGAATTAGCTGGATCGAGTGGAAAACTAATCAGAGGATCTTAGTGTGGGACAAAAGAACAATTTTAGGTATTATTAAGAAGAAGAAGAGAAACTGGTTAGAACATTGGGTAAGAAGGACCTGCATCATGAGGGACGTGTTAGACGGTATGGTGGCAAGAAAGAGAAGGAGAGAGTGAAGGAGACTATAATTAATGGACGATATCAAAACAGGGATATTGTACATAAAGACGAAGAGGTTAGCTCAAGACCGCGAAACATGGAAGCTTCTCACTAGGGATGATTCCATACCGGGACCAAGTACCTGGGGAATAACCTATATATCGTCTGAAAGCTCTTGCCATGAGAAGTACGAAACCGTTTTCAAATCACGGGCAAACCCACAAACTGACCCTATATGAAGGCAGTTTGTTGGTGTTTGTGACCCTATGTATAGTATATCCGTCAGAAATAAAAATGAATATTACGATGCATCACACGTAAGTCCCTGAGCTCATCATGTTCCTATTTGGCTCACTGCTAGAACGTGACTCGGGTAAGGATTTGATAATATCACTTTGCACCCAAACATACCCATTTCGTCAGTGTTGCCAACGAATTGTAAATACAATCTGGCAGACGCTTTCTGTACCACTCGATGTATATCCATGAAAACATCATACGTCACTAGAGAAAATATACTTCGGACATATTCCTCTTCCAAGGACCCCAGTTTATCAGTGTTGCTAACCAAGTATAAAAATAAGAAATTGTAAAACACTTTCCGTACGATGAGACGTTTATACACCAAGCTTTGCAGAAACATCACACAAACTATTAAAAACATGTTGAGTGTGGCCGTCTCCCAACCATCTAGGTTGTCAGTGTTGCCAACAAGTGTAAACATCACAATGTTGAAAGTGGCGTGAATGTCATTGAACGAATATATGACAAAACTGATAGAAGCAGCATTGGACCATGGAAAAGATAGTGTGAGTGTCCCCATCTCCCAAACACCTCAGTGTGGCGGATATAATTACTCTGGCCCATACTAGGTTTGTAGTATGTTAGTGAACCCACAAGCTCCCATGTTGTCATGTTTGCCAATGCGGTAGACTTCATGCGAAAATCTTGAATGTTCGCATTGGTCGGCAACAGTGTTACACTGGGGTGCTTGGGAGACGGGGACATGCACTGTTTTCCATTGTCGATGCTGCTTCTGTCATATTTGTCATATATTCTTTCAATCGCAGTCACGTGATATTTACACTTGTTGGCAATACTGACAACCTAGAATAGTTGGGAGACGGCCACACTCAACATCTTTTTGCTATAGTTCGTGTGATGTTTCTGCAAAGCTTGGTGTATAAACGTCTCATCGTACGGAAAGTATTTTACAATTTCTAATTTTATACTTGGTTGGCAACACTGATAAACTGGGGTCCTTGTAAGAGGAATATGTCCGAAGTATATTTTCTCTAGTGATGAATAATGTTTATGCCGCGTTTTCATGGATATACATCAAGTGGTACAGAAACCATCTGCCACGTTGTATTTACAATTCGTTGGCAACACTGACGAAATGGGTACTTTTAGGTGCAAAGTGATATTATCAAACCCTTACCCGAGTCACGTTCTCTAGCAGTGAGCCAAACAGGAACATAATGGACTCAGGGGCTTACGTGTGATGCATTGTAATAATCATTTTTATTTCTGTCGAGTATACCATACATAAGGTCACAAATACCAACAAACTTGCCCCATATAGGGTCAGTTTCCGGGTTTCCTGTGATTTGAAAACGGTTTCGTACTTCTCATGGCAAGAGCTTTCAGACGATATATACGTTTTCCCTAGGTACTTGGTCCCGGTATGGTATCATCCTTAGTCAGTAGCAGCACGTGACCTGCCAATAATGAGCTAAGGAATTATTGTTATTACTATTAGCTAGATATTGGTAATGAAATACAATCCTTCAATTCAATGTTATGCCTTATGAGGACATTCTAGTTCTATGCTATTTCAAAATTGTCAGCTAACGATTACAAAAACTGTTACAAAAAGACATAACGGTTTACTACTTTATTGAATATGAAAACTACAGGACCAACCAGGACTCAAAATAAAAAATAATTTATTGCAATAGAAAAATAAAACTTTAGTACTAAGGCGAAAAACTGCTTTTCACAGACAGACATTTATACTCGTTTCTTCACTTTTTTTATTGTTATTTTCGTTTTCTTCTTATGAACCGTAAACCGGTTTTATTGCACGCTCTAATTTATTCCCTTACAAACACACTAGGTAGAAAGAAACGTAAAAGTCACCAAAAAATTCGAAAAGAATTCTTAATTTCTTTCACTATCAATTACACTACGTAGTCGTTAAGTAAGCTAATATAACACGAACGGAGATGAATTTTACTTCGATTTTTTTTAAAAAAAGAAATTATTTTCTTTTCGTTTAAATTTTCTGTGAAAATAAGGGAAAATAAATGAAAAAATGCTACAGATTTTTAACTTTTCTCTTCTCTTGCCCTTCTATCTTTTTTCAGCAGGGAATTTTCTTTTTCTGGAATAGAAGAAAAATGTGGTGGAGGGGGAGAATGTTGTGTAATTCAAAAAAGAGTAATTGCAAGCCGTTTGTGGGTGACGCAAATACCAAATACTACTTTTTCTTTCTCTCTCTTTCCTTGTCTTCCAATATGTATTCAGTCTACGGTTTCTTTTTTTCTGTAATCTAAATGCGGTAGAAAATTAGATTTTTTTATTATTATTATTTTCCGAGCTCTGGCAAAACATTTCCCGTAATTAGGCCACGAGTTTCCAATTTTAGTTTTAAAGGTGCACACTAATATTGAGTTTATATTAAAATGCCGTGTATGTGTGAATATTGTTTCCGAAGGTAGGTTTTAGCTAACATACCATAATATGACTAAGTAAGACCACTAAGTGAATGGAACAAGAGTGTGATGGTCAGTGATTGTGATTCAAAAATTATTTCGGTAATTTAAAGCTAGAGTTAACACTAATTTGTGAATTCTAATTAAGGATTTTACCTACAAAAATTGGAATTCGATATCTGACGACATCGGGACGCCTCCGCCCACCACGTGTTATTAGAGGTCTTTAAACTTACCTTGACGCTAGGGGGCGCGGTGGCTCAGTGGTAGAGCGTTCACCTCCTGTGATTGTGGTCCCTGGTTCGATTCCAGCTCGTGCTGTGTGTACTTTGTGGTGGACAAACACTGTACTCGTGGGTTTTCTCGGGGTTCTCCCGTTTTCTTCAATTTTCTTCATTCCACCATTTCACTCATCTCTCATCATCAGTGTATCCTTTATCCTAACCGTCATATACGTGGGACGTAAAACTTAGATTTCCTTTCATTACCTTGACGCTCTGGCACCGACAGCAGACATACTCTTAGATTCCTATTCGCTATGGAAGTTCCTCTACCAGTAGGTATAACTGGTAGACTAGGCTACCACTATCATATAATAGGCGTAACCTATTACCCTACTTGTGGTACGGGCTAGTGTCCGCCCTGGCATTGGCAGGTGATTCATGTTAGCTCTGATGATGAACTGGATGTGGTCGATTCTACCAGTTAGACTGGAGAGAGAATGTCTCTCCGGTCATCAGGCATATTCTGATTATTCATTCTATCAGTGGCTTCCGCACATTATTTTGAGGTTCCCCGTGTAACGTTAAAGTATGCATGGACAATGGCAACATTCTACAGTATATTGGGTAGTGGTGAAATCATAAGGCATAAGGTAAACACACCTTAACATAAGGTTATCCCAAGGAAGGTTCATTAGCATAACACTTTCTAAACCCAAGCAATGGTATAACACTTTTAAAATTACGATTTTATTTTATAGGTTATCACTTTTTGACGTAAATTTATGTAAAATAAATTGATTTTCTATAGTAAGACAGCCAGAACACTTACAGATGGTTTAAGGTTGTCTATTCATTTATATTGTAACTTTTCTTTTTTTTTTAATATCACAGGAAATATTAAGTAGTTTCCGGGATAATACGTATTAAAGCTTTACATAACAGTTAATTAAAATATTTAAGAAGGTAATTGTTGAATACCTGAGTGGTTAGCACGTTCGTGCAAGCACCGTTGCTGGTTGTTTGTATTAAGAGGTTTCAAATTCCGATTTAGAAATACAAACCTAACGTCAATATTACTCGATGTGCTGTGTACACATCACACATACAAAATTTGAATGGCCCAAGGAGTCTTTGTAGACTGTAACACCAGAGAATGTACACTCATGTCCAAAATTACTGTCGCATGTCTATAAATATGTTGTTGTAGGAATATAATTTGATAACGAATTCGCCCGGTATTTCTTATAATGCTAGTATGTGTATAATCGGCAAAGACATGTATGTGGCAAATTTCATATCAAAAGAGTATTAAATAAGAACAATAAAACGAAAATAAAACTTTCTTGTCCATTTAGCAACATTTTGTTTTATTCATTCTAATTTTCGTATTTATAATTCTTTTCTTATGAACTCTACCGCAAATATACATTTCCCGACTATATACTTAGTATCAGTATTAAAGGTACCCTGGAAAATCATTATCAAATTATATTCTTACGAGAAGACAATTATAGATATGCGACAATTATTTTGGACACGAGTGTATATAGTTCGCAATTGCAAGATTTAAAACAAAGGAAAACGAAGGACAATCTTGGTTTTTCATAAAAATTATTTTAAATTTTCATATAAGTCAACTTCTCCCTACAACATCACATGCCTATTGGGAACTTTTTAAGCTCACTGTTACTTTATACTGGAAGGAAATAGGGATGGATTTATATCATTCGCTGCATGTATATCTGAACAAGATACCTTTGACTTTGTTTTTAAAAACGTGCTGCACTACAATTTTTCTTTCAGAATGTTGAGAAGTAACGGCGTATCGTATTAGCTATGTCATATTAGTTAAATTAAATAAAATAAATAAGTCTTGAAGAATTAATATAAACGCTAGGAAAAATAACTACAATTCCAGAAATTCCGCATTTGTTCTTCAAGGATTTAAATTTGTAATATAACACATGTTCTCAGAATATGTTCTCGGAAAATGATTAGAAGAATAATTAAGGTACCGTTGCAAAGTTTCAAGGATGTGGATGAAGGTAATTACAAATCTCCAGTCCTTTTATTTAGTACTCTTTGAGGTCAGATTCAAAGCGGATGGAATTCCCGTTATATCGTGCTCTAATTCGTATCTGATTAAAAGAAAATTAAACAAAATCTAATTTCTTTTTTGTGTTGTCAAAGGCAGCGAGAATCGGCGTTCTGAGGATGATTAATAAGCAGGATATGCGAACAATAATTGAAAATAACTTAAATACAATGTGTAATTTTTGAAAAGTATGACAAATACCAAAAATGTGCTACGGCGTTGTGCTTACTGTAGGATAACGTATTAAAATTGGAGTTTAACAAATATTGGAAAATCTTAATCTTTGAAAAATAATCATGAGTCAACCACTGGCGCAAATCCCGGGGGGATGAGGGGAACATGTCCCCTCCAATCTTGGAACTGGGGGAGACTGTCCCCTCAATAATCCGACTTGAAATGTGTTTTTTTAAAGAGAGAAATGTGGTGATTTGTGTCCGATTGCCACAAAGGAAAGTGAAATGAAATTAATGTTCCCCCAGAATAAGCCTCAAATCTACCCGTTTCCTAATGTCGAGATCAACTCTGTTCCCTTGATCCTCCACACCAGTTTTTCAACTTCATGAATATTTCGGACACACACACACACACACACACGCATATATATATATATGTGTATATATATATATATATATGTGTGTGTGTGTGTGTGTGTGTGTGTGAACAGTGTCACTTGTCCCCCACCCCCAATGTTGAAGATAGTCACACTTATAATAATTATAACAATATTAATGATCAGGTTACTGTCTGCTTGAGTTGTCTTATAGAATGGTGTGGATATCCATTTATCCAAACTAAAAACACTGCAAAATACATTAGTACAAATGTACAACTTTATTCGCGAAATTAAAGGCTGAATTCCATTTCGTTATGGATTCAGTTTTGTTCCTATGGATGGAATGCATCGTCTCCTGTATCTTCTTAATCTGGTATCTTGATGCCTATCTCCCATTACTCTCGGTGATTTGTAGCGTTGTGATCTTGGGATTGTTAAGGAATCAAACTCGGAAACACTGGATTCGAAGGTCTTGTAGTTAGCAGTTCAATCAATTGAAGGTGGTTTTCCCAAATTTGCAGTGTAGTTACACTAAGTCTCGGTTATTTCATGTGTAACTTATCAATAGGCTCCGGATTCTTAGGTTCGAACCTATTTTATTCCTGTACAGTGAATGCAAACAATTCGTGTTTTCTTTACATTTCAAGTTGCTATAAGTAGAACTATATTAGTTTTATAGGACCTAAAATGTCCTAATTGGAGGGTTAGGGCCTAAAAAATCCTAAATTAGCTTTTAGAACCTATAACGTCCTAAATGATTCTTTATAGTTATTTTTAACTTGAAAAGTACTTTCAAACACGTAGTCAATCGTCAACGACATAATTTCATCTGTAAAGAAGGTTTTCTTGAAAGCTCCTAACAGAGTAGCTACCTTCAAGGATATGCTTCCAAACACACCACTGCCACCACAGCCCGTTGTGTCCCGTTGGGGAACGTGGCTCTCAGCAGCACTGTACTATGCAGATGATTTTGAAAGCATTGTTCAGGTCATCGATTCGCTCGACGAGATTGAAGCCGCTTCAATCACGTCTGCAAAAAAAGCACTGAAGTCACAGTTTCCTGTACAACAACTAAGTTACATTAAAGCCAACTTTTCTCATCTGCCTCAAGCCATCACTGAATTGGAGAAGAAGTCTCTTCCACTAACAGAAGCTCTTCAAATTCTTCAAGAAGTGAAAGAGAAAAAAAAGTACCTGGGGAAGTTGGAACAAAAATTGCGGACAAGTTGGAGGCGGTTTTGAAACGCAGTCCTGATTTCACACAGATACAACTAGTGGGCCAAATTCTTCGTGAAGACAATGTCCAAGAAAATTTGCTATGGAATCCCGAGGAATTAGCCAGTATGAAATATGCGCCTCTTACATCGTGTGATGTGGAACGCAGTTTTTATGCATTCAAGAGAATTTTGTCAGACGACAGGAAAAAGTTCACAACAGAAAATCTTGCCAAATATTTCGTTGTTCAGTGCCATTACAGAGAGTGAAGTGATCACTTTATGAGCTATAGAAAACATGAAAAGTGCCGGAAAAACAATATTTGAACATTCGTATTTCCTCAGTGTATCGTTAGGAAAGTGAAGTGATATTTGTGGTGTTGTATAAAATTTCAAATATAAGAAAACTGACAAAAACTACTACTACTACTACTATAGTACGACAGGCCATACATATTTTAAACTATATTGCAGCTATCAAAAAAAGTCCGAGGTAAGAAGAGTTTTATTATTTTTATTACGCAGAAGACTGGTTAGCATAACGCTTACTAAATTAAGGTTACAATTTAAGTATGAAATAGCTAACAAAGTGTTTAAAGTGTAGTAATATTCCGTTTTCAGTAATATAACGCTAAAAATCCTAAATCGTGTTTTTAAAAACCTATAAAATCCTAAAATGCACTTTTTAAAATCCTAATTTGAATTTTTTGGGACCTAAAAATTCGAAGCCTACTTATCAAATAATAGTTGTATTTAATTTGTAATACAAAATAGTTTTAACATACAGTTATTAAAATTAAATTATAATGTTATTTGAAAAGTAGTCTACAGGGTATTCAAACAACATGATAGGGCTATATAATCAAATGCAGTTGAGTTCGTTCGTCTAGTCGCGCCTTAACTTAGATTCGGGGAAAATGTTATCCTGGCAACACTGAAAATTGTTCAGGTTCGTATTTTCTGTAGTAGAATAACATTATCTATGATTATGGTAAGTTGCATTTCTTTATCTTCTTTTACTTATGACATAAGCAAAAGAAAAATGGTAATTTTTTATTATTTTTAGTAAGTAAGGTTCTTAAGTGAAAAAAAGAAACCAAACCTAACCTAACATAAAGTAACTTAACCTAATCTAAGTAACCTAACCTAACGTAAGGTAATCTGTTCATAAGTAGTTATTGTCATGTTGAATAGATGCCGGGGCCTAACGGAATAAATGCCGATTATTATTCAGATTACGTGACCCCGTTGTAGATAAAGTTTTATCCATACTTGGACCTTCACATAACCCTCTTGGTACTTCCCAAGTTTTAAATCATCAGATGGCTTTAATCAGTATTTCTTTGGTTACAGAACATTAATCGAAAATGTTAAAATTTGTTTTCTTTTAATTTTATATCAAGAATATTTCTATCATAAGGTGACTGGATGAAATTATTTTTCGAAATTTTAGAAGATAACAATTGTATTCCTGTGAAAAGACCCATAAGGTACCACAGGAATGTTTTAGAAAAAATATATTACATTCACACTAGATTGATCAACTGAACTTCCATACTACAGTCCAGGAAATGTAAAATTTACATATGATTGGCGCAATTCAAACAATTGAAATAAGTAACTACATCTATCTTAAGAAAGTAGATCTAAAAGCATTAATTGCAAAGCACTCACGTTTGACAATAAAATATTTTTTTTCAATCATGAATTGCACTAAAAGGCAAGGCAGAGTGCTTTGCAATTATTTCTGTGTGTGAATCGCAGAGTGCTTTGCGATTCACACAGGCAAGGAAGAATCGTGTGACAGAACTAATTAAAATCTTTTTATTCATAATATATTTAATGCTTTTGATGGTTTTCTGCCCTCATGTAACACATGTTGCACAATTATCAGAAATTTGAAGCACCTTTAGGATCGAAAAATCTTCTTACTCATAAGGAAGTAGCAGAATGCGCTATTAATATTAAAAATATTTAATCTACACGCCTTTTATAATATATTCGAATATACTAAAAGGTTCATATTTACTACAATATAATCTTAGTTAATCTTTAATATATAACTAGCAATTTAAAAACAGAAACGTTGAAGTAGGAAGCATTAATTGGAAGTGCGATCTTTTGGGAAAATGATGCATAAATTTTACTCAAAAGTGGCATGTGTTAGCAAGGGTTGAAAATACGTGAGTACTGTGAAAATGTCAGTTTTCTGCAAGATTGTTTTTTCCAACAAAAGAGCTGTAGTACAATAATGTTGATAGTACAATAATATTGAGCTGTAGTAAGATAAATAGTTTATTTTTCTTTAGGAAACCTCTATCTTTGAATTAGCCATGATAATGATTATGATTTATCTTTATTCATTTCTCTGAAAATTATTTTTATTTTTTTTTCCTGTTTACAATGCCGTCATGTTCTATGCTAACATTTTTTATTGCTAATAATAATAATTAATCCATTATTTCAAATTAAAATTATTAAAATAAAAAATATATTTACTCTTGCTTAAACAAGGAAGGTAACTATATTTTGCTTTGCCCACACGAAGCATCGATTTAATTAATTACAATTCAATTAACTAAATATGTTCGGTAGATGATACTTTTGTGTACATTACTCTTGATTGAAATGGCAGAGTCCCTCTCTAAATAGATTAATACTGTTCCATTAATACTGAAACTGTGCTCACAACATTTGTTGTAAAATAATTAATTATGACAAAGGCATACAACGGGATAGAAGAGTCCTGTCTGAGCGCATGCAACCTACTAAACAAATTATTTTTTTTTAATAGACCCTATTATTTATTAGGTGTTATAACAAAATTGAGTCATAAGTTTTACAATATTTCCATAACACAAACAACAGGCACAAGTATATGCCGTGATCTACAATAAGTATAACATCAAACTAGTTTAAGACGTAGTAGTGTGGAAAACGGACTACTTAAAAATGAGGCCGCTGCTCTAACATTAATTTCTGTCACCTTTTTCTGGCATGAGCTATGAGTACGCGATAATGTCCGATAAATAAACTCGTGCTCTATGAGTTCTTACCCGGACATAACATTGTGGCACCAACCCAAAACATGAGTCATGCAAAACTTAGAGATGCAGTGAACTACACCACAGCAACTCGCTGGTTACAGAAATTCAATGCAGGTTGTAAAAATGTCAAAAAACAATCAATAAGTTCGGCTGTCCCAGGATAACAGATTCTAACGTCATAGACATACCATTGGGGAAAATCCATCCACTAGTACACTGCGATTGTTAAACCAACTCGACGTGTTGCTGTCCAATGTGTGTGTCATCTTCACGAACTCGGGGAAGTCATGCGGAACTCCCGCATTGTGTCACATAAGTTGAGTCCAGCTCGCTCGGCTGTACCTACAATTGCTGCAAAATCCGCGTGATACGCGTTTGCTGAAACAGATTGTCAAATGTGACAAAACGCTTGTATTTCCCGAAATTCAAATCTGCTAAAACAATATCTGAGCAAGACCCGACTTCCAGAAAAGGTGGTCAAACAAAGCCGTTTCGAGCATAAAATCATGTTTAGGTGTGGGGGAATAATTCACTTCAATTTCTTTCTATCGATTGCACTATCAATGCTGAATTCTATTCCGTAGGCCTACAGAGGATGTATGCTGCACTACGTCAAAAATATCTTACAGAAGTGAACCGAAAGCGTATCCTAATGCAACAGATAATGGAAAACCACACACTGTTCGAAGAACTTAACAATTCACAAACTTGATGGTTCAAACTGGTAATACTCCCAGCATTGATATTGAAGGAAAGAGTTCTGAGATTTCTTCTGCGAATTACCATCTGTTTCGGTGCATGGCATACTTGCTACAGTAGTACGATTCTTCACTACCCAGCAAAAGGTAGAAGCAGCAGTCACTGACGGGACGCGGCATTCACGTAGCATTCAGCAATCATTGACGATACATGACATTCACGTAGAATTCAGCAGTCAGTGACAAGGCGTAGAATTCAGCAATCACTGTCACGACGTGGCATTCACGTACAATTGCGAAACTGGCAGGATGGTGGCTACAGACAGTCCAACACGAGAGCTATATTCTGAATATTAGCATTCTTTCATTGTATTATAGCAAATGCAGATATGATGTGTACTTCATGCTATTATTATGAATTATATTTATTGTTGGCATGTTTTTAAATTTAATAATCTTTAGACACGTTGCAATGTGTTTCAATTTTGGGCTTCTCTTGTTTTGTTTCGTAAAGCAGCTCTCACCAGGACAAAGATACATAATCCCACAGACTTCTGTTTGTTTCCCCGTTTGAAATCCCCCCCCCCTTCTGGAAGGACATTGCTACAGAACACTAAACGGCGTGAAATCTGCGTGAAATCTGTGCTTTTTTAATAAATTGTTCAAGGTCATTGTGTTTCGTTTGTGTTTACCACCCTAGGGAAACTGACTTTCTGGATGTGTCATGCAGTACCGTGCCTTGGGGAGGGTGAGGGTTACGACGGCGAAGAAAAGAGGGTACAATTTCGGAAGGAAAAAGGAAAAGAAAAGAAGGAAAGAAACAAGAGAGAGGAAAAATATTACTCATGTGAGGAAAATGAATGTGAACATATATAAAATGGAAGGAAAAAGTAATAGAAAGTGCTCAAAATCAATGAAAAGTAGGATTTGTTTTTGAAAATTTTCTTACGCTTCGTGGCAACCATTGTGGCGCTTCGGGGCTGGTTTGTCGAACTGACTCACATGTAGGGGGTCGCCGTCGTATAATCTCGCCCCGGGCGCTAATTTTCCATGGCATGGCACTGGTGCCATGTATGAACGAACACAGTGTTGATAAGTAATTTGTTGGGAAAATAGTTCTTATCTTTAACATAAGATGGCACTTGTCAACTCCGGTTGTCTAATTAGTGTATCTTATCTTTGTACTCAAAATACCGTCTTTGCGCACGTAATTTTCACTATTGTGCCCTCTTTTTTCCACTGCCAGGTATTTTATACATTATTTTTAAAACATTATTTTGAACTTTATTTTTACTCTGTGTATTCTACAGACGCTTCTAAGTTATTCCGAAATCGACTGTGTATAGAATAGGTCGTCCGCGGAAGTCATTTTTCCCATTCTACAGTATTATTCACTTAGCATTAATTCAAATATCTGCTTCACAAACAAATCCTAGATGTCGTGTTTCAACACTAATGTTTGTTGTAAGTACCTAAGGAGCAGTGGTGACTGTAAATATTTCATATACTTTTCAACAATCGTAGCGTACATAAAATTTTCATAAAATTTAGGATGGCAAAGGAGAATTAGTAGTTACTCTGGTTAGCACATACTAAAAGTGACAAGCTTCGCGGAATATCAAACCTGCAGTAGAAAGAAACTTCGAAATCCTGAAATTCGAGCATTCACGGTTCATTGGTTTAATACGCAACATGAAAAAATTTCAGTTTTTAATTCTTCAGTGAGTACGTACATTATAATGACGTGAATACTATTAACAATACCCTATCTCAATTTTGGGCTTCTGAGTAATGCGCCCGTGCGTTCACCTTAGCCCCGACCCTGGGCCACATGGTTTTAGGCCTCTCCCTTGTGGGTCACGTGGTCTTAAACCCGTGGTAAAAATTTTGGAGATGGTTATTCTCTTTGATGACCGCTTTCTTACTTTATATTGTTATAGGAGAGTACGGAGTTTTGGAGGGGGCGCATGTATAGGCCCATTTTAAATTTTCTTGTTCCTTTTTACGGTATAAAAATTTGTTGGTTTTTGACTTCATTGCTAATGTTTTATTTCGTTATGATTCACTATATGGGGTTGATCATGTGATATGACGTCAAGAGGTCACATGGTCTTAGGACGTACCTTTGAGGGTAATTCAAAATTAGTACTCAATCTCTTTTATGACCGGGATTTTGAATTAGGGGCTATAAGGTCCATCATGTTTCGTTTTACGGGTATAAAATTTGTATGTTTTATATATTATTGAGCACAGAAGTTCATGAATATTCCCTTGGAGGGGATATATCTTAATTGTCATTCATATAGCAAAGTTACATGAAGAATCCTCTCAAATTTTGGAGGTCAAATGTCAAACCTAATGAATGGCATGGCCAAGGACTAGTTCCGGCATTTGCTTTTTCCGTTTTCTTGAATGTGTATAAAATTGCCCAAAAAATTTGAAAACTTTGGGGAGAGATACGCAAGGGCGCCGATCCTGGGGGAACGAGGGGCCCGGGCCCCCAAAGCTCGTGTGGGCTCATTATTGTATTTATGGGTATGCAATAAATTTGGCATAATTTGAGCGCAATTAGTCTTAAAATCTTCATATATATATACCTTCTGCATCTGAATCCCCCCCCAAATTTATAGAGAAATCGGCGCCCTTGGGAATACGTAACTTTTGAGAGTCAAGGTTTAGTTTTGGTTGGTAGGTCTCGAATAATAATGCTTAATTGTAAAATATTGTGTCCCTAAAAAGATACATTCATTCCCTAGCAGTGTAAAACACCGGAGTCCAGGACCATATTACACAATACGTTAATACATATCATTATCATTCGTGGATTAAAATTTAAAAAATGACGTTACATTTTACTCTTTGCTTAAATCTGATTGATTCATTGTAATAACTCTTCTGAGACAACAGTGAATATAAAACATTGTTATTCGTTTGAACGATTTTTTTAAGCACTCACTGTTTTGTTGCTCAGTTCGGACCAGTAAGCTCTAAGTTGATGGACAGAATGTTGCCAGATTTTTATCTAAACCGCTTCGATTCTTTTTGGTACGGTTCCGCTGAAGATTTTTGAAAACTAAAGATTTTCAAACCAAATTTTGAAACACTAAAAATTTTCAAATCGAATTTTTTGAACTGAAGCTTTTTCAAAACAAAATTTTCGAACAAAGTTTTCAAAATAAATTTTGAAAATCTAACAATTTTGAAACCAAGTTTTCGAAGTAAAAAACTAAAACTGAACTTTGGAAAACTACTAATTCTTAAATCAAAATTTTCGAACTCAAAATTTTCAATATATTTTTCAAAATATAAATTCTCAAGCCAAAAGTTTCGAAGTAGAATATTTAAACCAAAATTTGGAAAATTAAAATTTTTGAACATTCTCAAAAAAATTTCGAGCTCAAAATTATCAAATCAAAAATTTCAAATTAAAAGTATTTCAAACCGAAGGTTTCGAACTATACATTTCAAATTAAATTTTCTACTGAAAAATTTTCAAATGATACCGGTAATTGTCGAACTCAAATTTTAAAATAAAAATTTCAAGTTTAAGTTTTCTAACTAAAAAATTCAAATCAAAATTTTCGAATTAAAAATTTCAAATTAAAGTATTCGAACTAAATAATTCAAACCAAAGTTGTCGAACTAAAAACTTCAAACTAAACTTTTCGACCCAAAATTCTCAAACTCGAACTTTTCGATAATTTTAAACATTGATTTTTAACGTGATCGCCTAATCAGATTACATCTCACATTGTGAATTATCGCTAAAGTTTAAATTACAGTCAGTTTAACAACTTTTATAGCACGGCCAACAAGAGATGGTCTCTGACGTTTCTTACCACATGCAGTGGGACATTGCAGCCCCTACTTTGATACCAGTGTTACCAACCACGATCACTCTGTCTTATACCATTAATTAAATTGCCACTACAGTTGCACCGGAAAAACCTAGACACGCGAGTAGTGGCAATGTCACTGCGAGCTGTCAGAGACGTTCTTTTGTTGGACGCACTATAGTTTACTTATTTTATATTTAAATTATCTTGGAGAACCCTTCAGGACTAAGTTTGAGGTGATGAACTGTTTGGCTCGCCATATTCGAGCATCTATTTCGTAATGAGAGATTGCAATTAAGTCAAACTTGATCTGATCAGACAAACTGTTCAAAGTACTAAGAACTACAGTTTCTGTGATAAGCTAGTTGGTCAGCGATAGCCGGATTTTATTTGGTATCATTATGAATGTAAACAAAGCTTCATCTAAAGATCTTGATGAACCGTCTGGCTGGACATAACCTGTAAGGTACACTACTCGATTAGCAAACATTAAGATGTGAAACTCGAACCATCAAATATTAAGGTATTCTTACGATAGAACAAACATAAATTTATGTTATCCATATCATGAATTGAACCATTGACCATTTTAAGAAAAAGGTACTCAGGAAAGCGATTTATATCTTACAAGTTCAAGGAAAACTTCAAAATCGATTCCGCTTATTTCTCAAAATATTTAGAAATGAACTTCATGTGAAACACATTTGACCAGTCCTTAAATTTTTATGAATTGTTAATAAAATATTACTTGACACTTGAACTTCCAGAAAAGGGATTACAGATTATTGTTCAGAACACATACAATTTTGAGAGCAAATCAAAATGTTAAGACGTGCAGAACTTCATTCATGTGAGGTCTAGCTCGTAAGCATTTCTTTACCTCTCACTCCTCTCATAACGACAAGGTGCAAATCAGCATCTTCCAGGATGAATGCATTACGACTTTAAAAATCCTCAAGTTCATGTGTATTATAATAATCCAGATTTCAGTGACTAAGTCCCGGGCTCGATTCTGGGCGTTATCACTACGGACTTAAGTACATTACCCCATAGAAACAAATAATGTTGATCATAGTGCATTAAAATTTTTATCACAATACAGGTGAGAGATAAATTTTTCGTTACTTTTCAATTTAAAGTTCCCATTTGTTTATCTTCTGTGGAATACAATGTATCTATACTTACTCTTGTATCACTTTAATAAGCCGGGAATAGTAATAGACGTGTGAACAGTGTTACGTAATGTTAAACTCCAATGCAAATGAACGACATGGCTTATGGCTAACCACATGATAGGTCTAATGGGTAACACGTACCTCTGGTCAATCAGGCCTCTGGATTCAATTCCGAGGGTAAGTGCATGATTTCATTTCAAACTGTAGATTCACGTCTCGTCACTGAAAACATTTATGGTGATTCAGATTTTATCATTGACGTCTTGTACAGCCTAGGGACTTAAACTTTCAATCTTATACTGAAATGGAAACAAAATATTTGATGTTTATAGCTACATTTATGTTATTTCGGATTTCACTTTGAACTGTAGATGCAGCCAAATCTAAGTTAGATAGAGTAATAAAGTATTAGAACTGTTCAAAGGAGTTTATACCGTAAAATATGCGTTGGCAGTTGTCAAAAACATTTAAAAGAAAATATTCAATTTAAAATCGCTTCAAAACAAAATACACATTATAAAGGAGATCATTGGCGTCTCTGGCATGTAAAATTTGGAGGGGGGGGGGGCATCAAATGAAATGATCTAACTGCTAGTGAGTATCTAAATAAATTAAAGTAAAATAAAAATATTGAATATTTCGTATTTCAAAATATTGGGGGGGACGCGCTCCCCCGTCCCCCTCGCCAGAGACGCCCATGAAGGAGATAAATACATATTGTCGAGTGAGACTCAGCGCGCGTGGCTTGATGTTACAATTAAGCACGCGTGCGTCATTTTTGTCAGACAATTGCTCACTTTCAGAATTGTGATCGCTTTCTTCGACTACGTCTACATCACTATCATTTGAAGCTCCTGTTTCATCTTCTAGTATACGCAGTATCCGTTCTTGTTCTTTTTCGTACATATTTGTGTACACCGCACTCTGAGGCAAACTTCTCAACTTTGAAAACATTAAAGCACGCGGGCGGAGCGACACTCCGCAATCGAAACTGTTTACTCGGAGCAAACTATCAGTAAAGTGCTGATCAAATTCAGTGTAGTCAGTGCGAGCATGATTCTGAAGTAGGAAGCTACACGGCAGGTTACACTTGGCGGTGGCCTATCAAATTAAGAAAACTAAAATTTCTCCATCCGCGGAGGGTGACTCCGCTGCGCGTACTACGGAGGGTTAAGACAAAATTTTATTACTTCATATACGATACCAACATGTAATTATAAATGACGCATCAAACAGGTTCACTACATAACAAACAAACCAGCACCCAAAAGGTAAATAAAACAAAAATGAGTCGTGGGCCCATTTCAGTAAAAAATGTCTACTCTTTGGGGCCCTAGAAATAATATTTATTCGTATGGCTTTGAGAAAATGTTGTCAATATTCTCCTCTTAATTAATTTGTCATGTATGAAACGGGCCCAGGACCGTAATTAACGGCCCTCCAGAGGGAAGACCCATAGTCTCCGGGTAGCCCATAAAGAGTAAGAGAAAGATGGAAAGTGGGGGCCCAAGTATTAGAAAAACAAAGTTCCTAGGGGGCCCAAATACGCTTATTAATGGTTGCCCCCAGAAAAAATCTAACAAGTAAACCTTACGTTTGGGTGAATCGAGTTGCTGACTGAGACACATATGAGAAAGTAGTACTAAATGTGATCAGTATTTCAGTGAAGTTGTAGGTGCGAAGCTCCAGGGGTTTAGGAGATATAGCTACCAGAACATCACATGGAAGTACAGAATAGTCTTCATACAGTTGGAAGTAAAAGCTCTGTAAGACCTCTTGTAACGACAAAAGGTGAATAACAAATATATGGGTACATATTAGGACTAAGGGGAAGTCATATAGTAAGGGTATACATGACGGCGGCCATCTTGAAATCCGCCATTTTGAATTAAGGTTAAGTTTTTAAAATGGGAATAGGGTCATGTGATACATGATTTAAGGCGCAAATTTAATCAGAAGAACAATGATGACGTTAATTTTGATTTACGCGCAATTGGTAAAAAGTTACAGGGAAATTAAATATTGTTGCAGCATACGTATTAGTCCTTTACCCCACCTTGTAAATTTTGTGTTAATGATAATAATTAGATAAAAATCAGGTGGATAAATATTAGGTCTATGGTAAGAGTTGCCTTGATGGCGGCCATGTTCAAATCCGCCATTTTGAATCAGACAAAAGTTTTAAACAAAACGCATAACAGTGACAGCTTATTAGTAGCAAATTTTTGCTTTATCATTAACCAGCACAAAATTAAATGGGAGTAGATAATGCAATAAATGACTTCGGGCTAGAAGTTAATCAGAAATACAATGGTGGCGTTACAATGTTAGTTTTCTGATGCTGTACTTGCACGCCATTTCGTTGTTTTTCTTGTATCCTGTTCACATCTATTTCTCGCTCGCTATTTAAAACTTTTGTCTGATTCAAAATGGCGGATTTGAACATGGCCGCCATCAAGGCAACTCTTACCATAGACCTAATATTTATCCACCTGATTTTTATCTAATTATTATCATTAACACAAAATTTACAAGGTGGGGTAAAGGACTAATACGTATGCTGCAACAATATTTAATTTCCCTGTAACTTTTTACCAATTGCGCGTAAATCAAAATTAACGTCACCATTGTTCTTCTGATTAAATTTGCGCCTTAAATCATGTATCACATGACCCTATTCCCATTTTAAAAACTTAACCTTAATTCAAAATGGCGGATTTCAAGATGGCCGCCGTCATGTATACCCTTACTATATGACTTCCCCTTAGTCCTAATATGTACCCATATATTTGTTATTCACCTTTTGTCGTTACAAGAGGTCTTACAGAACTTTTACCTCCAACTGTATGAAGACTATTCTGTACTTCTATGTGATGTTCTGGTAGCTGTATCTCCTAAACCCCTGGAGCTTCGCACCTACAACTTCACTGAAATACTGATCATATTTAGTACTACTTTCTCATATGTGCCTCAGTCAGCAACTCGATTCACCCAAACGTAAGGTTTACTTGTAAGTTACTGCGCTGCAACGATTATTTAAAAATTCATTCATGGAAAGACTGTTGTTTTACAACAATAATAATAGGCTAATATTACACACACACACACACATACACACACATCACACATATCCTGAGAATGATTGCTGTGGCTCAGTGGTAGAGCGTTTACCACTGGAACTTGGTGTTCCAGGTTCGATCCCAACTCGTGCCAATTGAATTTTGTCGTGGACAAACACCGTGTGCGTGGGTTTCCTCGGGGTTCTGCCGTTTCCTCCCACTTTCTTCATTCCAGCATTTAACTCATTTTTCATCATCACAGTCTCCTTTAGCCTAACCGGCATAACTATGGGACGTAAAACTCAAAAATTTCATTTCATTTCATATATCCTGAGAAGTGCATGATTTGCTTCTGATTTCACTTTAAACTGTAGGACAATGTCTAGGTACTGAAAACGCTTGTGGTGATTTAGATTTCATCAATCATGTCTTATGTAATCTAGGGACATAAAATTTCAATCAATTAATCTTATATGTAAAATAGAAACAAAGTGTTTGATCAAGACATTGTAATATTATGCTTAGCATTTCATTGGTATGAAAAGAGAGGTCACTCAGCTGACAAGATTCTTTTTGCAAGATTTAGCATATCCTCTAAGCTATTTCTCATTACTCTTAAATTGTAAACATAAAGTCAATTTTGTATAAAAGCAGATTACTAGATTTTAAGAATTAGATTCAAAGCTTCCTAATAGAAATAACATTAATATTTATAATACATAAAACTGGAACAATAAAGGTACTTACTTGAAACTAACACACACATATTTAGAAAGCACTGTTTATGCATTATATATATATTGTAAGATACTTAATTTCTTCATCGATTGGTACAATATTATAAGATTTTTTTCTTCATAGATTTAATGATCATACAAAACTCTTGGAATAGATAAATGATCTTTAAAGTTTATTCTATGTGTACCATGAATACGGCCTTCACAATATGACGATATATCATTGGCGTTGTTGTAATAATTCTTCTTGCTCTGTCTTATCTTCTGGAAAGAAACGTTTCGGCAAAATGACGTTCACGTTTTTCTCCAAATGTAATAAAAACCTTTCACCATAGATTGTTTTTATGTTCTCAGCATAGAATATGCTGTATGGAATATGGTTTTCTCGATCGCCGATTGTGGTTATTCAAAAAGCTATAAGCAAGACGCCTACAGGATTTCTGCAGTACACGTTAATGATAGTATTGTAATAGTTTGAAAATGTTTTATGTATTTATATTAATTATAGGCATATTCATTTAATTTATTTCGATAATATTTTATTTTACAATATATTAACTAATAAAATCGTAAATTAACAAGCCAATTACTGACTCATTAATTTTACTTTACAAACAGGTTATGTACTATAAATCCTGAGCCTTGATACTTTTAACTATTTTAATTGACTATTATTTATGACCTCACTTTAACCGATAAAAAGGTTGATTACGTATTTGATTCTCAGGACAAATAAAAAAAAACTCTTCCATATGATTTATTTAATAAAATAAGTTAACTTCTTAAGAATGTGAATCTTGATAATGAAAATATTTTCGTTTATTAAGGATTTTTTTAAATAATGATTTTCACATAATTTTAATATGCCAAACTGCTTTAATGTTAAAATTTACATATAATTTAGTTTGTAACCGACTATTTTTGTGAGGACAAACTGAATTCTTTAGTTATGACCTATTTACTAAAATAGGTAAATCTCTACGAAAATGTAAAATGCATGCACTAAATGTGAAATATAATGGCAAATATTTCTTACATCTAATATTTCTTTGTTATGTATTAAAGGAAACTTTAATTTCGCAATAAAGTGTATAAAGTATATACAGGCCCGTAACCAGCCCAAAAATTTTAGGGGGGCTGGTAGAAGTTAGGGGGGCCGACCCAATCATATTATACTTCATCACCATATTATAGTTCATTTGCAAGCCTACCGTGAAATTTTATGGGGACCAGCCAAACTCCAGGGGGGCCCGCCCCCTTGCCTCCCGCGGTTACGGGCCTGAGTATATAATTTCGCAATAAAGTAAAGTATCAGCATTGACATATAAGACGGTTATAAATGATAATCATTATTGAGTACAAAACTTCCAAAGGATGTTTTGTATTAAGATTTTTAAAAATGTATCATTTTAATTATTATTTAGATACGCTCAATACATAGATTATAAATTAACAATCATTTACAGACGTTATTAAAGTTGTTATTTTAAACAAAGGAAATACAGAGTCCAACAACATATATATAGAATAAGCAAAATACAAAGATTTAGCCTGTCAGTCTAACGATTAGTTATTTGATGTTATATCGAAATTAACCATCACCGTACATAGTTTTACTATAATAATTCTTGTGTTCAGCACGCGTTGTGTTGCGTGTGTTACATATACCATCTACTAGTGAAACCCAGCGAGTTAAAAAAAAGATGAATACTTAATAACAACAGATCTTTGAATAACGAGAACAAACTACCGAAAATTAATAACGACAAATATGTGACATATTATAGTTATGATCATTCCTTAACAGAGAAACAAAACACTAAGCACACAGTGGTGGGAAATAATACAATATGTCGTCCCACCTATAATCATTATTATACTTTTCGTAAACTATACCCTTCCGACATATACACATTTTGTGAAAAATAGGGTCCAATATTTATGAAGATTGTTCACGAAATCAGAAAAAAATAAGTATCCTAATGCATATACTATGAGAGTAAGGTCTACTTTGTAGCAGGGATCGGTTTTGAGGGCTCCCTTTAACTTATAAGATATAAATCGCTGGGTTAAGTACCATTCGTTGCAAAATTCATCCGAACATGGTCTCAGGTTTGATTCAACATGGACAAAACATATGTTTAGGTTTTTCTATATTAGGAGTATTTTAACATCTGATTACTCGAGTTTCACGTCTTAAGGTTTGTCAAATCAAGTAGCGTACCTTAGGATGATATTACAGGCTACGTCTTGCAAGACGCCTATGACATTTTTAAAAAACCAAACAGTTCATAAGAGCATTTACTTGCTTTTATGATGCTACGAAATAAAGTCCGGTTTCGTTCAACTACCTCATCACGTCAACAAACTATGTTGTAGTTCTCAACACAATATCAATATTTTTTCCAAAACGGTTGAAAAATTAGAGCTGTCAGATGAGATAAAGCTTGGTTAAACTTGATTAAGCTTGATTTCAAACAATGTCTCGTTAATGTTCAGTTATGGCTAACCAAATGGTTCATCGACTCAAACTTAGTCCTGAACAGTTCTCCAAGACAATTTAAAATTTTAAAATCTGCAAACAGTTATGGTCAATGAAATTGCTTTTAGCTCAAAATTTATGGTTTGAAATTTTTATTCCAAATCTTCAGTTTGAAAATTATTTTGTTCAAAAATTTTGATCCGAAAAATTCGATTTGAAACTTTCGGTTTGAAAGTTTTTGTTCGAAAATTTGTTTGAAACCTTTAGTTCCAAAATTTGGTTTGAATTTTTCTTTAGTTCGAAAATTGTAGTTTCAAATTTCCACTTGAACTTTTGCAATAACTAAAATTAGTAACGACTCACAGTTTAATAGAGTAGTTAAAAACCATTTCTTTTCTTAATCGAATAATTGAAAACCAGTTAAAGTTTAACGGTTAACCGAGAAACATTTCCCGTTTTTTAATTTCAATGATTTTGCATTCTCTGAAACTCTTTTGAGTTGAGAATTTAATCTAAAAGGTCAAGATTATTTAAAATATAAATCTAAACTTAAATCATACGAGCTGGCATCAAGACCAGGAAGATGACCTTGAACTTTAATAAATTTTATGGCACTGGTTGTGCCCTTTTGTCAACAAAAGACTTCATTAAAGTACGCATATTCTCAGTATACTATTTAAATAAAGTGACAGCAAACTCGAAACTGAAGAGCTCAACACAATACCAATCAAATTTCAGTAAAGAATAAATGTGACGTCATTTTTTATTTTAATCAATGAATGAAAACGTTATGAATTGATGCAGTTATTTAAAAATTATTAACAGGGTCCTAGACTACCCTCTTTTCCACGTCTCAGGGAATGAATGAATCCTTTCAATGACACACAAAACATCGTGGTTCAAGACCCGCCGATCAAAACTGAACCTTAATCTTTTGACTCTCAGAAGTTATATGTCTCTCGCAAAGTTTTCTTTTTCTTTTTTTTTGGGGGGGGGGGGCAATTTTATACTTATCCAAGGGAATGAAAGGTAAACAAATACCGAAATTTAGTCCTGGGCCATGACAAACATTGAATTTGACCTCTGATCAGATTGTTCGTTCATGTACTTTTCCTCTATGAAAGACAATTAAGACATATCCTCTCCAGGTGAACATTCATGTACTTCTGCACTCAATCATATAAGAATATAAGGTAATAAAGACTCGTCGAAAAGGTTATTTTTAGGAATTTACCTGTAAAAGTAACAAAATACATCCCCATAGCCCCTAATTGAAACATTCTGATTTAATGACGTCATAGGGTTAAGGGTGAGGAACAAATTTTGAATTACCGCAAGGGTGTGGCCTAAACTATGTAACCACTTGACGTCATGTTACGTGACCGACCCCATATAGTGATTCATAACGAAACGAAACATTAGCAAAGATGTCAAAAACCTCTAAAATTTTATACCGTAAATGGCAACAAGAAATTTTAAGGTGGACTATACATACACCGTCTCCAAGACCTTGTTCGTAATCATATAACAATATAAGGTACTCATAATAAGGAATTGTCAAAGAGGTCAAAGCCTCTTTTTTTAGTAATTTGATACTTGTAAAAAGAACAAAATAACACCTCATAGCCCCTAATTCAAAAATCCTTGTTCAATGATGTCATAGGGTAATTTTAAATTACCACATGGGTAATTCCTAAACTCATGCGATCTCTTAACGTCATATAACGTAACGAAATGTAACATTAGCAAAGAGGTCAAAACACTCCAAAATTTTATACTGTAAAAGGGAATGAGAAAATTTAAATTGGGCTATACATACACCCCTCCAAGACCTTTTCCTCCATCATGTATACTAACGATATAAGATAAGAAAGCGTTCTTCAAAGAGGATAAAATTTTCCAATTTTATGCCCCGTAAAAGGAAACCAGATAAGCAGCCATAGCCCCCTAATTGAAAAATCCCAGTCATGAAGAGCTAATTTTGAGTTACCCGCAAAGGGAGGGGCCTAAAACCATGTGATCTTATGACGTCATACCACGTGACTTGGGGCAGGGCTAATTTTGATTTTCCCGAGTGGGCGGGGCTTGAGACAACGTGACTTCTATCAGCTAATCAGGCTATGTGTTCCTGGGTGAGGATAATCAGAAGTTAGATCAGGTATCGCAAATACTATTATAGGTCTATATTGTTAACAGTTTACACAACAAGATACTTGGCAATCGAAACAAACATAAGAGATAGCAGGCGTTTGGAGTCTAATACAGATGCCATTAGTACCGGTATATCGTTGTGAAATTGTTGGTGAGTCCGTAGAAAGAGAATGGCATACAACAAAATTCATGAAAATCATAGTAAATAATCCAACATCGACTTCAGAAACTGAAAGTTGTTTTACGATGTTAAAGAATATAAACGCATTTAAAGGAATCCCGTAGCTTCCAATAGTCTCAGTGTATTAACTGTAGAATCAGTAGAGAAAAAAATGTAAAAATTAAACTTCAGAAGAGTTATTGACAAGTTGATTGCCCAGAAAAACAGCAGTAGTGATTTCATATACAAATGAAATGGAGTATTTGTTTATGAATGGACACTCCTTATTATGTGTAAATATAGATAGGGTTACTTTCATTGTTTTTATCGTTTTGCTTATTTAGCATACTGAAAGAATTCTAGGATAAGGATTTTCTAACGGCTTTGAAGTACCCCAAAAAAATACGTATGTCACGAGACGCCACTGCTTCTACATCGATTTAATATAGATTTATAAGAGTAAGTATTGTAATACTATACTATTTAACTTAAGTTCCCGTAAGTTCCACTGTTACAAACTTATGTACTAAGTGAAAGAAACCTAACCTAATTTAACATGCTTAGTTGGGACTTATTGTCAGTAGGCCTGCGTCACAAGTTTTAAATCACCAGATGTCTACTATCATTTAATCATTTTTTCTTTGATTACAGAACATTAAATACAGTATATTAACCCTTTTAAATTATGATGGCACAACACCTGTGCATGGCGTCGACCTTCGGAATTTGCTTTATACGTCTCTAGTAAAGCATTTTAGACCGGGTTTTTTGCATTCATTCAAATATGGAAGCATCATAGAACATATTTTATGGGCATTTCGCAGCCTCGCGTGCTCTGTCTGGGGGCTGTGACGTCACAAACATGGACGATGGGTTTAAAAAAAGGATATATTTGAGAATTTTTTTTCAAAAACTCCCTGACACATTACTGTTTACCCTAGAATCATGGTTTGTACCTCGTTGGTTCCGTTATGAGACAGGCTTTTGAAATATACCACTCAAATTCTCTATCGTATACCAGAAGCGGGAAAATCTCTTCCAAAATGGAAAAAAGGGGATTTTTTAAAGAAAAAATTTCCCTTTCCTCCATTTTTCTCTTCACAGGTACACGATAGAAAAATTTGAGTGGTACCATTTGAAAGGCTGCCTTACGCTGAAGAAAATGAGGTATGACTCATGTTGCTAGAGTCAACAGACGTGTGTCAAAAAAATCTCGATTTCTTTATTTTTTCATTTTTACACATTTTTAGTCAATTACTTTAGTAAAGTATCTACATTATTATCACTATTTATTCTAAAGTCATGATACGTACCTCGTTTTCATTGCCATGAACCAGTCTTTCAAATGGAACCACTTGCATGTCTCTAGCATGTACCATAGTGGAGAAAATTTGCAAAAAATGGAAATCGGGGAAAAAGGAATTTTTTGACAAAAATTTCCCTTTTTCGCAAATTTTCTCCCCTATGGTACATGCTAGAGACATGTGAGTAATACCGTTTGAAAGAATCGTTTTGACCAAACAAAACGGTGTATCAATCATGTCTCTACGATAATTAGGGATGACTCAGGAAATGTTTATATAAAAATGGGTTATCCATTGCTCACATAGGGGAAAGCTGATACTATTTGCACATGGGACAATTTTTTCCTCTCTTATTTTTCAAGATATAACATTGAAACTTCGTACAGTTATTACACATAGTATGTAGTATGTTTGAGATTTTTGGGGGGCTCTGTGGGATGACACAGGGTCCTGCCAGAGGGGTCCAAAATCGGGGGAAAGGGGATTTTTTGACAAAAATTTCCCTTTTTCGCGAATTTTCTCCACTATGGTACATGCTAAAAAAGAGACATGCGAGTGGTACCGTTCGAAAGACTGGTTCATGGCAAAGAAAACGAGGTACAATTCATGTTCCCGCAAAGAACAGTCTTGATGATGATGATGATAGTATAGAAATTCACTAAATGTATTATCAAGGAAAAATATGTAAATCGGCTGTAGCATCAAAACTGTTCATCCCAGGGCCACTCTTTGTATCTCATTCTTTTCATCATTTTTTTTCTTGTGCATTTTTTTAGTAGCATTCGCATGATCGTATCCTATACCAAAGGGGAGATATTCGCGATAAATAGGGATTTTTAAAAAGAAAATCCCTTTTCCCACTTTGTGCGGAAATTTCCCGCATTTGGTACACTTTAAGGAAATTTTACGGACGCAGTTGGAAACACTGCTTTACTAGAAACAAATCTGAGAATGAACCATAATCTACGATAAATAGTCTTGACACAGTGGATGATTGAGTGAAAGTCTACAAAATACCTCAAAAAAGCCATAATTTAAAAGGGTTAAACAAGTTGATTTCAGAAATATTTCTGTCATGAGATGGCAGGGTGAAATTATTTTTGAAAATTTTAGAATATAACAGCTTTAATACTCTTTAAATAACCACACAGTACTACAGAATTTTTTAAAGAAAAATTAGTTATTCATACACTAAATTAACCAGTCAACTTCTGTACTATAATTATGTATGTACTATGTACTGTATTATAATCCAGGAAATGTAAAATCGACGTAAGATTGGCGCAATTCAAATAATTGATATAAGTAACTACCTCCATCTCAATTAAACAAAACTAAAAGAATAGATGATAACTAAACGAATTGCATTAAAAGGCAAAAAATAATGATGATGCCCTTAAACGCGCACAGAATCTATGAATAATTTTACGAATCGCGCCAGGCAGAAATAATTATTGAATATTTTAAAATTATTTCGGTGGAATTTTATGAGTTATTGTTAGGTTTGGTTTGGCACGACTTCAAAATCTTTTTTATAGACTGAAGTAATAAATTATTAAGTGCTTTTGAAGGCTAATTTCTGATTTTCCCACTTTTATTATTTTCTGCCTTTTAGCGCAGGAACATCATTGGGGGAGGACAAAGGTAATTGCCTCTTCTCGGTTTGAGAATTACCTGTATGCATTTTAAGGTGGATCACCACCCGGAAGTCAATACATATTTTAGCTCATTTCCTTAATTACTTCGCAATGAAACGTTACATATTGTAAATATTGTACTATAAGATAGAGTTATGTTTCAGCTACAACACAAGACACTGATTCATTTGGTTGTATCTTCTGATATCGGCAAAGATAACAAAGGAAAATATTTTATTCATTTCACGATGAGCACACAAGATGCCACTTGCTGTTAGATCTTACTAGAAATGCTCAGTTTTATTAAATGTTAGTTTGTATGCGTAAAGTATTTCAAAGTAACGATCTTATTACGAAATAGATATATTGTTTGACCGTTTTTCGTGTTATGTTTCACATTTTATTTAAATATTAATTTACATTTAAGGAAATAGATTTTGAGAAAAAATTTGCCCAGAATGTCATGATGCATTGTTGCCAAATTTGTACGTTTACTATGGTAGTCACAATAAGAAAATTCCTGGTTCGTAGCGTTGCAGTTCGAGAAGCAGAACTTAGTTGTGAATTGCGGTAAGGGTCGAAAACTAATTTCACTAGTACGAATCCAAGCAGAATTCCATGATTACTTCCTTTATTATCTGGCATCAGTAAACACTCGGCACTATCTGGCAACGCCGCACTATTCAAGCAGCGTTTAACATACCCCGAGAACACTTAGTGATCCATAATAAATTACTAGATAAATATGTGATACTATTATGTCGGATGGCAATTTTGTCTCCCCATAGTAAAATCAGAAACGGTGCTACTGTTTTAAAGCCATTTTTGAAGTCGATTTATGTTTTTTTAAATAATTTTCTGCTTCTCGTATAGTGGGTTTTTGAAGTTGGTTATTTCTCTTTTCAAAGTTTTTTAAAAATTATTTTCTGCTTTTTATTGCGTTTTTGATGTCAGTTATTTTCCGCTTAAGTTGCTTTTTAATTTTCTACTTTGTCGTAATACTACTACGACGCTAAGTTTCTATAAAATGGGCCTTCGTACCAAGGGCGCCCATGTTGTAGTTTACAAGGAGGGTAAGTATAAGCGACGTTTCAAATATGGTTTCAAATTTTGTTGTAACTAATGTAAAAATTCTATTGGTTTTTCGATATTCTGAAGTGCAATTTCTTCTAGGGGGGCGAGCGCCCCACCTTGCCTCCCTTAATGGGCGCCCTTGCTCCGTACGAAACATGGGTCAACAAATAGATGTTAATTACCAAAATTCTTGAGATTTTTTTTACTAGGCAAGAACCCTTCTTGGGGAAAGCCCATGCATTAGTGGAAAACCACATCAAAATATCACGTAGTGTACCTAGGTAAAACGTAGTGAGCCTTTCCCGCACGAGATGGCGTAAGTATCCTAAATCACACGGTGTATGAGTCGCATCAATTCTGGCAGTGGCGTATTTACGATTCTGTTTCGGGGGGCTTTGCTAACTTTCGGGGGGGGGGGCTTTGCCAACTTTCGGGGGGACTTTGCCTGAAAATGTGAAAATTCTGCAAGATATTTTATATACTTTACTATAGTAAGTAAGATTTCGGGGGGACTTAAGCCAGGAAAACCCCCTAAATACGCCACTGAATTCCGGCCTAGTGTATTTGACAGTTGAAGTTAGTAGGTATGAAAAGATATTGGATTTTTTTGTTATCAGATGTAAAGTACTGCGCTGTAGAGATGAATGAACGTTCTACTAAACTGCGCTACCGGTACACTTCAATTTTATTTTGATAAAGGCACAAATACTACGCAGACCCTGAAGAGATTTGTACTCTCTATGAGCAAGATACGTTATCAAAAGCAAGAGCGAAAAGATGTTCAACTTTTGTGGTTGAAATCTCGATATCCAAAATATGCTCCTTGCAGTGGGTGTCCAATCACTGGAAAAATAGAAGATATCCTGCCAAAGTTGTGCAAACAGTTATGTAATCGCCAAAGACCAACTAGTGTTAAAAATAGAAGAACCCAGCATTTTTAGGCCGCTCCAGTTGAACTAATTGCATTATATTATTATTATTATTATTATTATTATTATTATTATTATTATTATTATTATTATTATTATTATTATTATTATTATTATTATTATTATTTTGAATTCGACGGCGACATCCAGACTCTATGACATATTTATTCCTTAATGAATTATTTACGAGGAGTTTGAATAAATAGTAACGCTGGGGCAGGGAGTTTCAGCCTGATACACCTAGAAGCACCAATAACTTGAAGAGAAGCAAACGAGTCATCGACGAATTTCAGCTTGTCCGACCAACTACAATAGGTCCGAAAACTTGTATTTAAATAAGAAGTGGGGCCGCGGTGGCTCAGTGGTAGAGCGTTGACCTCTGGTGCATGGGGTCCCGGGTTCAAACCCTGCTCCCGCCAAGTGAACCTTGTGGTGGACAAACACCGTGTGCGTGGGTTTTCTTGGGGTTCTCCCGTTTCCTCCCAATTTCTTCATTCCACCATTTCATTCATTTCTCATAATCACCGTCTCCTTTAGCCTAACCGGCATAACCGTGGGACGTAAAACTCAAAGATTTCATTTTTTAAATAAGAAGTATTTTGATTGTAATAGTACAAATGAGAGATCTGTGTGTGTATCTTAAATTTGTATTGCCTATAATAATATACGCTTGAGTGTTTGTTTCAGAGGATGGGTATATACTCCTGTAGTAATTCAGAAAATATTTGTTGGTGCTGGTTTATTTAAGCAAAAAGGGCTTTATTTCGTACGTTTGCTTTCGGAAGATTTCAAAGTAATGCATTCGTACGTTTCCTTTCAAAGTAATGAATTTATATGAATATTGCTTTTTTGTATTTGACCGAAACGTAGCAGATATATGGCTTTATATCACTCGTTCCAACAACCAAGCTGTATACTATAAACTGTGAATTCATCCTGTTGAAGAAACACAAGCCTCTGAGTTCTCATTTGTTTTGAGTTGATATACATTAATTTCTCGTAGCCATTGTAAAAAAAAAAAAAAAAAAGTATCGACTTCTGATACTCCCGTTTCTACGAAACGAGTTCTTGGGTAACAATAGTTTTTTATCTTTTGATAGGGGCATAGCCATCATTTATTATATGTAGTTCATTTTCAAAATATTGTGCATTAACAATATTCTTCCTATGAATAACCGGGTATTTCTTCTAGTAACAAATGCATTATTTGGAAAGGGTATCGATTATAGTTATTTCGGCGACTCCCAATACTTCGTCATATCTTTTATATTTTAAAATTTTTCAATCTTATAAAGCATTAATTACAGCCAAGTGTGCACTCTGAGACAATATGTTATTAACGCAAGCAATACTATTCACTATTTTTATTATGAATATCACTTCCCAAGAAACTAAACATAAAATCATGTCGAGACTTAAATCATAAAATACAAAAAAAAAAAAAAAAAAAAACCAAAACTTTTTCTCCGGGAAATGTAAGAATATAAACTAAATAACTTGAATGAAGGTATTATGCTTACGTTTGCTAATCCATTGAGGTACTCCAAAGAAATTTGAAGATTTCGGAAGAAGGTATAAATCTGACACCTGATCAGGTTAATACCTATATTAGAGCTACAAGGAAGAGTCAGAATCTTGCAATATCCTCATACACTTTATACTTGTATTTGATTACAACACAACAATGAAACCAGGTTAACATTGAAAGTATGGCCCCTCGTGTTGGATTATCTGCAGACACCTTCCTACCTGTTTCTTGATTCCACGTCGATACAACGTCTTGTCTTTAGAGGCAAATAAGCCAGTCACTTCTGTTTCCACCTTACACTGGTGGTGAAACGTTGTGATTTCAGTAACTGTGTCATGGATTGTGACAGGTGATAATCCAAACAGGAAAAGTTAGAATTATGTGATGGGGACGTCATGAGATCAACCATCAGCTTCCTGAAATTTTGCTGCGTTTCTCGAGAAGAGTGTGGTTTTGCGTTGTTCTGTTAAAGCAGGGTGCACTTTCGGTTCAATGTAGGTTATTTTTAGTTCAAACTCTTGTTCAAATTACCGATCAAATTCTCCAACTACCTCAAACTGTTCAGAATAATTTTTGGGATTGATGGTACGATGTTAGGGACGAACTCCAAATGAAATACTTATTTGTTCTTCAACCATACAACATAGCAAAAAATTAGGTGTTGAAACAACACAAAATGACTACCACTTTAGCGTGTTATTTGTGTGTCAATTCAACACCAAGCACATTGCCTTCAGAGCATATCAGAAATACCTCGTTACTGACTGTGAGTATTTGTATTGTTTTTTATCGTTTGGTATGAGCAAACCTTTGCGAAATATGTTTGGCATTTATGGCGAGTAACTAATAACATTCTGTAATGTTTTCTGTAATGTTTTCTGTAATGGGTCATAGTAATATTGTTGTAAACCTGTAAATCACCTGACAACAGTTACACAGATAGCAGTGCTTGTATCTATTTTCATCTGTTATTCTTGTGTCTTAGCACCTATGGACAGAAGATGGCAGAACTGTTGCCTATGTAACTGTTGTCAGACGATTTACAGGTTTACAAGAATATTATTGTGATCGATAGCAGGAAACATAGAACATTATTCGTTACTTGGCACAAGTGCCAAATATATTTCGCAAAGATTTGATTATATTAAACTATAAATACCAATGCAATTTCTCTCAGGTTGTAATGCGCCGCTATATTGTACCTGCACCTGCGCATTACTTGATCTTTGGGCAAGTGGCAGTTGGATTTCGGTCCGCGCCGTAAGATATAAATCTAAATTGTGAAAACTTTTTCGAATCGAAAAAAAAGTATTGAAAATAATAAGGAAAATGGAATATTAACGATATATAGAAAGAGAGAGTTTTTGTGATTCTGGTCGGTAAATGTATGTAAAAATTATGAATCTGTAAAACGTAGAACCCCGGATCAAACGTCGGAAAATTTATCCAATTGTGTTAGTATCTGGATTTTGTTTGTGATCTCAACGAACTGAAATTCATATGTAGATGGTGCAACGTAGTTCATTGGTAATTTAGATGATGTATAGATATTTATTAATGTATATATTGGGAGTTTTTACTGATACAGCTTCGACGAATTGTGCATAATAATAATAATAATAATAATAATAATAATAATAATAATAGTAATAATAATAATAATATTAATAATAATAATAATAATAATAATAATAATAATAATAATAATAATAATAATAATAATAATATAATGAAATAAAATAATTGAATATGAATATTAGTAAAAAAAATGATGATGAAGATATGTGATGAATATGAGGTAATTATGATATGTAATTTGAAATAAAAGGCTGATAAGAAAATGTAGAATAATTCTCAAATAAATTGTTATTCGAAGAACTGCATCATCTAGTTGGCCATTTACAGTTTGGTTATTGTTGGATGAACTATGTATCCGTACATCTGGTAAAACGCCAAGTTATTGTTTTACTGTAGAAGTTTCTTTTGTCAGTACCCGAACCTCAAAACAAGCAATGTGAAACATCCTCTTACTACAATTAGAATGGAAGGTGAGAGTAGTGCATTTCAGAAATGGCGACCGTAAAAAAGGACTTTCAGGTACAGATGAAGAATACGACTGCAGGGAAACAATATTAAAAAAAATAAAATGCAATTGGAAATCACAGAAGATGTAGATCCGGGGTATCATAATGAGATTGATAATAATATTAAAGAAGAATAATATAAACATGGAAGAAAAAAGAAAAAGAATTAGAGAGAATACAAATGAAAAGAACGGTGAGAAAGAGAAGAAAATAGTAAAAGATGAAACAAGAGATATAAAGAAAGAGAAGAAGTCAAAGAAAAGTAAAAGTGATAAAGATGATACGAAAAAGGAGAGAAAACATAAAAGTGAAAATAAGGAAGAGACACGAGAAAAGAAGAAAGGAAGACACGAAGATCACAGTAGAAGTGAACCAAAGGTAAAAGACAATGGAAGACACAGACACAGCCAGAAAGAAGAAAAGAAAAGTATAGAAGAGAAATACCATGAGATTAAAAAAGGAAAATAATAGAGATGGTAGAGGTAATGCACAAACAAAAGAAGCTGGTCTTAGTACCGTGAAGATGATGTGCTGTCTTGCTGAACAACGCACGCAAGTTCATACAGAAATAAATATGTATATGGACCAAGCGTTTTCACAACTTGCGTCTCGATTACAAACGAACTTGGATAATATCATAGATGATTTTAGAAACCATTTAAGGAAGGAGATTGCAGAGTTCGATCGTACTGAAGTACAAACACAAGTGGGAGATAAAGTGTAACAACAAAGTAAAAATCAAATGGAAGCGCTAAAGTATCAGGAAGAATATATTGAAGATAGCAAAACTAGGAAGGATACCAAACTAGTAAATGATTTGTTAGGAGATGATTTGGAGACTCCAGTAGCAAACCAATATGTTGGAAAGGAAGAAAAGGAATGTGAAGAAAATATATGTTTCATGCCATTAGAAGAAGAACAAGTTATCAGTGTAAGCATTCAAAAGAGTTTATCAGATGAGAAAGGCAAAAGTACTGGGAAACATAAAATAGAATATTATCATCAGAACTCTGGAAAATCCCTAAAGCTAAATAATCATATAAGAAAGTTGTATTGTTCGGTATGTCATCGAAAGAGAAATGGTAGACACCAGTGTCTGCGGAAACGAAAGGTGAAAGAAATTGAAGAAAGATAAAGGAAGTTACAAGAAAATATTAGCATATAATAGAATTCATCATGCTGAAATTGAAGAGGATACAAAACAGAATGAAAAGTTTGCATCAGAAGAAAGGAAAGATCAAGTGAAAATAAAACCCACCATCGCTAGAAGAAATAGTAAGCCAAGATTCGGAAGTCAACGCAAGAAATTTGGACAGAGGGAAAAGAAGGAATGGAAACTGGATGAGAGAGAGAAATATCGGAAGAGGAAAGACAAGAAAGTGGAGAAAGGAAGAAGTGGAAGAAGTCGGAATAGAAAGAAAGACAGAAAGAAACCAAAAGATAATGAAAGAAGAAGTGACAGAAGAAGATGGAGAAAGAAAAGGATGAAATCAAGAAATGAAAAACAAAAGAAAATGAAAGTCTTAAAAGAATGGAAATTTAAAAGACGTAAAACAAAGACAAGATTCCAAACCCGAAAAAGAACCAGAAGAAAATTGAAACACTTAACACATTGTGAATGGAAAATTGGTAAAGCCAAAATTATGACACGCAGGAAGAAGAAAAAGAAAAAAGTTGAAAACTACGAGAGAAGGCGAAGTACGTGGAAGGATGAACAGAAAGGGAGTTATCGACGTAAAGAAAAAAATAAGAAAAGATAAATCGTTGCTGTAGTACATATAAGGGAAAAATGTTACGGTATTATATATCATATTATTTAGTGTTGTATTATCTAGTGAGGTGTTCAATTGGAAAGCCATCAATAACGTCTTTAGTGAATATATCAATGTTAATTTATTGTTTTAATTTTCAATTTTATATTACAAGAAAATGATGACTGTTGGGAAATGTATGAACTTTGTTCCGGACGAATTGGTCCTTTCTTAGTTACAAAACTCTAGAGAAAATGTGAATATTGAATTTTGAAAAATTTTATCCAGTGATAAAATTTTTGTTCAGACACCAAGGAGTCTGTAATGCGCCGCTATATTGTACCTGCAGACAACAGGGAGTCTGTAATGCGCCGCTATATTGTACCTGCACCTGCGCATTACTTGATCTTTGGGCAAGTGGCAGTTGGATTTCGGTCCGCGCCGTAAGATATAAATCTAAATTGTGAAAACTTTTTCGAATCGAAAAAAAAGTATTGAAAATAATAAGGAAAATGGAATATTAACGATATATAGAAAGAGAGAGTTTTTGTGATTCTGGTCGGTAAATGTATGTAAAAATTATGAATCTGTAAAACGTAGAACCCCGGATCAAACGTCGGAAAATTTATCCAATTGTGTTAGTATCTAGATTTTGTTTGTGATCTCAACGAACTGAAATTCATACGTAGATGGTGCAACGTAGTTCATTGGTAATTTAGATGATGTATAGATATTTATTAATGTATATATTGGGAGTTTTTACTGATACAGCCTCGACGAATTGTGCATAATAATAATAATAATAATAATAATAATAATAATAATATAATGAAATAAAATAATTGAATATGAATATTAGTAAAAAAATGATGATGAAGATATGTGATGAATATGAGGTAATTATGATATGTAATTTGAAATAAAAGGCTGATAAGAAAATGTAGAATAATTCTCAAATAAATTGTTATTCGAAGAACTGCATCATCTAGTTGGCCATTTACAGTTTGGTTATTGTTGGATGAACTATGTATCCGTACATCTGGTAAAACGCCAAGTTATTGTTTTACTGTAGAAGTTTCTTTTGTCAGTACCCGAACATCAAAACAAGCAATGTGAAACATCCTCTTACTACAATTAGAATGGAAGGTGAGAGTAGTGCATTTCAAGGTAGTAACGAGTTATTTCTGATATTCTCGGAAGGCGATGTGCTTGGTGCTCAATTAACACACAAGTAACGCGCTAAAGTGGTAATCATTTTGTGTTGTTTCAACACCTCATTTTTTACAGTGAAAGAGCATGACTTTATCCTGGAAATGGCTCTGTTTACTGAGTGGTTCTTGAAGTTGAGCCTTATTCAACCACTAATTTTGCACATTCATATTTCGAGAAAAAACTTTTCCGTCGTGTGTGGCAATCCGTTTGAGGAAATGCATATCATACAGATTTGGCAGTTAGTTCAGTCATTTCAGCTGAAAACATCAAACTAATTGTAAAAGAAATAAAGTAATGTTTTCTAGATTTGGAATAATATCCCCAACAACATACCAAAAGTCTACAGAAATCTGAGCATGGGAAAGCAGCCATATTGGCCGCCATATTGAATTTCCTCTCAAAATCTAGAAATTTCCAATTTTGTTCCAATTTAAGTGAAATATACATCAAGTGGATAGCTTTTTAAACCAGGAATCATCCGATCGTGTTTCTATTCATATCCCATTTATTACAAAATGATAATAAGAGGCCGATAGGTAGCAAAGTTATGAACATTATAAGGATACATTATCAGTGTTTGTAATAGGTGGTTAAACTTGTACAGACTCGTTTAAATTACTAGACACTCTTTAAAAATACTAACAAAACAGAAGTAACTAACACAAGTAAGGCACTGCTGCCAATTCCATCATTATCACTCTCCATCAGAAACACCATCGTTGTATACACTACCTTCTGTATTGGAGTTACAACACAGTATAACATAACATTCACTGCAAACTGATGAACATTCCAAACCATGCTTTCTATATGAGCACCTTGAAGTGCTGCAATCTGTCTTGCATTTAATCTTATGATATCGAGCAGAACTGGTGGTGCTGGTGGAAGATCAGTGAGTACTGGAAGGAGTTGCCCACCCTGTAACTGCCAACCCCAATCCTCAGGTAGCATATCCTCCAGAGTTTACAAATGTAGATTCCAGTCGCCGGTGCGCTCTGCCCGAAGGAAATTCTTTAAAATGTCGACCATTTTCATGCACTGTACCCATAATCTACCGGTTCTGCTTTCCACCTTGTACTTGTCCTTGATACCTTCTAGTTTACTATTTATATCTAGTAATAAGGTACTTGAACCATCTTCCAAATATTCATCTTCACTATCATCAGACATTACTTTATTATATATTTCTCCAACACTGACAATAAGACCATTCATCTAATCCCTTGCAGATTCAGTATCATCTTCTACTGGCAGCTCCCGATTTGTGTCATTCTGTTCCTGACTGGTAGGAGTTATCCATTGATGTGGTAAAGGTATTTTCAAAGCCTCTGATATTGATAATATGTTCAGTGTCCTCTTCTAGCTCTTGATACAGCCTTCCCACTAAGCATATGAATTACTGCGTTACTGCCATATATCTGCTCCAAAATTTCTTTTAAACCAGTTTATCATTAGGTGACCTATACACCCCAAAAAGCTCATCTCAGTATGTAAACCTCCAAGTAGAAGGATTACTTCTTTCAACTTACTTCCTTCGGCTTCATTTCCAATAATACTTAAAGCCTTCCACCACAACAGTTGATCGAATGTTATGATTGGTGTGCACCTGTTCTTATTTGCTTGGTCATTCAGAAAGAGAAGAGTAGAGTATATACACGTCATATTTGATGGTTCTAAATCAATAATAGGCAAGAATACAATAGATGACTTTCCTGGGTGCTGGTGACCTTTATGAATCATGTACATAAAACCAGACCAGCCTGGTCTTGGATATGCTACAAATGGTGATAGTTTCCAAAGGATATTAGTATGTAGTTTCATAAGCTCTTCTAAAGACCTCATGCATTCTAACTCTTTGAACTTGAGCTCTGCAAGTGATTTGGGTGTCTGGTACTGTATAAGTTTTATTCTTCCTGCAGTACAAAGATCGTGTGTTGTGATTACCTTCTTGGGAACTGTTCTACTTACTATCTTTCCAGGAGTTACTACTGCTATGGAGCCCATACCATGGAAGGTGCCATGACCATCTAGTGTGTTAATGTTGTGGTCTATGTTGTCTGCAACATACTGAACAAACTGATGCAAATCAATCAATGTATCAAGGTTTGACGTTGTTGCTGCACTCATCTCATATTTCTGTACTTCGCTATAGGAAGAGAAGAAACCATGCTGATGTAAAGAATCTATCAAAAACTTTGAACCAAAATGATGGTGCATTTGGACTGCCAGTCCCAATTGGAGAGGCGCTACAAAGAATCTTGGTTTTATTGCTTGCATTATTGCTTGACCTACAGAAACCGACTTTTTATTTTTTCCTCCAATTACTGTTTTCATAAACACTTGAAGACTGTCAGGCAACAGATTCATTGCTTTGTCTACAGAAGCCATATCTTCAGTCAGTGGATAATGATCATTAGATGTTTCACACGATTTCACATCGTTTGTAATTAATTTTGCAGCTGTTTCAATTATTCTATGTTTTTCTTCTTCTTCATTCTCACCTTTTGGAGTATTGTAGTATTGCTGAAGAATTGAAGAAGCACTTGCTCGAAGTGTTACAACATTTACTTGTCCTTTCATATTTGTAAATATCAAATCATCCCCAAATAATTCTTTAACTTTTTGTTTCATATACTGTTCAGAATATGCATGACATTCAGAACCAGAAGACTCCAGATTTGCTTCCATTTTTTTCACTAAGTCACATATGGTCATTTGGTCTTCATCATTATCTTTGAGGTCTTGCATGGCAGCAAGAAAACTTTTCGTTCTTTCATCCTCCTGGGGTCGGCCTTTCAGTTGCAGCTTATCATTTGTTGCTTCACTCTTTGGCACATACCTCGTTGGAATTGCTTTTCCATTTCTGAAGTTTACGTTACATTGATTGTGGTAAACTCCATCTACGGATGGAAGATCCTTAGCAAACAGAAGTCTTGCAGACACTTGTTTACACCATTCATCGTCCCTCCTACTGCATACATTCATTATGGTAGCATGCAATGCATGAGTTCGAACTGGGAAAACATCATATCCTCTCTTTCTACCATCGAATTTGGCTTCCTGCCCACAAAACAGACAATGCTTATTTAATTGAAACTTCCCCACTTGTGATCGACGCACAGGTTCATTACTAGTACTAACAACTGATTTTCTCCTTTTCAAAGCCTTAATGTTCTTTGGATTACACCATGTTTTCCTACATTTCACATGAAAGGATTGTCCTTGAGTTCGTATATCATTTTCTCTTGATTCACTTGCTTTGTTTATTCCTTCACTTCCTTTGCTTCGTAATGTCACAGTTTGTTCATCCGATAAGTTCTTGTCACAAATGACACATTTCACATCTACATTTTTATCCATGATAATTACATCAGCTTATAAAAAACAACAAGTGAAAAAATTGTTAACAATATTAATGAAAATAAACTGCATGGAATTATGATAAAGGAAAAGAGTTCAACAAATATATCAAAAGCCTTTCTCAAGTTTATTATTGGTAAAGTTTTTTAAGTGGTTTAAATTAACACATTGTTTTTGAGTTCGTATATCACTTCCTCTTCATTCACTTGCTTTGTTGATTCACTCACTTTCTTTGCTCGACACGTCACGATTGGCTCCTCAGATAACTTTTTGTCACAAAGGCACATTTCACATTTACATTCTCATCCATGATACTTAAACAGCTCAAAATAATCAACACGTTTTCGAAGCAAAACAAAAACGAATAAATTTTAACAGCGGTAAGAAATAAAAAGAAACTGCATGGTATTATAATCAAGAAAACGACCTCAACAAACATATCAAATGCCTTTTTCAAGCTTGTTAGTGGTTAAAATGTTTGTAAATGGCTTAAAATAACTTCATAGTGCCCAAAACTTTCTTTTCGATACAGATTTGAAGTTAATTGGAGAAATAATTGCATTTTATAGATTTTAAGAGTAAATCCAAGATAGCGGCCAATATGGCTGCTTTCCCATACTCGGATTTCTGTAGACTTTTGATATGTTGTTGGGGATATTATTCCAAGTGTAAAAAACTTTCCTTTATTTGTTTTACAATTAGTTTGATGTTAAGCCCTTTTTTCACCTAAAATTGACTGGACTAAATCGTTATAGGCACGCGACGTAACGCGACAGCTATGGATAATTTCCCCGAGTTCATGAAAGTAACACACTACGGGACTGGAACATGTGAGGTTGGTTTGACATTCGTCATATGTTTGTGAATGGATTTTCCTCACTAGCGTGTTGTATGATCTCAGAATCTGTTACACTGGGGAGACTGAGCTTTGGCCGATCTTCGACATTTTTACAATCTGTACGACATTTCTGGAACCAACGAGTTGTTGTGCTGTAGTTCACTGCATCTTTTCCTTTCGCACGAAATATATTTTGGTTGCTGCCTTGATGTTATGTCCGAGTCAGAATTCATACAATAAAACCTCACGTATAAGTGATTTTAGAACTCACCGTCACTGGCACTAAAATCTTACTGAAGATACAACGGAGTATTGTCTACCATTTTAAATAGTTTGGTTTCCTGACTACCTTTTGGGTCTATTTCACCTTGTACTTTCGGTCGATTATGGCATATGTACGCGCTTACTGTTTGGTTTGTGGCAATATTACAGGTCTTATGATTCAACCTTTACTATTTAATTAAGATTGTGTTATAATTGCTTATTTTTTGAGTAAATTTTATTTATTGAATGTTCGTAATAAGCGTCCGTATCACATATCCGAAAAACAAAATTTGCTTAAAAATTGGTGTAATCAATAATGTTTGAACGTGACGCTGTGTGAGTTTGAGGTTGTTAATTCAGGGTGAGGATGCCAAATTTTGAGCGAAGGTGCGAGTGAGGTGCGAGCTAGGAACATGAATAAAATTCTCAGAGAAAAATGTAACCATTGTTGTCTTTTAATGGAAACATAATGGAAATGCATGTTGTTTACAGTCTCATGTTGCACATTTATTAAAAACATGAAGTACCCTTAACATCAAAAAATGTTGTTATTCGTAAGGAAGTAGCAGAATATGCTACTAATACTAAGTATTTAGTCTACAAGTCCTTCACTACAGTATAATCTAAGTTAATCTTAATGGTTGAACTAGCAATTTAAAGGCAGAAATGTTTAGTAAGTATGCACTAATTGGAACTGCAATCTCTTGAGAAAATAATACATAAATCTTTCACAAACGCGACATCTGTTAGCAAGAATTGAAAATAGGTAAGAATTCTTACCTTGAGTGTCTTACAAAGTAACACTTCCCAAATGTAATACTCCGATTTTGATAAAATTTCGCAGGTAGATACTACAAATAAAATAAACGAACACGTGTTTTTTTCCTGTGGAAAAACGGTTTTAGAGGGCAAAAGATCTAATACAAAATTTTGGAGTTTGACGCCCGAAAGGTAAGAAGAAGAGAACCGAAGTGAATGAAATTGTGCACAGATATTGTAGATATAAAATGAGGAAATAAGGGTTTTGTATTTTCCTGGAGAATACGGTTGGGTGGGGCACGGACCCCTACAAAACTTTGATCAAAAGTGTAGTAACAGTATGTCAGACGTGTGTAAAGGAATGAAGAATTGCTACAAAACATTGTGTATGGAAAATACGCAAAAATAAACGAATACAGATTTTTTATTTTCTGCGGAAAGGCTGTTTTAAAGGGCAAAAGCCCTCACCCAAAATTTTGAAATTTGAGGCCCAAAAGCCGAGAAGTGGTCCGAAGTGAATTAAGTGTACACACATATTGGAGACATAAAATGAGGGAATGCTGATTTCGTATTATCCTGAAAAAACCGTTGGGTGGGGCACAGACCTCTCCAAACCTTTGATTATGAAATATCAAAAGTGCTGATAACAGTATGTCAGAAGTACCTAAAGGAAATAAAGAATTGGAACAAAACTTTGTGTAAGAACAATAAGCAAAAAATAAATGAATACTTTTTTTCTGTGGAAAAACGGTTGTAGGGCAAAAGCCCTCACGCAGAATTTTGGGTTTTGACGTCTGAAAGGCAAGAAGAAGTGGACCGAAGTGAATGAAATTGTGCACAAATATTGTAAGAGTAGATGAGGGAATACGTGTTTTGTATTTTCCTGAAAAGAAAATAAAACTATTTAGTGGACCGAGGCGTTGAGTGGTGGAAGGAGTGGACCGAAGTGAATGAAATTGTACGTAGATGTTGAATATGCAAAATAAGGCCTTTCGTTTTTCACAAGTGTCTTCCATCCGATTTCTTCTAATTTGGCAGATCAATAACAAGCACAAACAGTATAGCGTATTTTATAGTATTTCAGGAGGCGCCTTTAATCCCTTACAATGTTTTTCCGCATAAACAAAAATACGTGTCGATGAATTTCCTGCTTGCTGTTGAGGTGCCAAATTTGAAGCAAATCGGATACGGACACTTGAGAAACAGAAAAGGTTTTATTTTACATAGGTCTATACAATATCTACACAAAATTTCATTTGTTTACGTTTACTCCTTCCTGCGCTATTACGGTAATATTTACTTTTAACGGAGGGGGTCTAGGCCCCAACACTGTTTATCGCACAAATTAAAACACCTTTCATTTATTGTTTTGCAAATTGTCCCTATACGAAGTTTCGTTGCAATTCTCCACATCCTTTAGAACCTTCTGACGCATACTTATTTGCACTTTTGATATTAAGTAATGAATGGTTTAGAAGGTCCGTGCCCCACTCAGTCGCTTTTTTCCAGGAAAATACGAAACCCGTATTCCCTCATATTATGTCTACAATATGTGTGTACAATTTCGTTCACTTCGGACCACTTCTTCTCGGCGTTTGGGCCTCAAATTTTAATATTTTGGTTGAGGACTTTTGTGCCCTAAAATCGTTTTTCAGCAGAAAATATAAAACCTGTATTCGTTTATTTTTTCCATATTGTCCCTACACAATGTGTTGTTCCAATTCTCCATGTCCTTTAAGCACTTCTGACATACTGTTATTAACACTTTTGATATTTCACAACTAACATTTTGAAGGGTCTGTGCCCCACCCAAACTTTTTTCCTTTTTTTTTTCAGGAAAATACAAAACCCGTATTTCCTCATTTTATGTCTGCAATATCTGTGCACAATTTCATTTACTTCGGTTCACTTCTTCTTGCCTTTCGGACCTCAACTTTCAAAATTTTGGGTGGGTGCTTTTGCCCCCTAGAACCTTTTCCCGCAGAAAATAAAAAAAAGTATTCGTTTATGCTTTGTGTATTGTCCATACAGAAAGTTTCGTTACAATTCTTCATGTCCTTTACACACATCTGACATACTGTTACTAGCACTTTTAATATTTCGTGATCAAAGGCTTGGAGGGGTTTGTGCCCCACCTAACCGTTTTCTCCAGGAAAATAAGAAACACGTAATACCTCATTTTGCGTCTACAATACGTGTGCCCAATTTCGTTCACTTCGGTCCACTTCTTTTTGCCTTTCGGGCGTCAAATTCCAAAATTTTGTATTAGATCTTTTGCCCTCCAAAACCGTTTTTCCGCAGAAAAGACCACGTGTTCGTTTATTTCATGTGCAGTATCTACCTGCCAAATTTTATCAAAATCGGACTGTTGCACTTGGGATGTGTTACTTGTTAATTATCTGAGATATTCTTTAGTTTCTAACAAGAGAACTGTAATAGAATAATGACGTTTACTTTTCTTAAGGAGGTCTTTATCTATGAATTAGCCATGATTATGATCATGGTTTATCTTCATTCATTTCTCTGAAAATTAATTTTTAAAATTTATTTTTTTCCCTGTTTACAATGCCGTCATGTTCTATGCTAACATTTTTTATTGTTAACAATAATAATTATTCTATTATTCGAAATTAAAATTATTAAAATAAACGAAATGTATTTACTCTTGCTTAAACAAGGAAGGTAACTATATTTTGTTTTGCCCACACGAAGCATCGATTTAATTAATTACAATTCAATTAAATAAATATGTTCGGTATATGATACTTTTGTGTACATTACTCTTGATTGAAATGGCAGAGTCCCTCTCTAGATAGATTAAATGTTCCATTAGGAACGAAACTGTGCTCACACTTGTTGTAAAATAATTAATTACGACAATGGCGTACAGCGGGATAAAAGTGTCCTGTCTGAGCGGATGCAACCTAATAAATATAAATTGTTTAAAATATGTTATTTACTACAGGATGTTATTACAAGAGTTACTAATAAGTTTTGCAATATTTGCATAACACAAACAACAGGCACGAGTATAAACCGTGATTGACCATAAGTATACGATCAAACTATAGTAGAACCGCTCTCTTCCGCCCTCGGCTGGTCCACCACCTCGGTTGATCCGACCGTACTCGAGCCGAAATTGTCCCGACTCGTCGGTGACTCATGAAGCCCATTGTCATTTACTGCCTTCGCGGCGGTTATCGTATATCCGCTTTAGTGCTCTGTCATCCCTTGTATCGTTTCTTTCTTTGTTCGTGTTTTCTGTACTGTACTGTGCAGTTTTTAGAGCTTACTGTTCGTTAGTTTTTACTGTAGAAAACAATACAATCATTTTTTAGTTTAGAGATTGTTTATTTTACTGTAAATCCGTATTTTTCTGTATTGTCTGATAATCCAACCTTGTTTGCGTTCCGATCATACTTCCAGACCCAAAGGTAACGGGTTCTACTCTAGTTTAAGAGGTAGTAATGTGCAAACGGACTACCTAAAACGGAGGCCGTTACTCTGATAGCAAGTTGTGTCACTTTTTTTTTTTTTTTTTTTTTGGAATGAACCATGAGTACGCGATAACATTTGATACATAAATTGCTGCTCTGTGAGTTCATACCCGGACATAACATTGCGACAGCAACCCAAAACATATGTCATGCGAAAGTGAAAATTGCAGTGAACTACAGCAAAACAACTCGTTGGTTCCAGAGACTAAGTGCAGGTTGTAAAAATGCCAAAAATCAATCAATAAGTTCGATTGTTCCAGGATAACAAATTCTAATATCTAGACATGCCACTGGGGAAAATCCATCCACTATCATCCTGAGATTGTTAAATCAACTCCACATGTCGCAGTCCAATATGTGTGTCATCTTCACGAACTGGGTGCAAATCATGCGGAACTCCCACATTATGTCACATGACTAGAGTCCAGCTTGCATTATGTCACATGACTTGAGTCCAGCTTGAGTCCAGGAGAGTGGACCTGTACGTACGATTGCAGCAAAATCCGCGTGATACGCGTTTGCTGAAACGCATTGACACATGTGACAAAACGTTTGTTCATTTCCCGAAATTCGAATATGCTAAATCAGTGGTTGGGCAAGGTCCAACTTCCAGAAAAGTCGTCAAACAAAGCGGATTCGAGCATAAAGTAATGTTCAGTGTGTGGGGGAACTCCGAGTGGATATTCCACTTCTATTTCTTTCATGTCGATCGCACTATCAATGCTAACCTGTATTCCGAACAGTGGATGTATGCTGTACTACGCCAAAAATACCCTAAAGTGCGGAACCGAAAGCGCATCCTGCTTCAACAGGATAAAGCAAAACCACATTCTCCTCGAAAAACGCAACAAAAAATTCAGAAACTTGATGGCATCGAACTGAGATTATATTCGGCATATAGTTCTGATCTTTCTCCGTTGGATTACCAACTGTTTTGATCCATGGAACACTTTCTGGAGTAGTACGATGATTCACTACCCATCAAAAGGTGGAAACGGCAACCACGGACTTACTTGTCATTGTCAAGACGTGGCATTCACGTAGCATTCAGCAGTCACTGACAAGATATGGCATTCACGTAAAATTCATCAGTCACTGACAAGACATGGCTTTCACGTAGCCATCAGCAGTCACTGAAAAGGTATGACATTCACGTAGAATTAAGGAGTTACTAACAAGACATGGCATTCACGTATCACTCAGCAGTCACTGACAAAATATGCTATTCACGTAGAATTAAGCAGTCGCTGACAAGATGTGGCTTTCACATAGCCTTCAGCAGTCACTGAAAAGACATGACATTCACGTAGAATTAAGCAGTCATTGACAAGACATGGCATTCACGTATCACTCAGCAGTCACTGACAAAATATGCTATTCACGTAGAACTAGGCAGTCGCTGACAAGACGTGGCATTCACGTGGAATTAAGTAGTTACTGACAAGACATGGCATTCACGGAACATTCAGCAGTCACTGATAAGACATGCTATTCACGTAGAATTGAGCAAACACTGATAAGACTGGCATTCACGTAGAATTGAGAAACTGACAGGAAGGTGGCTGCAGACAGTCCAACACGGAGTCAATATTAACATGCTTTCATTGTATTGTAGCAAATGTAGATATGGTGTGTACCAGAAAATAGCAAGACTTATAAGTAATTCTTTATGAAACCATACAAAGAATATAATTTGTTTCATCGAAAATCGTACTTCATATTATCATTAGTTTTATGAAACATATTTATCCTTGACTATCTGATATAATGCCGTAGCTATTTTTTCTGTTTCTTTTCTTTTCTTAAATTGAGTTATCTTTAGATACGTTGCTATGTCTTTTATGTAAAAGTATAGATTGAGATACTACAACAACTTTGAAGTTATATAAATCTGTTTCTTTTGAATTTTTTAGATGAGTTATTTTGTGAGTTATAAAAATGATCATAGACTGTCAAATTGGCATCAACTCAATATCTCAAACAAAATATAAATATATTATTTCCCTTTGTAAAGCGGCCAACATCAGATTACGTAATGGCTACTATCTTTATTGAGAACACAAAGATGTGTTTCAGCTAGTGGCGCATGTACTGAATAAATAAGGAAAAGTTATTAGATCAAAAGATTCAATATGTTTCAGACAAAAATTTTCTTGTATGCCTTATATCTGGAGAACTACATATAATGTAGCCAAGCCCAAACTATCACTTAACTCAGTACGATTTGCTTATTCCGTTAAAAAAAAAAAAAAGAAAGAAAAAAAGAAAGAAAGAGAAAAAAAGAAAAACGACAACTCGATTTAGGGGCCGTTTTGTGGCCCCTGATCCAAAAATGCATAAAAAGATCCAATATATTTCAATCAAAATTTTTCTTGTACGCCTTATATCTTGAGAACTATATATCGTGTACTCAAACCCAGACTATCACTTAACTCAGTATAATGTGGTTACTCCGTAAAAAACTACTAAAACTCGTATTAGGGCCGTCAAAAAATTTTGTGGCCCCTGATCCAGAAACAAATTAGTGTCCAAGATCGCAATCTTTTGATGCATTATATTATAATTCCAAAAATTCTTGTTTTTCTTTTTAAATTAGGATTTCATTTGATATATTTCGAATCCAACAAGGCCACCGTGGTTGGGGAATTGATCATCTCTGGATTTTCGAAATTAGTTCAGTTCTTTGAAATAAATTTGAGATTTGCTCACTCATACAGTTCAGCATTTAATATATTTACTGTACCTATTAAATTTATGAAAGTCTTACAGATGGTTACAATTAATTAATTGCCTTACGTATATTTGCAAACACTAAATAAGCCTATTAACAGACCAAAACCATATTCACAAAGAAATTAAATGTCGGCTAAAAGCAGGGAATCCATGTTATTATTTAGTTCAAAATCTCTTTCGTCGCGAATTCTGTCTAGGAAATTGAAATTTAAAATATATAAAACGATAATCATGCCTGTTGTACTATATGGTTGTGAAACATTGTCTCTTACTCTCAGGAAAAAAAACTCAGAATGATGGTAGTTGAGAATAAAATCCTGAGACGAATATTCGGTAGTGGGAAATAGCAGAAACTTCATAACAAGGAAGTGCATAATTTATACCGTTTACAAAACATTGTTAGGGTCATCAAGTGTAGGAGGCCCAGGTATTGGGCAGGTGATACAACCAGAATGCAAAATAAGTAGGAACGGTTTCAAAGTTTTAACTGGAAGATCTATCGAAAAACGTCCATTAGGAAGACCTGTTCGCCGATGGGAGGGCAATATTAACACGGATCTCGCAAAAATAGGGATAAAAAGTAAAAACGGGATATAGTTGATCAAGAACGGCAGTGGAGAGCTTTTGTAAACACAGCATTTAACATCCGGATTCCAAAAGCCATAGAGTTAGCTAAATAAACCTAATGTAATTATTTATGTTCTGTTCTATGTCGTGACTCGTGTTTGTATCTCTCTTTTTTGTTTGTTTTTTGTTTTAACATACTGAAGCAAAGACAACAATTTCATTTCAATAATTTTGTCCTTTTCTATTTTCACATATGTAGATGATTGAATACAGACTAGACTATTTAGAACTCAAACATGAAATTCCTCAATCGTTGCAAAGACAGTCTTGTTTCAGTCCAAAACTCCAAATATCTGCGTGAAAACCTAGCTAAACTAAGTAATTCGCAGTTTATCGTTCAGTTATGACATCACACAGGATAAACTATGCAGTAAAACTGGAAGTATATAGGCATCATTAACCATATCATTCTTCTTCTTCTTCTTCTAAAACATTTTTCCCCAGTATTGCTGTGGTCAACTTTTCGGATTGCTTTCGTCCACCTGTCTCTGTCTTGTGATATGTCCGCTGTGACACTACACTGCAAAATATCGTTCTTATGACAATCTGGCCACTTCTTCTTTGGCCGGCCTAGGGCTCTTTTCTCTTTCAGTTACCGTTAAGCGTAATTATTGGTGATGATATGAAATGTGAACGTGAAAAAAAAGCAAGGATAGGAATGGCGAAAGAAACCTTTAGGAGGAAGAAAAGACTATTTTGTGGGACCTTGAATAAATAAAGAGTTGAGAAAAAGACTCACAAAAAGCTTCGTGTGGAGTATTATGCTGTATGGGGAGAAACATAGACATTACGCAAAACTGATTAAAAATGACCGGAAGCTTTCGAAATTTTAGTGCGGAGAAGAATATAGAAAGTTAACGGAGTCTAGTGGAATACGAATGAGAGGGTATTAGAAATGACGGGGAAGAAAGGATCAATTTTAGATATTATTAAAAAGAGGAACAGAAATTGGTTGGGACATTGACTAAGGAATTGTATCATGAGGGATGTGTTAGAGGATATGGTGGCAAGGAAAAGAGTGGGCGAAAGAGACTACAATAAGTATGGACGATATCAAAACAGAGAAATCGTACGTGAAGATGAAGAGATTAGCGGAAAGCTGGAGTATGGAAGCCAATAATGGCAGAATACCTATGATGATGATTGCTGATGATGAATGATTTCAATAGGAATAAAATTACAATGACTGTTGTCCTGGTTAGATACTTCGTAGCCACAAAAAGAGTGAAAGTAAACCTGCCTCCAAAACGTTCTGGTTTGGAAGATTTACCTCTCACAAGGGAGGGTCATGAAGTTGCTCAGCTGAGATCCGAAAGAGACAATTATGTTTACATATGATATCATATAACTAGACGAATCCCAAAGTTATACGTGCAACCGGGCGGAATGTTGTGAGTTACAACATATGTTGTATCATAAAAGCTTCAAAAAATTACCTGAAAGAATAATTTGAATCGAGTCATCTTGGCTAACACATATTCCATCTTTTTCAAGGCAAGGACACACGTTTTGGGGTAAAAAAAAACTTTGCCCCAGAGTCCCCCCTCAGGGTCCTACACGGGGTCCAACTCAAAATTTTTAAATGGCAAGGGAGGTTAAGTAACACATCGTTTGAAAGCTGTTGTAAAATGAAAGAAAATGGAGCAAGTCTCGACTCTCTACGACAACCCTGTGCAAAATGGCGGCCTGTCGAAATGTAAAGAAAAATCTAATTGAAAAGTCCATGTCATCCCTATAAATCGAAAATGGTAAGACAAATGTACAACGATATTTGTATTTCTACCCTTACTTGTATTTGTGAGCAGGATTTATTTTTAAGTTATGCACAAGCTGTTTAAGAAAGGAAGAAGAATAATATGAAAAAAGAAAAAAGATATAGATGTAATTTCTTTTTCAGTTGATATACGTTGCTATTTTGTTGATATAATAATTCGACGATGTGAAATTGGTTGTCATAGCAACAAAAAGATAAACAAATATAATTCCGGATCCATCTTGTGTAAGCTACATGAACAATTTTAAGGTGTGTAAATGTTTAGTTTGTTACATGATATAATAAAAGGTAATGTCTTGATGCAGTGTACGAAATGGTTTTTGATGAATCAGTAGCCTTGTAATTGCTATATAAATTTATATGAACTATGCGATTTCGTCGTTTTATATAATTTGGTGGTCCTCGCCGCAGGATTGCCGTTATAAATGTTAAAACAGAAAAGGAAGTGTGGAATTATTTTCAAAGTACAACGATTAAAGTTAAAACGTCTTCTCCCAGGCCCCCACAGGATTCCAGATAGGGTTCAACTAAAAAGTTTCAAATGGTAAGAGGGGTTAAGTTCGACATCGTTTGAAAGCTGTAGTTAAATTAAATAAGATGGATCAAGTCACGACTCTCCACTACAACGCTGTGCAAAATGGCGGCGCATCAAATTGTAAGAAAAAGCTTAATTAAATATCTATGCCCACCTTGAATCCAAGGTGGCCGCTTAAAACCTATATCGAAAGGATAGGCATACAAAAATGCTGAAGCTAGGAAAACCAAATTTAGCATGAATGTTGATCCGTAGATGACGAAAACATGCGAAACGTTTAAAACGCGACATTTTGATTTCAAAATGCCGCACTATGTATCGAACGCTTGTCCAGCTCAAACCACTGGTGTTGGAGAAGCGAAATGTGGTATTTACGTTTATGGTCAATAGTAGATATCTACAAAATATCGACAAGTATCATCTGCAATCCAATATGGTTGGCAGCGTGAAAAATGAGTTTGTATATAAATATGTTTTTTCTTGGAATATTATGACAAACCAACAAAGTTTGCCCAGATCGATGCACTGAAATGATTTACACGTGATTTGGTACTGCTCACCAATCTTGTGAACGAATGTTTTGTGTATATTTAGTACTGCTTGACATATTGCGATCAAACCAACGAATGGCATACAAATGCAACCATCACGAATACGTTACAATAGAACCCGCAACCTGACTGGTGCAGCAAGTCCTTTATGTATGAACTACGTATGACAAAATTAGAAAAATACTCGAAGGTATTCAACTTTCGTTTAGCAGTATGAATATTAAGTCAGGGTTGTGTGTTCATCTTAAGATTATATTCGTTATATTCTCGTAAATGATATCGAGAGAACCGTGATGAACATATGTTAGGAACGAAACATATATGTGTTGTTACAGAATGTGAATTGAAATTCAAGTGTTCTTTAGTCTTCGTATTGTTTCTAAATACGTAATAGTAAAAAAAATAGAGATTTAGATTTGTACTTTTATGAATGACATAGATTTTAAGCGGCCATCTTGGATTCAAGTCGGCCATACACTTTCAATTAAGCTTTTGTTTACATTTTTATCAGCCGCCATTTTGCACAGGGTTGTCGTAGATAGTCGAGACTTGTTCCATCTTCTTTCATTTAATAACAGATTTCAAATGGTGTGCTACTTAACCCCTCTTGCCATTAAAAACTTTTTAGTTGGACCCCACTTGGGATCCTTTGGGGCCCTGGGACAAGACGTTTTAACTTAAATCGTTGTACTTTGAAAATAATGCCACACTTCCTTTCCTGTTTTCACATTTGTCTCACCGTTTCCGATTTATAGGGGTGACCATGGACTTTTTAATTAAGTTTTTGTTTAGAATTTGACCCGCCGCAATTTTGCACAGGGTTGTCGTAGAGAGTCGAGACCTGCTTCATTTTCTTTCATTCTACAACAGCTTTCAAACGATGTGCTTCTTAACTCCCCCTTGCTATTTGAAAATTTTGAGTCCTGCGGGGACCTTGAGACAAACTTTTTTTATCCCAAAAAGTGTGTCCTTGAAAATGATGGGATACGTGTTCGCTGATCTTTCCATTTACTCAACCGTTTGCAAACAAATGACCCAGCTCAAGCTATTCTGCCAGCTTTGTAGCTTTTACATTACAAAATATGTAAGTAAGTAAGTAAGCAAGTCACGACATTCTGCCCGGTGGCACGTATAACTTTGGGATTCGTCTAGTTATAAGATATCAAATGCAAACACAATTGTCTCGTTCGGATCTCAGCGGAGCCACTTCGTGACCCTCCCTTGTCAGCAGGGTGTCCCGAATTGACAACAGAAATATAGTAATATTACATATATAGCCAAGACAGAATTCCTACTTTAATTAAGACCAGTATTTCATACACATTCAAATTTCCTGAGGAGAAAATTCTTGAAAATCAAAAAATGTTAAAGAAGTTCCCTGTAAATACAGGGTGTGAGAGTTTCCTTGTTGCTCCTCAGGTGTGTAGGATGTGCCTAAATAGAAAATGTAGCAAGAGAATCCTACTGTTTGAGATTGCGCGGGTGTTTCTCTCTCTTTTTTTTTTCTAACGTTTCCTGTCTCCCACATTCTCTTCTTGTGAATGCGAGTATTTCGCTATTGATCTTCTTGTTAGAGGAGGGATAAAAGGGCGGAAATTTTCCAGCCGTTGCTCAGGCAACAGGAGAGGCCTTAAGAAAGAAGACTAAGACACAGTGGGGAAAAAAGAAAACACTTTTAAGCGAGAAAAAAACGAATGTAACAGTTTCACGTGAAATTTGCGTTACAATTATTTTCACTAAAGAAGGATTCTCAGGATTCCTTCGGTCCTTTTTTCCCTTTTATTTTCTAATTTTATTTCCTATCACCTAACTCTGGTTGCGATTTTCCCCTCGAGAGTCGTAGGAGAGATTTTTAAAAGGAATCTCCCCCCTCCCATTCCAACACATTTTCCCTCTTTGGATGCGCTTCCCAATGGCATATGAACATTTACGACATGTGAGTTTCCATATCTGCCCTCGGAGAACGATAACCTTCCAGTCCTTGCCGGTAGATGGGAGTATTGAGCACACTACATGTTTGGAGACCATTCAGAAGAAAATTCTAGATTGCTTAGTAAAGGGGCTCTGGAATGAGGAAACGCAATTGATAATCACTGTCTTTTCCAGCTATATTTTAGTTTCCCCCCCCCCTCCCCTTTGTTCCGAAGCAAAGATATTGTAAATTAAACTGCAGTTATATGTAACTCTTCAGCAGAAATTGCAAAATGTGTCCTAGTGCAGCGGCCCTACATTTTGATTGTCTTCCTCCCCTCCCAAACAAGAATGATTGATTAAAGTAGTGGTTCTCAACCTTTTTATATTGACGGCACATTTTACTGAACATCCAGGACATCACGACACTGTTTGTTTAATAAATTTATTATTATTATTATTATTATTATTATTAAATTAAATTATTAAATTAATTTTTAAATTGTAAAATTTCGTGACACACCTTAGGGACTTCGTGACACACCAGTGTGGCGCGACGAATCGGTTGAGACCCACTGGATTAAAGGATACAGCGATGAATAGTATTGCTCATTATTCTACGATTGAAATTTTACGCTCCTTTCTACCACCAAATTGCTTCTCGTGTTTATATTCAAGGAAAGCACTTCCCATTGAAAACCGAACTCGGGGCCACGAGCATAAGACTACATGTTCTGATCATTTAGAAGTATATTAGTATCCTGAATGAAATAGATTTGATTTGTGTGTTAATATTGCCTTAATTATACATTACACAGTAACGAAGTAACTGTTAGGAGTATATGATCTACTCTTAGCAAGTGTGTTTTCCACTAGAATAGATATTTTCATATTGTAAAGTTCTAATTGTGCAAGTGTTGGTAGAGCGTAGGTACAGCAAATTACAGTCCGTAATCGTCTTCTCCCACTAACAGATTTTATTACAAAATTCTAATAGGCTATAATACAAAAATAGATACAAATTCTATAATGTTTGCTTAAAGTATGTGTCAATTCGACCTGATGGTCTCGGCAAGGAATCTTCACTAAGCAAGCTACGTGAGGAGGACATTCAATACTCTACTGCAAGCAGAGACGGGTTGGAGTCCGGACAAAGTTCCATTGCAAACTAGCCCGGTATTGTGATAAGGAATCTTCCAATGCTCCACTGCAATCAGAGAGAGAGAGAGAGAGAGAGAGAGAGAGAGGTAAGAAATGAAATGAAATGAAATATTTGAGTTTTACGTCCCACGTTTATGCCGGTTAGGCTAGAGGAGACGGTGATGATGAGAAATGAATGAAATCGTGTAATGAAGAAAGTGGGAATAAACGGGAGAACTCCGGGAAAACCCAGGAGCACAGTGTTTAACCACACAAAGTCCACACTGCGCGAGCAGGGGTCGAAACAGGGACAGCAAGCACCGGAGGTAAACGCTCTACAACTGAGCTACCGTGCCCCCTAAAGAAAGGTAAAGTTCCTGCAAGACTCAACTGCAAGCCAGGAGAAAAGGAAGCAAGAAGCTCCACTGCAAGCCAGGAGAAAAGGAAGCCCGTCGCTCCACTGCAAGCCAGGAGAAAAGGAAGCAGAAGCTCCACTGCAAGCCAGGAGAAAAGAAAGCCAGACACTCCACTGCAAGCCAGGAGTAAAGGAAGCCAGAAGGTCCACTGCAAGCCAGGAGAAAAGGAAGCAGAAGCTCCACTGCAAGCCAGGAGAAAAGGAAGCCCGTCGCTCCACTGCAAGCCAGGAGAAAAGGAAGCAGAAGCTCCACTGCAAGCCAGGAGAAAAGAAAGTCAGACGTTCCACTGCAAGCCAGGAGAAAAGGAAGCAGAACCTCCACTGCAAGCCAGGAGAAAAGGAAGCCAGACGCTCCACTGCAAGCCAGGAGAAAAGAAAGTCAGACGTTCCACTGCAATCCAGAAGAAAAGGAAGCAGAAGCTCCACTGCAAGCCAGGAGAAAAGGAAGCAGAAGCTCCACTGAAAGCCTGGAGAAAAGGAAGCAGAAGCTCCACTGCAAGCCAGGAGAAAAGAAAGTCAGATGTTCCACTGGAAGCCAGGAGAAAAGGAAGCAGAAGCTCTGCAAGCCAGGAGAAAAGAAAGTCAGACGTTCCAATGCAAGCTAGGAGAAAAGAAAGCCAGACGCTCCACTGCAAGCCAGGAGAAAAGAAAGTCAGATGTTCCACTGGAAGCCGGGAGAAAAGGAAGCAGAAGCTCCACTGCAAGTCAGGAGAAAAGGAAGCCAGACGCTGCACTGCAAACCAGGAGAAAAGGAAGCAGAAGCTCCACTGAAAGCCAGGAGAAAAGGAAGCAGAAGCTCCACTGCAAGCCAGGAAAAAAGAAGCCAGACGCTACACTGCAAACCAGGAGAAAAGGAAGCAGAAGCTCCACTGCAAGCCAGGAGAAAGGAAGCCAGAAGGTCCACTGGAAGCCTGGAGTAAAGGAAGCCAGACTTTCCACTGCAAGCCAGGATAAAAGGAAGCCGGAAGCTCCACTGCAAGCCAGGAGAAAAAAGCCAGAAGCTCCACTGCAAGCCAGGAGAAAAGGAAGCCAGAAGCTCGACTGCAAGCTAGGAGAAAAAGGAGCCATACGCTCCACTGCAAGCCAGGAGAAAAGGAAGCAGAAGCTCCACTGCAAGCCAGGAGAAAAGAAAGTCAGATGTTCCACTGGAAGCCGGGAGAAAAAGAAGCAGAAGCTCCACTGCAAGCCAGGAGAAAAGAAGCCAGACGCTGCACTGCAAACCAGGAGAAAAGAAAGCAGAAGCTCCACTGCAAGCCAGGAGAAAGGAAGCAGAAGGTCCACTGGAAGCCTGGAGTAAAGGAAGCCAGACTTTCCACTGCAAGCCAGGATAAAAGGAAGCCGGAAGCTCCACTGCAAGCCAGGAGAAAAAAGCCAGAAGCTCCACTGCAAGCCAGGAGAAAAGGAAGCAGAAGCTCCACTGCAAGCCAGGAGAAAAGAAAGCCAGACGTTCCACTGCAAGCCAGGAGAAAAGGAAGCAGAAGCTCCACTGCAAGCCAGGAGAAAAGAAAGCCAGACACTCCACTGCAAGCCAGGAGTAAAGGAAGCCAGAAGGTCCACTGCAAGCCAGGAGAAAAGGAAGCAGAAGCTCCACTGCAAGCCAGGAGAAAAGGAAGCCCGTCGCTCCACTGCAAGCCAGGAGAAAAGGAAGCAGAAGCTCCACTGCAAGCCAGGAGAAAAGAAAGTCAGACGTTCCACTGCAAGCCAGGAGAAAAGGAAGCAGAACCTCCACTGCAAGCCAGGAGAAAAGGAAGCCAGACGCTCCACTGCAAGCCAGGAGAAAAGAAAGTCAGACGTTCCACTGCAATCCAGAAGAAAAGGAAGCAGAAGCTCCACTGCAAGCCAGGAGAAAAGGAAGCAGAAGCTCCACTGAAAGCCTGGAGAAAAGGAAGCAGAAGCTCCACTGCAAGCCAGGAGAAAAGAAAGTCAGATGTTCCACTGGAAGCCAGGAGAAAAGGAAGCAGAAGCTCTGCAAGCCAGGAGAAAAGAAAGTCAGACGTTCCAATGCAAGCTAGGAGAAAAGAAAGCCAGACGCTCCACTGCAAGCCAGGAGAAAAGAAAGTCAGATGTTCCACTGGAAGCCGGGAGAAAAGGAAGCAGAAGCTCCACTGCAAGTCAGGAGAAAAGGAAGCCAGACGCTGCACTGCAAACCAGGAGAAAAGGAAGCAGAAGCTCCACTGAAAGCCAGGAGAAAAGGAAGCAGAAGCTCCACTGCAAGCCAGGAAAAAAGAAGCCAGACGCTACACTGCAAACCAGGAGAAAAGGAAGCAGAAGCTCCACTGCAAGCCAGGAGAAAGGAAGCCAGAAGGTCCACTGGAAGCCTGGAGTAAAGGAAGCCAGACTTTCCACTGCAAGCCAGGATAAAAGGAAGCCGGAAGCTCCACTGCAAGCCAGGAGAAAAAAGCCAGAAGCTCCACTGCAAGCCAGGAGAAAAGGAAGCCAGAAGCTCGACTGCAAGCTAGGAGAAAAAGGAGCCATACGCTCCACTGCAAGCCAGGAGAAAAGGAAGCAGAAGCTCCACTGCAAGCCAGGAGAAAAGAAAGTCAGATGTTCCACTGGAAGCCGGGAGAAAAGGAAGCAGAAGCTCCACTGCAAGCCAGGAGAAAAGAAGCCAGACGCTGCACTGCAAACCAGGAGAAAAGGAAGCAGAAGCTCCACTGCAAGCCAGGAGAAAGGAAGCAGAAGGTCCACTGGAAGCCTGGAGTAAAGGAAGCCAGACTTTCCACTGCAAGCCAGGATAAAAGGAAGCCGGAAGCTCCACTGCAAGCCAGGAGAAAAAAGCCAGAAGCTCCACTGCAAGCCAGGAGAAAAGGAAGCAGAAGCTCCACTGCAAGCCAGGAGAAAAGAAAGCCAGACGTTCCACTGAAAGCTAGAGGCTTTGGATGTAGGTGAGGTACTTCCAGAGCTCTACTGCAAGCAAAGAAAGGCGATTTGACCAATCAAAACTGATGTCTGTCGTTGAGATCCTATCGTTTATATAGGTACTTCAGGTGAGGCACTAGCGCTGTTGTTCATCCGTCGTTACATGACCAATGATGTCATTGTTCTCTCCGAAGGCGCGCATGGTTGATGTTTGTAAATAGAGGCACATGTTGGGTGTTTGTTAACTCAATCATGAAGAATACTACAATATTGTTACCAACAAACACTATACGTATCAACACTATAAAAAAATTGATCTCAAAAACTACTCACGGGTCAATCCAAATGAAATCGACCAATTTCCAGGTCAAAGGTTGCTGACAAACTTTAATTATTTCTGAATTTTTTACCTAAGATTGTACCGCATTTAGGGAGTTGAAAACGGGTATTCAATTATTTTTTCGACGCTCAGGTTTGTTTGTAGCGGCCATTTTACATAGGCATCTGAGCGTATTTTGCACTTTTCAGAGGATTCCATTAAACGCTGTAACTTTTTAGGTTTTAAAGATAATGAGTTCAAGCGAAAACCATATGAAAGATAATTGAATTGACAACATTCTGTTCTGTGCACGTTGAGACGTACTTTAGAACGTCGAAGAAAGAAGCTCTGAGCATTGAGGTTGGAAACATGGGAATAGCCATTTTGGAATGTACATTTTGAAACGAAATAAATAAGGCTCACCTTCAATTCTTTGTCTACATAGAGTCTAGATAAGAATCAACGTCGCCAACAAGTTTTAGATGTAAGAACCTTATACCTGATTTTTTGGAAATTTTTAAACATTGCAAATTTTCGAAAATCGTGTTTTTTCACCATCAAATATCTCAGGAAGGACACAAGTGAAAAATCTCAAGTTTGCACAAAATAGACGATATAATAGATTGGGGTGAATAGGGCCACTTTCAAGAAAATTACCTTGTACTGCTATAATTAGTGCTTTATTAAAAAACTTTTTACAGAATTATAATATACCATACCTCTACTACAAAGTTCGCATACAATCATTTTCTTCAAAAATTGCATAATACTATATATATATATATATATATATATATATATATATATATATATATATATATATATATATATACTCGCCTCGAATGGCCCTATTCATCCTAACATATCTGGGTGAATTGAGCTGTTCCTAAGGTGAAGAGAGCCACATGTATTAAGTGAAATGAAACCACACAGAATTGTAAAGTCGTACTAAAACATGAAGTACAATTCGTATACATATTATTTCAAACTTTTAAATGGTGTAAGCGGTAGATTTACGTGATCATAAAGTCATATAGTTATATATAGGTGGGAACAAGTTTTAATGTATTTTAAGAAAACACAACGCAAATAAGTAGTCTCTAATACGTATTTTCTTTCTGTATCACAATAATCACATCACAACTAAAAATTCTTGAACACTGTTTTTTAATCAGCAAAAATTCGTTATTTTAGGCCTTGTCTATAGGCCTAGCCTATCTATCTATTAAAATGCTACAGTAACATTTAAGAGCTTTTTTTTTTTAAGGTAAGGGATTAGGTTTGTGAAATTTCTTTAATCATCTATTCTGTTTATTCCATCATATTTGGTTTCATATTAAAACAATCTAACCCCAGCCATTAGAGGGTTACGCCCTCTCGTTGGCAAAGGTTTTCAAAAAAACACGTTTGTGGTGCTAATACATATACATTAGGTGGTCTAAGTGCAGTGCGAAACAAACAAGAAATTGAAAAAAGAAAAAATACGTAAAATTAGTCTGGAGAAATGAACAATATGTAATATAGTGCAAGGTATCATATTAATGGTGCAAATATACAAATATATATATAATTAAAGAATAAACGTAATTGGATATATCATATATAAACAAGTATGATAATGATATGAAGTGCATTGACGTCACAATCACATTGGGAACATTAGTTGAGACACATGAAGGTTAGATCTTCTGTCTCGGGGCGACTCGAGACTGATGTAAGACGTAATGATAGCCCAATGTTAGTGATGAGTGAAGAACATGTGCTAAAATGGAAAAATATGAGGTATATGAACTCTGACCACGTAAATGTCAAATATGTCTGTCTCTGCGGCGTCCAAGTTTGTTGTCTTAACATAGAGTGTGGTGAGTATATTGAGAGGTGAGTGCTGGTATCGAGATGGAGCATCTGTAATGGTATCAAGTCTTAAAGTGTCCAGATAGAGTGGATGAGCGTTGGTAATGCGTGACTGAATGTATCTTGACCGGAGTGTAGTAAGATGATCGAAAATAGTTGGAAAGTCTATATGTTCCTAGGTCATGTAATTTGGATATGGTAGTCGAATCCGATATGCCAGGCGAATAACATGGCGTTCCATAATTGCTAACTTCTCGTACAGTTGAGGTGAAGCATGACACCAGGCAATGTGACCAAATGTGAGAAGAGATCGAAGAAAAACTTTGTATGTTTTTAGTAAGACATCCGCACTTAGTCACCAGGTCGTGCCCGTAAGGCGGCGTAGAAGATTTAATCGACTTGATGCTTTTTGCGCCAGTTTCTTAAAGTGAGGTTTCCAGGTGAGTTTGGTATCGAATACCACACCAAGATATGTCGCAGAGGCGGCTGGTCGAAGAAAATGCCCGTCAACAGATACACAAAGATTAGTAGGATTTCGGCGTACTTTAGTTCTACGTTTAGGTGCAAGCAAAACAAGGGCTTGTGTTTTCTCCGAATTTAAAGTTAATTTCCACTTCCTGCACCAGATAAGAAAATTGTCGAGTGTCAATTGTAGGCTTCTGCTGATCTAAAGCATAGTTTTCCCAAGTGATAAAAATGCTGTGTCGTCAGCATATTGGAAAATATAGACATTAGGCGGTGGTCTAGGCATATCTGAGGCATATAAGATATATAATAATGGGCTAAGTGCGGAGCCCTGAGGTACGCCTGTAGGAGGAAAAATAGATCTAGAGAGAGCACTTCCTATTGAAACATACGCTATTCGATTACTTAGAAAAGAGTAAATGAGACGGATGTAACAAGTGGGTAGTTGGAGTGACTGTAGTTTGCGCAGCAAGCCATAGTGCCATACCTTATCAAATGCTTTTTCTAAATCCATAAGGACTAGACATGATGGAAGAGACTTATTGTACTGGTTAGTAAGGACAGTAGTTAGGCGTAGCAATTGGTCGTTAATAGAAAAGGTAGGCCTGAAACCTGCTTGATGTATTGGTAACAGATTGTGTTCATTAAGATAAACATGTAGTCTGTTGACGAGAATCTTTTCAAACAATTTACTGAAGACAGAAGTTAACTGAATGGGCCTGTAGGAAGAAACATCATGAATAGGCTTGTTTGGTTTATGAAACATGCACACCTTTGAGACTTTCCAATCTAGTGGATAATAACCGGTGTTGAGTATGAAATTATAAATAGATACTAGCAAAGAAATTAATAGAGGTGGAGATTCCTTCAGCATCCTATACGAGACACTATCAATTCCTGGTGCTGTGTTACGTTTCCGTCGGAGAGCGGAATGTAATTCGGGAGCAGTGATTGGTCTGGTAAGAGGATGATTAATGTCTGTTTGATGTGATGTAGAAGGTTGTAAAGAATGTATTCTTGAAATATCAATGCGTTCGCTCTGGCATGGAGACTCGGTTGGAGTGAAAACTGTTTCCAGTTGGTCTGCAAAAGCATTAGCTTTATCTGCATCTGAAAGAAGCCGAATGTTATTGACATGGAGCGGATATGTTGTAACAGTGTTTTTTCCCGTTAATTGATGAAATTTCTTCCAGTAGCGGGTAGGATGTGCCTCGTCTCTCAGCTTATTGCACGCAATTATCCAGTGCCTCCGTTTATATGCAATGAGATAGTTTTTAACTGCCCGTTGCCATTGTCTGTGACACTGAAGATGGACCTCGTTTCCAGTACGATGATACTCTCGAATGTGCTGCCTTGCACGTTTTACAATGGCCAGATATTGAGGCGGTAACTTTGGTCTGTGTGGGTGGATTTTGTCCTCCGGAATGGATATTTGAGCAGTTGTAGTTAAGGTATCTGTAAGCCGTTAAATAGTGTGATACAATTCAGGTTTGGTACTTGGTGATGTGAGAGGTCTGATGTCTTCTTCAATGGTTGTTCTATATGTATTCCAATCAGCTTTATCATAACGTTTAACAGTCCTAAACACTGGAGTAGTGTGACAAAGATGCCCCTTGTTCAGTGTTAGTTTTACTGGGCAATGATCACTACCAATTGTGTCAAGAACCTGTATTGTACAGTCACCAACTAGATTAAGTGATGTAATTACAACATCAGATGTTGTTTGACTACTTGGCCGGGTATGACTAGGTAAGTCATGGATATGCAAATTTAACTGTTGAGTTATGTAGTTCCTAAAATGTTTTTCCCGGTCGCTTCGACTATGGATATTGACATCAGCCATAATGACGACATTTCGAAAGTTTTGGGCAATATAATTGAAAAAGTCGAATGGGATTGGATGTCTCGGCCGAATATAAATTGTAGCAACATTTATGACGATGGAGGGAAAGTAAACGGAGAAAAGAAGATGTTCTGGATGATTGATACAAGCCTGTAAGGGATATTGTCTAAATGGTAATTTTGGTGAGAAACCTATTGCAACTCCACCTTGAGCTCTGACAGCAGGTTCTCTATAGTCATGTCGGTGAAGGAGATAACCTGTTAGGCGTGCTGTGATATCAGGTTTGAGTGAAGTTTCATTGAGAGCAAAAATATCAATTTGTTCCTCGAGTAAAAGATGCTCTAAGAGGAGTTTGTGTTGCTGGAAAGATCGTATATTAATAAATAAGAAATTCATGACTACAAGCAATAACGACATAGATTTAAACAATAGTTTCAAGAGGCGCGATTTGAAAATGAGCATATTGTCTTGAATATGTACCATGCATATTGCTGTTAAAGAACGATTTTGCAGTGGCAGTAATGGTGCGAAGTATATGATCGCGTTGAAATGGCATCACGTTCTGGAGCACTATGGTGAGATAGCGAAGAAAATCTTCGATACTGAGCGGATGTAGGATAGATTGGGCTGGAGTTGTTGTTTTATCGCTACTTCGAATAGGTGCAGTAAACTCCGGGCGAGTAGGTTCTGCTGAGGGCTTAGCCTTGCAACGGTTGCTGTAAGTGGGGTGCGCCTCTCCGCAAGTGGAACACTTGGGAGGTTGTTGTTGATTTTGACACAACCTAGTGTCATGTTGGCTGCCACAATATCCGCATCGCGGTTGATTCGGACAGTTGTTAGTGAAAGGAGAGATGTAGGATTGACATCTCTCGCAGCTAAGAGGTACTGGCCCAGGAGTTTTAGAAGGCTCAACTCTATGGATTTTCTTATAAATAGGGGCGCCATGTGCCAGAGGTAATCAATAGCCTGTTGGTTTTGTGATAAAACGCGAACCATATATGTCGGTCCGTTTTTGTTTTTTATGTGTATGCATTTGTCAATGTTGATGCCCTCTTGAACAAGTTCTTCGCGCACTTCGTCGTCCGTGAACTCTGGGAGAACACCACGAATAACGACAGATAACATTGGCGATTTCTTAGGAGGTGGTGGTTGTTTCGGCCTAGAATCTGACTTTTTTGTTAGTTTTGCGTTTTTCCCAAAAATTTCGTAACATGCTTTATTTCGTAAATAGGTTCCGAAATTAGGATCTTTTAGGATTTTGTAATGTATCCATTTGTAGTCTGGACTATTTGTTCAACATTAGCGCGAGGAACGTATTTAATGATCTGGAGAAAGATCATCTTAGGATGGGTGTATTTAGTGTAAAAGTCGGTGAGGAGAAAATTGTAAACAGGTTCTGGAATTACAGAGGATGATTCTGAAGGTAGCGATCCAATGTCCATTGGTTGGACGTTAGAAGATTGAGATCCACCGCGAAATCTCTTTGCAGATTGGGTTGACTCAGTGGATGGATGTCTTTCTTTGGACGTACTCGCTACAGGTTGACTACTCCATGAGAAATGTCGAGTTCGACTAGTAGTACCAGTGGGTGCAGCTTGGGCACGCGAAGTTCCTATATTTGTCGGAAGAGAAACCGGTAGTCCTGTATGTCGACCGAGAACCGATTGTCCGTCAGCATTGCCAGAGTCCGCCATCACTATGGAATAGCCTGTGGCCGAAGCCCAAAGGAAGATGATAATGATGAGGTTCAAAAAGCAAGTTTGCCCTTCGAAAGTGAAAACTTCCGTCCACCCTCTAAGTGCTGTATGTGTGCTTTAGCTCACAAATGCGTATTGCAACACTTGGTCTTAGCTAGCACACTAACTGACACAAGAGAGGTTAGGCTCCTTGATACCAGCAAAGAATGTGAACGATGATTTAAGAGTGTTTTTTTTGCTAGCCGAAGGCTAGCTCCCTTGCGAGGGTTACGCCCTCTATCCGGGGTGAGAAGTGCAGAGACTGGGGAAGGAAGGATATTGGAGGTGGTCTATGGGAAGTAAGGTAATCTGGAAAAATCATTTACTTTATTGTATTTAATGACAGTTTATGACTTTTATTACATTTTTATTGAAGTGCAACGGACATTATGAACTTTGTTCATAATCATGAGGACAGGAGGAAATATGACAGTGAAGTGCATATCACAGGACAACACAAGGAAATGTTAGTTAGACGAATGCAGATTATCTTCTTGTCCAGGGGCTGCTCTGGACAGTGATGTAGACAAGTGGAGCCCTGTTAGCACAATAGGTTACAGTGCAGCATATGTAGGTGATAAATGAAGTGGAAGGTGATCAGAAGAATAAGCTGAAGCGACAAAATGATCTGGATGGTCTGGTGGAATGGTTTTGAGATATAAAGAGAAGAGGAGGGATAGAGGGCAAGTAGAAAATTTATATCCTAAATCATAGTGGCGGTCGGCGTCCATAGTTTCCAGAAGTAATGGATGACGTTGTTGAAACCGGTTAGTAATGAACTTTACTCGTAACTGTTCAAGATGACAGAGGATGGTGGGTCATAAAGCTCCTGTGTCGGACTGGGAAGCTTGATTCTATAAGCCAAACGAAATGCATGTCGTTCAAGAACTTGTAATTTCTGATAGAAAAAAGGTAGTGCAGCAGTCCAAACGGGATGGCCATATGTTAGAACTGGGCGTAAGAAGACCTTATATGTATTAAGGATTGTCGTGGGTTGCAATCCCCAGGTGGTACCAACTAGACGTTTTAGTAAATTAAGCCGAGCATACGCCTTGCGAATGATCGCTTGAAGATGTGGCCGCCAAGTTAAATGATGATCGATGATGATACCAAGATAGGTGACCTGTTTTGTAGGTGATATTCGTGTGCCGTGAACCTCGAGATTGAGTAGATTGGGGTTTTTCTGAACTCGAGAACGTTTTCGAGGTGGTATGAAGACTATAGCTTGAGTCTTAGTCGAGTTTATATGAAGACGCCACTTAGTGCACCAATGGAGAAAAGAGTCTATTGCTAGGCGGAGAGCAGAATTGATTTGTTGAATAGTTCTGGCCGTGCAAAGAAAGGCAGTGTCATCTGCATACTGAAAACTATGAACAGTGGGAGGAAGGGTTGGCATATCGGCTACAAACAGAAGGTAAAGAAGAGGCGAGAGAGCGGAGCCTTGAGGTACACCAGAATCTATAAAAATCGGATGAGATGAGGAGTTATTGATAGTAACATAAGACAGGCGGTTAGAAAGAAAATGGAAGATGAAGCGAAGGTAGGACAGTGGTAGCCTAAAACGGTGAAGTTTGAACATGAGAGCTAAATGCCACACTTTATCAAAAGCCTTCTCCAGGTCAAAAAGAATGAGACATGAAGGCCGAGCAATGTTATAATGATTCGTGATGAGATTGAGAAGTCTGAGCAATTAATCATCGATACTGAAATTAGGTCTGAAACCAGCTTGCTGTACAGGCAAGAGATTATGTTGAGAAAGATGGTGATGAAGTCTGATGACAATGATGCGCTCAAGAATTTTGCTAAATACGGAAGTTAATTGTATCGGACGGTAAGAAGCAACAGAATCTGGAGGTTTGTTGGGCTTAAGAAACATAAGAGTGGAAGAAGTCTTCCAGTCACAAGGTATGTAGCCGGTCCGGAGAATAAAAGAGTAGATATATGAAAGAAGCAGAAGGAGACAATAAGGAACCTCTTTGATATGACGATAAGTTATTCAGTCGATGCCAGGAGCTGTGTTGCGCTTGCGATTTACGACGGTGGCGATATCAGATGTAGAAATCGGAACTGTGAGAGGATTGTCGTCTGGAAGAATGTGTGCTGCACTAGGTTGTAGATATGGAGATGATAAATTCAGGCGATCAGTAGGATGTCTTTGAACAAAATCAGGTGAAAACGGGGTGAAGGTAGTCTGCAGGTGGTCTGCAAAGGCGTTTGCTTTCTCCTCATCTGTGTGTAATGGTTGGTTATTAACTAACAGCGGATATGGTGTGCGAGTAAGCTTCCCAGTTAACATATGAAATCCCTTCCAATACTTAGTGGGGTGTGAAGTTTCGGCTAAGTTGTTACACGTCTTTATCCAGTTGCGAAGCTTATGTGCCTTGACGTAGTTACGCACAGTGCGCTGGAGTTGGCGATGATGACGAAGAGCTTCTAGGTTACCAGTGCGCTGATATTCACGAAAGAATTCGCGAGAACGATGTACGAGAGGTAAGTAGTTTGGCGGTAGACGTGGTTGTTACCTGGAGATTTCAGTTGTGGGTATATGAAGGTCAGAAGCGTGATGAATGGAGTGAGTGATTTCAGAGACCCGTGCTTAGAGATCATCTTCGGTAGTAGGAGGCTCGATGGTTACCAAGTCTTCAGTAATAGTGGTGCGATAATCATCCCACTTTGCTTGATCAAATCGTGGAACGCGACGAGGTTCAGGTAGCAAACGAAGAGTAGGAGCCTGTGGTTGGTCGATATGAAGTTTTATGGGAAGGTGATCACTACCTATAGAATCGAGCACTTCGAGAGTGCAGCGCTGGAAGAGATTGCTAGAAGAAATAACTACGTCAGGTGTAGTATTTGTGATGGGTCTGGTTGCTTTAGGTATATCAAAAATATGACCGGTGGTATGAGTAGTAATGAAGTCAAGGAAGCTTTGTTTCTGATTATCCGGGCGGCTATGAATATTGATGTCGGCCATGATGATATAGTATTTAAAGTGATTGGAGATGTAGAGAAAGAATGAGCGTGGGATGGGGTGTCCAGGGCGTACATATATGGTAGCTACGGTAACGTAAAGGAATTGGAAGTACAGCGTAGTAATGAGATACTCTGGAACATTAGTCAATGCAGGGTGATATTGGCGGTGACTAATCGAAGGGTGGAAGCCAATGGCTACTCCCCCATTTGCTCGGCGTGCTGCGATGGTAGAATCAGAACGGAGTAGGGTGTATCGAGGTATCCTGAACGTCATAGATGGAGTAAGAAGAGTTTCGTTCAGAAGGAAGGCCTGAATAGTTTCTTCGAGAAGTAGCTGTTCGAAGAGAGTGTACTGGGAAGTAAGTGATCGAATATTAAGAAACAGTAAAGAAATACCCATGATTAAGGTGCAGCATTAGTGTTGGAAGTGGCGGAGGAGACACGTAATTCCTCAAGAGGGGTGGCGTGAAAATAAACATGAGGTCCAGAGTAAGTAGCTTGAAAAGAATATTTAAAGATAATGCGGGCTGCATGATTGACCACCTGAAGAATATGCTGACGTAGAAACGGGTGAATGTTTTGCAAAGCGATGGTAAAGAATGAAAGGAGTTGCTGTACGGAAATTGCTTCACCAAGAGGTTGTGGTGCTACATGTTGTTGAACTTCTGGTAAGACGGGTCACAACGGAACAGTGAGCTCCGGATTCAAAGGTTCGGCCGTTGGCCTTGCTTTGCATCGATAACTATATGTGGGGTGTTGTTCCGGGCACGTAGAGCATTGAGGTGGCTTCGTTAGGTTAGTGCAAGCTTTCGTTTCGTGGTTTCCGCTGCAGTACCCACACTTGCTCGGCTGGGTGCATTTTGTCGTTGGGTGTGAGTTGTATGCTTGGCAGCGCTCACACCTCAATGGTAAAGGTGGCGGCGACTTTGATGGCTCAACTCGATGTTTCTTTTTATAGATGAGGGCACCATGAGTGAGGAGATCATCAATAGTGGTTTGTGAATTTGTTAATACTCGTACCATGTAGGTAGCTCCTTGGTCATTTTTAATACGAAGGCACTTTAGAATAGAGTGTCCCTCAAGAGTGAGCTCTTCCATGACTTCGTCGTCTGTTAGAGAAGGGTCGACCCCTCTAATGACAACCGAGAGAGCCGGTGTTTTCCGTGGTGGTGGTGCTTGTCGAAATGCCTTAGGTTCAAGTCGCTTAAGATTTGCGTGCTTTCCAAAGATTTCAAAACTGCACTTATTGCGCACAGTAGTTAAGAAGTTAGAATCGTAAGATTTGAAAATGATTACGTTGCGAGTGCGAACTATCTGTGCTACAGAAGCGCGTGGTAGATATTTTAGAAGCTGCTGGAAAGCTAGTTTTGTATTTTCAAACTTTGTGTCAAAATTGGTGAGGAGAAATGAGTGGTATCCTGGTGGTATCCTGGAGAGATGGGAATTCTTCGTCGTCGTCTAAATTCATTGAACTGACAGATTGTTCAGAATCACTTACAGTATGATGGCGTTTAGTTGGTGGTTGATGAGAAGTGCTGTTGGCTTTATCCGGAGTACGAGAGCGGGATCTACCAGTATTCTTGCCTTGAAATGTAGTTTGCTGTCTGCGGTCGGCCCCCTTACCCACCGAGGTAGGTTCGATAGACGGACCCGGAGGTAACGGCGGTAGTCCCGGATGGCCACCTGATGCCATCCCTTGAGATGTTAGACGACTCTGACAATGAAGATGAGAGGAAATGCAATGAGATGAGGTGATAGGGGAAGCCCACTGTGGCTCTCACTTGAGGCAGCAATATGTCCTCGCGGAGATGTCGGTCAGTGCGATCACTGGCCCTCCACAAAATAGATGATGAAAAGAATATGTGATGATGATGGCCACGGGCTCCCACTTGAGTCAACAATACGGACTTCAAGGGGATGTCGATTGCCTGTAGCCCTGAGTGAGCAAAAGTAGTATTAGTAGCTCACAGAGCGTTAGTAGTTCTTCTCAGATCTATGAATCGAAGATCGATTCTGAATTCTGAGTTCTTTTAAAAGCGACCAAGCTCTAACCTTTTTTTTTTACCATGCAAAACCCGTAGAAGGGAATACCTTCTCTTGGGAGTGAAGTTAATAGTATAGGGAAACTAAGCATGAAGTGGAAGGACAAAGAGGTTTTATTTCATTTATTTGATATCTTTATTTATTCATTATATGGTGTTCTTTATTCATCAATTGATTAATAATCGTCATTCAATGTATGTTCATTATTTGTCATTGTCTATGTATGATGGGATGAAAGATGCAGTGCAAATCAGACGCCACAACACAGTGATATTGGTTAGTTAAACAGATGAAGGGTTATCTTCTGTGCCGGGGCGACTCGGCACCTAATGAGAGACAGTATGATGCCCTTGTTATTGCGAATTAAGGTGCAAAAGATGGATAGATGTTGGGTGATAAATCTGGTGGTTGATATGCTAATAGATAGTCGTCTATGTGTTCGTCAGGATGGGAAAGAACATACATTGTAATTAAATGCTGAAGGGGTGTAGGTTGTAGACGGGGTGGAACGTCGTGTTCGGCATCTATACGTATACTATTGCAAAGGATGGGATGGCCTTGTGTCCAACGAGTAGTGATGTATCTGGTACGCAGTTTTTCCAAATGAAGAAGAAGATGTGGAAACGGAATACGATCATATAGTAGCCGGGTAGGACTAGGCAGTTTGATGCGATATGCCAGGCGTAATGCATATCTTTCAATAAACTGGAGGCGGGAGTAGAATTTGTTACTGGCATTAAGCCATGCGATGTGTCCATGAAGTATAGATGGTCGTATGAAGACTTTATAAGTATGTAACACAGTCTCTTGATGAAGGCCCCATGAAGTGCCGACTAATCTCTTCAGAAGATTTAGTTTATTTTGTGCTAGAGATATGAGATGCTGAAGATGTCCACGCCATGAAAGATGGTCATCAAAGATTACACCCAAATACCTCGCTGTACGTGTGACAGAAATGCGTGTGCCTGCTATGGTAAGATGTAAAAAAGATCTATTGCGTCGGACCCGACTGGTACGTCCTGATGGTGGGATGACAAGTGCCTGTGTTTTAGTGGAGTTGATTCGGAATCGCCAAGTATTACACCAGTCACAGAACTTATTTATTGCCTCTTGAAGTATGCTATTGATATGCTGAATAGATTTCCCACAGGCAAGGTAAGCAGTATCATCTGCAAAAGTAAATAGCAGGGTGTGGATAGGGTCAGGAGGAACAGGCAAATCTCGAACATATAATATATATAGGAGTGGCGATAGGGCTGACCCTTGGGGTACACCAGAAAGTGGGAAAATAGGAAAAGATAAAGATGAATTAATGCAGACATATGCTATGCGATTGGTCTCTAACCTATTTCGTTCGTTCGTTCGTTCATAGCTAGTCATAATGACTAGCACCCTTTTAGAGGGTTACGCCCTCTCTTAGGGAAGAGTATTACGCAAATGGACGATTTGAGGGATTTGTGACGGTCTCCTAGAAGTTCTTTATTATAATAATTTTTTAGGGTCTTTAGGATCTTTCCGATCCTTAACATTTGTAGAAAATTAACGAGGAATTGCAGTTAATTTATTATTGTACAGAACTGGAACAGCAGAAAAATGATAGTAAGAATGGGTACCTAGTGGTAAGGCATATCATATTTATACACAGTGTGAATGATGAGCATGAAGAATGAGGCGAGGTGTGTCTTCACATCGCAACACTATAAGTGTTGGTCAGACAGACGAAGATATCTTCTCGCCTATGGGCTTATGGAGGTTATGTTGGTAGAAGATGGATTCAGCGTGCAAATGATGGAAATATGAGTGGAAGATGATCATGAACTTGATAGTCTGTGAGGAGCTCCTGGTCTAATGCGTCAGGGGGTAGAGTGTAGCAGTAGAGAGTATAGAGTAACGATAGCGGTGGGGGGTAATATCGAGATGGAGAAGGATGGAGAGCTAAGTGGTGCATAGTATTCAGAAGTAAAGGGTGTTGGGTTTTATAACGAGAGCATATGTATGTCAGACGTAAAGTTTCAAGATGAAACTGAAGTGTAGGAAACTGAATCCGGTCGTACAAATCTGCTGTGGGACTAGGCAGTTTGACTCGATATGCATTGCGGAAAGCATGTCGTTCTAACACTAGTAACTTTTCGTAAATTTTTCGGGTGGCCGCAATCCAGGCAACGTGTCCGTAAGTCAGCACAGGCCGTAGAAAGGCCTTGTATGTGTTCAGAATTGTGTTTGGTTTTAGTCCCCAGGACGTTCCGGTGAGCCTTTTTAATAAGTTAAGTCTATTGTAGGCTTTAGTTGTGACTGTTTGAAGATGATGTTTCCAAGTGAGATGTTTATCGAATGTGAGCCCCAAGTAAGTTACAGTTGAACGTGCCTGGATGGGAGTTTGGTCTACTTGTAGTGAAAGGTGGTTAGGATTTCTTCTGACTCTTGATGTTCGTTTCGGTGGAATGAAGACAATTGCCTGCGTTTTTGTGGCGTTGATCGTTAGCTGCCATTTGTCGCACCAGCGTAGAAAATTGTTAATTGCTAACTGTAGAGCAGTGTTGATGGATTGGATAGTAGATCCTAGGGTAAGAAAGGCAGTGTCGTCGGCATATTGAAAGAGGTGAATTTTATCAGGAAGTGGAGGCATATCGGAAACATAGAGAAGATAGAGGAGTGGTGACAGAGCCGATCCTTGAGGTACTCCACAGTGAAGGAAAATAGGATGTGAGAGGCAGTTATTTATTGACACATATGACAGACGGCCGATTAAAAAGTTGTATATCAGTCTTATATATGGAACAGGAAATCGAAGATGAGTTAATTTGTATATAAGTGCGATGTGCCATACCCTGTCAAATGCTTTCTCGAGGTCAAATAATACAAGACATGATGGTTTGACCGAGTTATAGTGTTGTGTAACCATGGTGGTTAAACGAAGTAGTTGATCGTTGATCGAATAACCTGGGCGAAATCCTGCTTGGTGTATGGGAAGTATCTGGCGCCTTTCTATGTATGCATGTAGTCGTCTTACTAGAATACGTTCTAGGATTTTACTAAAAGTAGACGTTAATTGAATTGGGCGGTAGGATGATAAGTTGGCAGGAGGTTTCTTTGGTTTTGGAAACATTAACGTCTTAGAAGTTTTCCAGGTGACAGGAAAATAGCCAGTTCGCAGAATAAAAGTAAAAATCGTGGCTAACAAATTAAGCAATATAAGCGGGCTTTCTTTTATATGGCGATAGGTTATTGTATCAAAGCCAGGTGCACTATTTCTTTTGTTGCGAACAACTGTACTGATATCTTGAACTGTGATTGGCTCTGTTAGAGGTTCATTTTGCGGAAGAGTATGAAGGGCATGAGGTTGTAATGAAGGAGAAGATGGATTGACTGTGTCAGCTGGATGTCTATATAAATATGTGGAACTGAGTGGTGTGAAGATGTCTTGGAGAAAATCAGCAAAAGCGTTTGCTTTGGCGGAGTCTGTTTGTATAGGTAAGTCACCATTTAATAATGGATATGGTGTTTTAGTATATTTACCGCACAGAGCATTAAAACGTTTCCAGTACTTGCTAGGATGAGTGGCGTCAGAGAGGGAATTACAGGTTTTAACCCAACACCGTAGCTTGTAAGCACGAATGTAATTCTTGACCATCCTCTGAAGTTGCCGGTGATGACGGAGTGATTCTGGATTTTTTGTACGTTGATAGTCACGATAAAACTGTCGAGAGCGAGTGATAAATGTGAGATATTCTGGTGGCAATGTTGGTCGGTAAGGCGTTGATGTAGTTACTGGTATGTAAAGTGAACTAGCTTCTTGGATTGAAGTTGTGATGGAATGGATGTCATGATACAGTTCGTCCTCTGATGTAGGAGGTTGCAAAGGCTCTACTGCTGCCGAGAGATATGTTCTGTATTGTTCCCAGTTGGCTTTGTCAAAACGGAGGCTAGTTCTTTGAAATTCTGTAGATTGAGACGTATGACGAGTACTGAGTTGTAATTTGATCGGAACATGGTCACTTCCTAATGGATCGAGAACATCAATATGGATTTGTGAAACGAGATTAGCAGAAGTAATGACAATATCTGGTGTGCTTTGTGATACAGGCCTAATGGGTTTTGGAAGATCATGAATGATACCAGTCGTGTGAGTTGTGACAAAGGTTTGAAATGTAGACCTGTCTCTTTCTGATCTGCTGTGCATGTTGAAGTCGGCCATAATTATGAATCTCTTATAATTATCGGAAATGTGTTGCACGAATGAAGTAGGTAGAGGCTCTCCAGGTCTGATATAAACTGTAGCAACGGTTATGGCTATATTACGGAAGTATAAAGTAATGATGAGATATTCAGGAAAATCTGGCAGCCTACAAAAGTGTCTACGTGATGGAATACGTGGAGAAAATCCGACGGCTGTTCCTCCATTTGCGCGCCTCCTAGGAAGGGTGCTATCCTGTCTAATTAGTGTATATCCAGAAAAATGACAAGTGAGGGAGGGAGTGAGAAAGGTTTCGTTAAGGATAAACACTGCCGCTCTTTCTTCCAGTAACAGCGCTTCGAATAAAGCTTTATTCTGACGAATGGATCTAATATTGAGAAATATAAAGACTATGTCCATGATCAGTAGGTTAGACAGTAGTTTCCAAAGGTGCTGTATGAAAATAGACATTTTGACCAGAATAAGTAGCATGAAATGTAACATGGAATATTTCTTTTGCTGCATGGGTGATTTGCTTTAAGACATGCGAACGATGAAATGGTTGAATATTTTGAAGAGTAAGCGTTAGAAAGGCAAGCATATTGCGCACTGTTATAGGAGAGTCCAGTGAATGTGGAACGTCTGTAGAATAGTTATATATACGTAGAGGTGCCACGTACTCAGGGTGAGCTTCGGTAGGGGCGGGTTTGCCCTTGCACTTGTAACTATATGTCGGGTGTTGTTCATGGCAAGTGTGACAATTCGGTGGTTGTTGTAGATTGGGACATGAACGAGTTGAGTGATCACCAGAACAGTAGCCGCAGATAGTGGTATTTGGGCATGTTGCGGTAGAGTGTTGATTATACGTCTGGCATTTTTCGCATCGAAGTGGTAGGGGTGCTGGTGACCGTGAAGGTTCCACTCTGTGTCTTCTGTTATAAATGTATGCCCCATTAGTCAGAAGAGAATCAATGGTGGTTTGAGAAGGTGTTAGTACTCGAACAATGTACGTGGGGCCTGCAGCATTTCTAATTCGTATAACCTTCTGGAGTGTGTGTCCTTCGCATGTAAGTTCCTCCTGAATCTCTTCATCGCTATAAGAAGGATCAACACCGCGAATCACCACGGAAAGGAGAGGAGGACGGCGAGGTGGTGGTATTTGCTTGCGTTGAGATGCATTGAGATTGGTGAGTTTAGCATCTTTGCCGAAGGTATCTATAGGTACTTTGTTCCTTATAGTACTGAGCAAGTTTGCATCTTCTGTTTTGAAAATGAAGCCGTTCCTAGTCTTGACTATTTCTTTGAGTGAGACACGAGGAAGGTACTTGCGTAGTTGTAGAGCAACTTGTTTCTCAGTCGAGAAGCGTGAATCGAAATTGGTCAACAGAAACGAGTAAATTGATTGAGATGAAGCTGGAGCCGCAGTAGAATCTGATTCCATGTCCGTAGGGCTGTCCACTCTATCTGGTGTAGTGTGTGCTTTCTTTGCAGGTGGTGAGAATTGCAAGCGGTTAGAATAACTTTGCTTGATCGAAGAGCGGGAAGCCACAGACGTAATAGAGCTTTGAGATGAGCTTCTGGTACGACCAGAAGTGGTTTGTGACTGTACCTTGCGTTTTTCCACCTTAGTGGAGCAACCTGGAGGACCAGGGATGATACTTGGTAAAGCGTGTTTGCTGATTGTGCGTTTGCCATGATCGATGCTATTGTCCGCCATAGTGAAAACTGCCTGGTGGGCTAAGCCCAAGTATGAGATGATACCAAATAAACCGTAAAACCAAGAAGAATAGCAAAGTCGTCTATAGGTAATATCAGTTAGGCGTGTTAGCCTCCGTGGAGGCTTCAAATCAACTCGACGGTTGTTTCCTTGACCTCAAAGAGGCAAGTAATCCAACCGTATATAGATGTTCGCGATTTAACCAAAGGGAATGGAAATACTAAAGGACTTGCTTATTTTTCTCCGCCAGCTACGGATACCCTATTTTTTTACCTGGTTAGAGATTCCAGGTGGCCAGTTCCTCTAACCTATAACCTTAGCATTCAAACCTTTACTACGGTTATTTGTGATTTACGGTTATTTGTGATTGCACGTTTATAACAAAGGCAAATATTTCTAAAAGAGTGTACTTTAAATAAATTACTTAAAGAAATATTTTTCACAGAGTTTATCCTTTTAAATTATTGTTCAAGGGCCTTTGCCTTTACTAAACCTTCTCCGAATAAAAAAAATGAATTGTGCTGCCATCTTTGGAGCTCTTTTAAAATACGCATATATGTTTGCGGCCTATCCTTTCGACAATGAGATCTCAGAAACTACAGGCTCTAGAAAGATGACGCTTTCACTGATCGATTGCAAATTTCATGTAGATTGTCCAGTTCTAATTGAATATTTAAAAAACATGGGCACTATTTATTTATTACACTTTTACGGGTACATTGGAATTGTTGAAATTAAAAAAAAAATAAAAAATAAAACATCACATCCTAATCATTATACATTCCAACACCACACTGTTGTATATAGGGGTTGTATATGTCTCCGACATTTGTTTCATAGCCAAATAATAATGGAAAAGGAAGGATAACCATTTCTCCAGTCTAAGATGAACCTTTCTTGGGAGTGTTTTGCCCAATGAACACCATATATAACTGACATTATATTAATTTTGTATGTAATGTATTTGCTTATTACATACTGCATGCAAGAAGAAAGAAAACACTGGTCATACATGAATTAGAAACTCCAACCGGGAGTAGTCTCAAATCTTGCAAACGGTGCGAGATATTCAGAAAACTAATCGAAAAATCTCCCCTTTATGATACCCCTTGGCTATTTTTTAATCAATACGTCTTTAACTTCTGTCTGTAAAGAGACATGTACAGATGTTGTAAGGAATGATAAGGCGATTTATGCTCAAATGCGAATAATGCGCTGTGTAGAGAGCGCAGGTTCAGCTAGTCATATACGAAAAGAGTACACAAAAACAAAACTTCATTTTGCATTACAAAAACATTAAACTTTTCATTTTGAACTTTTATTTCGTTCTGTTGCTGGATTGCTGAGATAACGTCCACAAGTAAACATTTTCCTTTGTTCTTCTCCGATACATCGCGTATGATACCACGCTTTGCATTTGTAGCAACATATCCAGTACCCAAAGGATGAAAACAAAGGGTAGTAATAGGAAATGCTGCAAAACCAACACACGATTATTTCATTTTTATTTGTACTTTTTTTACTTCATCATATTCTTTTTCTTCCGTCAGGTCTTCTGAACTTATTACTGACGTTCTACGTTGCCGATCCCTTTTGAATAATGCTTTGCAAGCAGATTCTGGAAATGTTAGTAGTTCAGCACGCTGCTTAGGTCTAGATTTACTGGATACATTTTTAACATTCTTTTTAGGAGTTCGTATTAAATCATGGAAAGAAACGCTTGCCTCCTTGAACATAGGCATACACTCAACTCTTTTTTCACGGATGTAGTTGGTGACGTTTCTTTCTCTGCAGGCCTTCAGTTGTTAATTTCTGCTTCCTTATTCGATATTTCAATTGTGCAAGGTAACAAAAGCTTCTACTGCTTCTTGTACGTCATCTGTGTATAACGATCATATTTTCCCATCTGAAATAGGAAAGAGAGACAAAAAATATCGAATTCTTATATCACCATTATATATAAGACGATAGATAGGATGAATTGGTGGGATGGGGTTGATGCATGCATTCGTACAAAATTAAAGTGGGAAAAAAATCTGAGCTATACTTCTCAAGGTTATGCAGGGTAAGCTAAAGGAGACAGTGATGATGAGAATGAATGAAATGGTGGAATGAAAGAATGGGAGTAAACGGGAGAACCCCAAGAAAATCGATGTACACGGTGTTTGTCGACCACTTGGAGCGAGCTGGGATCGAACCAGGGACTCTACACACCGGAGGTAAACGTTCTGTCACTGAGACATTCCGGTTACCTAATCAAAATGTATGGTCCTGTTCACCCTAACGAGAAATGGTCCTATTCACCCTAATTGGTAATATATAGAAAAATGAGTTGGCAACCCTGTTTAAGTTCCTTCACGATTACCAAGCGGGTCATAACAACTTGAGTCAGCTTTTTTGAAGATAAGAAAATGAAACCTCTGCACTACCAACAAAACTACATAGCGTAACAAGAAAGAATACATGGCAGAAGTATTAAAAGTACGCTATTTTTCATAATACGCCTTGAATTGATGATGAAAGTTGCTCTGTAATACAATCAGCGTCTAGCATTCCTCAATCTAACTACACAATAAACTTACAGGGAAGACACGGCATGGCACTCGCTTCGCTGCTTCTGTTCTATAAACAAGTCAGGTGAATGACGTAACGAGTTGCCCTATTCATCATGTGGCTCTATTCCACCGAAGCTACCCTAGTTGTGCAGTAACAAGTTAGTAAAATTACATCACTGAGACTGGAGTAATTTCTGAGTTATAAGTTGTTGCAGTGATGTGAAATTCACGATTTTAAAAACTGAACAGATGGGCATGTTTCGTGTTGATATAGTATCTCATGCATACAATTTATCAATGTTTCATCAGAAGAAGTACAGTGAAACAGCAAGAAATTCGAGTTTTGCTACTTGTAAAAGAATTATTAATACCAGATCATATCATAGACTTGTAGCTCTGAGGAAAACATAAATCAGATGTTAAGAATATTCACAATCAGATGAATTTACTGATTGCAGTATTTCAGTACTTCCAGAACATAGCATGTTGTTATCTGCACTTAGTGATACCGTAGCCTGTATTTATGACAGAAATTGTGGATTGGGGAACTGAAGACATCAGTCAGGAAAATAACGATCTTTTTTCGATCACTTTTTCCATCCCCATGGCCCAAGCACCTCTTTTAAACTATGTACGAATGACAAAGTGTGGGTGCCAATCACTAAGGTACGCCGAAAACTCACACCAGCAGAGTTCACAAGTCCTACCGGTAGTACTTTCAATATCAGTGCCAAACTCTGTACACAAATTAGTCAACTATTTACCTCAATCATGTCTCAACAGTTGTGCCATAGGCAGAAAAGAAATAACAGAGGACTTTCGTTTTTTGTACAAGATATAATTCATAAATTAAGCATACTTTACTCATTTAACATTACTTTCGTGTTATTTTGCCTTTTTCTTCAAAGTTTATATTCACTCCAACAGCGCTTTATGATATTGTCCCAGTAAAGAAAACCCTTATAACTTAGAAACTACTCTAGCTTAGTGATGCAATTTTACCCACTTGTTAGTGCACAACTATCATCTATTTTGTACATAGTTGGGATTTTTCACTTCTGTCCTTCCTGAAATATTTGATGGTGGAAATATACAATTTTCGAAACTCTGCAGTATTTAAAAATTTCCAAAAAATCAAGTATATAGTTCTCAGATCTGCAATTTGTTTAGGACGTTGCTATTACCTAGTCTCTATGTAGACACAGAATTGAAAGTGTCTTATTTATTTCGTTTCAAAATGTACATTCCAAAGTTGCAATTTCTAGGTTTCCAACCTCGATGTTCAGAGCTTCTTTTCTCGACGTTCTGAAGGACATCACAATGTGCACAGAATACAGAATATGGTCCATTCCATTATCTTTCATATGGTTTTGGTTTAAGCTATACAAAATAGCCGCTACGACAAAACCTGCGCGGCTAAAAAATAAATGAATACCGTTTTCAACTCACTATAAGTGGTACAAACTTAGGTACAAAATTATTTTTTTTAAAAAAAAGAAAAAAACTAAATATTGTCAGCAACCATCATTGGTCGATTTCATTTGGATTGCCCCTCACCAGAATTTATTCTGTAACATATCATCTTGTTTATCTCGATGGGATTTATCGATGCTACGTCTCATCTTTCGAAAAATGTTATAAATAACCTAAAATTAAAATTTTAGACTTTATTGTAACAGTCTAAAGCAAATGGATGTTTAATTAAAACCTCACACAGGATAAGTGGCATGAAAAAGCTTTAACACCTTTACGACCGAGCTCCACATAATAGCGCATATAATGACATCTATTATCGTGATTACGCATTATGAAGAATAGTGTGATGTACAAACTGAGACGTTTGACGTTCATCGTCGCAGTTAGGATATGCCCATCATGTCCACTGATCGTGCATTCAATTTTCATTTTTCCTCGTAATATGCTTACACATTCTTACTACAAATCATTCACTCTTCCTCGTATATGATTACGCATTATATTATTATTAATAATTCATTTATTTTCACTAACGTATTCAAATTCGAAACAAAGGAAATGCCTAATACAGTGGATTATCCATTTTGCCGGATTATCAGCAGTCTTCCTCCCCTTTTTATTCTGCTCTTTTCCATAAAATATTGTTAAAAAAAATCTTCAATCACAAATAAAGAAGTGATGTTTTAACCCCTCGAGCCGGAAGTGAAATACCCATCAGTCACTGCAAGAGGCGGTAATTTTAAATCGCCAAAAACAGTCATTTTCGCATATCTCAAAATTCATGATTTCACGTAATAAGAAGGAAAACCAACAGATGACAGCACGTTGCAGTCTACCTTTGAGTGACGCGTTTTCGTTCATGTGGGAAAACAACAGATAACAGAATATTCATCATTTCTTCACTTTTACACGGAACGTATACGTCTACGTCGAACCGCCTTCACGAGAACTATAAGGTGCCGTACACTTGTATATCGAGCCGGTTTGAACGATTAACACCTAAACTATAAAAAAAAGATGACAATTTTTTAAAGTAAACCAATAAACTTGTAACTACAGAAAAAGACTGTTTACTATTTATTAAGTCAGGTTGTATGTGTACACCCCCTGCTGTAAAGAAAAATTATTCAAGAGTATTTACATGTTGATGTTTGTCCTTTCTCGGGCTTTGTTTTCGCATTATCCGAAGTTGTGGGTTGACCCAATTCAGTGAATAATCGGAAGTTTACTGCATATCAGTCAAAGGCAGGGGGAAAAAGAAGAAAATCACCAATTCTACACTATTCTTATTATTATTATTATTATTATTATTATTATTATTATTATTATTATTATTATTATTATTATTATTATTATTAGCCTTCATGGAAAACAAACAATTTGCAAAATATTAGTCTAAAAATTCATTTATAGAGCTCATTTACCTACATTTTCCAAGGATAAGACATACGTAATGAATTTATTGATTACATTAACCTCAACAAAATAACGTGTGTGAAAGTAAATTACCATTCGCAAATTTCGAGGATTAGAAATTAGGAATTAGATTTCTGGGATTCCGATATCTTTGGCCATGTAAGATAGTCACACATATGAAGGACGAATTCCCTCCGCGATCACACTACCGCAGAGAAAGAAATGGGAGTGTTAATGAGGAAAATCCAAGTAAAAACCTCACTCATGATGGCTGGCCTGAGAAAGGTGTTACATTCACCTTTTCGACCAAGTGGTGTAATCGAACCCGGGACCACTCACACAAAAGGCAAGAGGGTTAGCGTCTACGCTACGTGGGACCACGTAATTTTGGACGAAAATCGGGAAAAATAAAATCTTAATGGCGTTATGGAAAAGTATGTCATTATTGACAATCTGAAGCAGTTGAAAGTTTGTATTCTGCTGCTGTAGACTGGTTTAGTATACTTTATATTTACTGTTGTTTGATCTCTCAGGACAGTAACACTCATTGTTCTATCAGTGCCCTATATAGTTACTTTTGTTTGATCTCTCCGGACAGTAACACTAATTGTTCTATCAGTGCCTTATATAGTTACTTTTGTTTGATCTCTCCGGACAGTAACACTCATTGTTCTATCAGTGCCTTATATAGTTACTTTTGTTTGATCTCTCCGGACAGTAACACTCATTGTTCTATCAGTGCCTTATATAGTTACTTTTATTTGATCTCTCCGGACAGTAACACTAATTGTTCTATCAGTGCCTTATATAGTTACTTTTGTTTGATCTCTCCGGACAGTAACACTAATTGTTCTATCAGTGCCTTATATAGTTACTTTTGTTTGATCTCTCCGGACAGTAACACTCATTGTTCTATCAGTGCCTTATATAGTTACTTTTGTTTGATCTCTCCGGACAGTAACACTCATTGTTCTATCAGTGCCTTATAAAGTTACTTTTGTTTGATCTCTCCGGACAGTAACACTAACTGTTCTATCAGTGCCTTATATAGTTACTTTTGTTTGATCTCTCCGGACAGTAACACTCATTGTTCTATCAGTGCCTTATATAGTTACTTTTGTTTGATCTCTCCGGACAGTAACACTCATTGTTCTATCAGTGCCTTATATAGTTACTTTTGTTTGATCTCTCCTTACAGTAACACTAATTGTTCTATCAGTGTCTTATATAGCTACTTTTGTTTGATCTCTCCGGACAGTAACACTCATTGTTCTATCATTGCCTTATATAGTTACTTTTGTTTGATCTCTCAGGACAGAAACACTCATTGTTCTATCAGTGCCCTATATAGTTACTTTTGTTTGATCTCTCCGGACAGTAACACTCATTGTTCTATCAGTGCCTTATATAGTTATTTTTGTTTGATCTCTCAGGACAGTAACACTCATTGTTCTATCAGTGCCCTATATAGTTACTTTTGTTTGATCTCTCCGGACAGTAACACTAATTGTTCTATCAGTGCCTTATATAGTTACTTTTGTTTGATCTCTCCGGACTGTAACACTAATTGTTCTATCAGTGCCTTATATAGTTACTTTTGTTTGATCTCTCCGGACAGTAACACTAATTGTTCTATCAGTGCCTTATATAGTTACTTTTGTTTGATCTCTCCGGACAGTAACACTCATTGTTCTATCTGTGCCTTATATAGTTACTTTTGTTTGATCTCTCCGGACAGTAACACTAATTGTTCTATCAGTGTCTTATATAGCTACTTTTGTTTGATCTCTCCGGACAGTAACACTCATTGTTCTATCATTGCCTTATATAGTTACTTTTGTTTGATCTCTCCGGACAGTAACACTCATTGTTCTATCATTGCCTTATATAGTTACTTTTGTTTGATCTCTCCGGACAGTAACACTCATTGTTCTATCAGTGCCTTATATAGTTACTTTTGTTTGATCTCTCCGGACAGTAACACTCATTGTTCTATCAGTGCCTTATATAGTTACTTTTGTTTGATCTCTCCGGACAGTAACACTAATTGTTCTATCAGTGTCTTATATAGCTACTTTTGTTTGATCTCTCCGGACAGTAACACTCATTGTTCTATCATTGCCTTATATAGTTACTTTTGTTTGATCTCTCCGGACAGTAACACTCATTGTTCTATCATTGCCTTATATAGTTACTTTTGTTTGATCTCTCCGGACAGTAACACTAATTGTTCTATCAGTGTCTTATATAGCTACTTTTGTTTGATCTCTCCGGACAGTAACACTAATTGTTCTATCAGTGTCTTATATAGCTACTTTTGTTTGATCTCTCCGGACAGTAACACTCATTGTTCTATCATTGCCTTATATAGTTACTTTTGTTTGATCTCTCCGGACAGTAACACTCATTGTTCTATCGGTGCCTTATATAGTTACTTTTGTTTGATCTCTCCGGGCAGTAACGCTCATTGTCCTATCTGTACTTTATATTGTTACGTTTGTTTGATCTCCCCGGACAGTAACACTCATTGTTCTATCGTTGTCTTGTATAGTTACTTTTGCTTGATTTATCCGAACAGTAACACTCATTGTTCTATCAGTGCCTTATATAGTTATTTTTGTTTGATTTATCCGGGCAGTAACGCTCCGTACTTTATATAGTTACTTTTGTTTGATCTCTCCGGACAATAACACTCATTGTTCTATCGGTGCTTTATATAGTTACTTTTGATTGATCTCTCCGGACAATAACACTCATTGTTCTATCAATGACTTATATAGTTACTTTTGTTTGATCTCTCAGGATAGTAACGCTCATTGTCCTATCCGTACTTTATATAGTTACTTTTGTTTGATCTCTCCAGACAGTAACACTCATTGTTCTATCGGTGCCTTATATAGGTACTTTTGTTTGATCTCTCAAGACAGTAACATTCATTGTTCTATCGGTTACTTTTGTTTGATCTCTCCCGCCCGTAACACTCATTGTTCTATCGGTGCCTTATATAGTTACTTTTGTTTGATCTCTCCCGCCCGTAACACTCATTGTTCTATCGGTGCCTCATATAGTTACTTTTGTTTGATCTCTCCGGACAGTAACACTCATTGTTCTATCGGAGCCTTATATAGTTACTTTTGTTTGATCTCTCCCGCCCGTAACACTTATTGTTCTATCAGTGCCTTATATAGTTACTTTATTTTGATCTTTCCGGACAGTAACACTCATTGTTCTATCAGTGCCTTATATAGTTATTTTTGTTTGATCTCTCCGGACAGTAACACTCATTGTTCTATCAGTGCCTTATATAGTTACTTTTGTTTGATCTCTCCGGACAGTAACACTAATTGTTCTATCAGTGCCTTATATAGTTACTTTTGTTTGATCTCTCAGGACAGTAACACTCATTGTTCTATCAGTGCCTTATATAGTTGCTTTTGTTTGATCTCTCCGGACAGTAACACTCATTGTTCTATCAGTGCCTTATATAGTTACTTTTGTTTGATCTCTCCGGACAGTAACACTCATTGTTCTATCAGTGCCTTATATAGTTACTTTTGTTTGATCTCTCCCGCCCGTAACACTCATTGTTCTATCGGTGCCTTATATAGTTACTTTTGTTTGATCTCTCCCACCCGTAACACTCATTGTTCTATCGGTGCCTTATATAGTTACTTTTGTTTGATCTCTCCGGACAGTAACAGTTATTGTTTCACATGTTGGATATCTCCTGACATTAACACTTCCTGACACATATGCTACTTTCAAGAAGTGTATATTAACATCTTTTGTAAAAAACTATGGAAAACTTTTTTTCATTTACTATTTCTCTTAGAATATAGTTCATATATGATTCTATGTATTTTGTTCAATTGTTCACGTTCATTGATTGACCGTCCCGGATTTAATAATGTTTTAATCATGACAAGTGATTGCAGACGGCTATCATACATTGGTTCCATTTCCAAGGAGTTGACTCTTGTGACATCGGAATCAGAAGTTGATCCCACGGCATGGACATCCGTAGTCCAAAACACACATACACTTTAATACATGCGTTCACATAATACATCATGTAAATCTTTATTTACGCATCATTATTAATTGCAATAAATGTATTTTTCTACTATAGTTTGTGAGTAATAACATATTATATCAACTGAACATCCTTCTATAATTCAGGAGAGCCACTGCCCTCCCTCTTCGATCCCGATGTCTGTGACCATTCGCCACGATATGATAAGTGTCTTGATTCCGGTGGTGAATGTGTTGAAAATAAGGGGTGTCAACCTGTGTTTGGTAATCAATGTTTCGAGGTCATTGTGTCTCGTTTGCGTCTGCCGCCATGGGGATTCTTACTTTATTGCTGTGCCTCGTATGAACAAAATACAGATAATTATAACTTTGGTAAGTAATATGTTTGGCAAATGGTTCTTATCTCTAACACAAGATGGGACTTGAGTCAACTCTGGTGGCATAGTTGCTTCCTGATGTTATCATTGCACTTACTGTTAGAATAGCGTATTTGCTTACCTAATTTTTTGCTGCCTGGTATTTTGTGTACCATACTTTTTTTTTAAGAAAATCGGACTTAAGTTTTGCTCCGTATACTTTAAAACTTATTTTCAAACTGACTACTATTTATGGAATTGATAGTCGTTTTGAGAAACTGCAATTCTCGCATTCCACGATATTGCTCATTTATCAGTAACTAATACCTGTTTCAAATTCTAGATGTCGCTGTTCGATTGCAATCCTTGCTGTAAGTACCTAAGGGGCAGTAGTGAACAGTAAATATTTCAAATGTTTTCCAGCAATTGTAAATACATAAATTTTGTTAAAATTTTAAGATGGAAAAGAAGAATCAGCAGTAATTCAGGATAGCACAAACCAAAAGTGAGAAGTTTCGCAGTGCAATTTTCCAGCCGTACAGAAGAAAGATCATCCGGCATTCACAAGTCTACAATGTGTATTGATTAGTATCTGAAAAACTTTAAAGTATTCAGTTTTGAAATCTATGGCGAATACACCAGAATTAGGTGATATAAACCTACGTTGAGTCTAAACAGGCACCAGCACCACCATGGAAACCACATGTTCTCTCTTGTCATTAGTAGGAAGAGAGTTGATCGATTCGTAGCCTACGACATACCCTTTGAAGAACTCGAGGAACCCTGCAGTTTTAAATACCTTCACATTAAGAACGACCACGGAGCTACATTTATGGTGCGAGTATTTGCAAATACCCTAACCATGAATGATCTAATTCTTGGCGCCCTCACCAGGCCGGTAGCCAGCCCAAAAGTGTAAGGGGGGAGCCCGGCTGAAGTTAGGGGGGCCGATCGAACCATATTATAGTTTATCATCGTATTATAGTTCATTTACAAGCCTACCGTGAAAATTTTAGGGGGGGCAGCGAAAATTTAGGGCCCCCTAGAGCCCCCTGGATACGGGCCTGGCCCTCACCTATAAAAGGAATCACCGTGAGAGCAGTCAAAATTATTACCACCTTTACTAGGCCTACTGAGGTGCGAGCGCTGCCAACGATTCCCATCCAACTTACACAAACAACCAGCAGTGATGCCAAGCCGTGGGAAAAATCCCATTTTGTGGGATTTTTTGACGATATATTTTCGGAAAGGGATAAAGTGCGACGTATATGGGATTTTTTTATATATACACACATACATGAAATCTACGTTAACAAAATTGTCTACGGGTGGAAAGTAAACATAATGAGTCATCAATAAGCACGAAAGCAATGTTGATCGTCAAAATTCGAGGTCCTTGCACTTTCCTTTGCCATAGGGAAAGCACATGATAATTCGGAAGCTATTTGTGAAGTGAGTTAATCATGTGCGATGCTAAAAGTCTAAACTGCAAGAAACAAAATTTGTGCTTGAGTATTTAAGAAATGAAAAAAATAGAACAATTGAATGAAATGATAAAATAAAACGCGAAACGTGAAACTATCAACCTTTAAGACGTTTATCACAAAATATGTAAACGTTTTTTTTTTTTTTTTTCAATATCATTACGGTCAGTAGAAGCTGTTGGTACAAAATCGTGATATAGACACAGTATTTCTAACAACTAACCTATTTGTTTTTGATTAAGGAAAACATTTATCAAAAATTATTTTATGAAGATAGATAGATCGAAATTTATGGATAAATAATTTAACTGCACATTGTACAGTGAGTCACCCACAACAGTTCTATTTTCATATTACATATCATACTTGTAATTCGTATAACGTGGGAATTCAAGAGTAAAAATGGGATTTTTTTGCCCCTTGAGATGGGACTTTATAATGTTTTAGGTTGGCATCACTGGTATTTCCAGCCACTGCACACATTCAGTCTGTATATCAATCAACTAGCCTTGACGGAGGAAAATAATCCATACTGGAAGTAGGTGACCAGAAGTGTTCCAGTACCAATCGCTTCCTTTTGCCAAGTTGAATGGATTGATGTATAAGTTACATGTGTACAATCGCTGGAAATAATGCAGTCTTCAAAAAACTTTTTTCGGTACTGTGTACCGGAAGTGGGTAACTAGAAGTGATCCATTTCCGTAAAGATCGCTTTGTTTCGTCAGAACGAGTTGATTGATACAGAAGTTGCACGTGTGCAATCGGTTGAAATACCCTATCCCTGGAGACTCTATTAGGTACCATGTATCAGAAATAGGTGACCAAAAGTGATCAATTCTGGTACCGATTGGTTTCTTTCATCAAGATGATTTGATTAATATATAGGTTTGTATGTATGCAATCGTTTAAGATACCCCACCTCGTAAATTGTATTAGGTATCGTGTATCGGAAGTGACCAATTCCTGTACCGATCGCTTGAAATATCCCAGCTCCGGGAAGTGTATTTTTCCCATGTAATAATAACATGAAAGGAATTCCTGTTTCCTGGCACTTCCCTGAACCACCTTCAATATCCTTCTTTCCCCAATATTTCGGGCCTTTACTCTGGATAGAAGACATAACACTCTCAAGGATGCTAGCCAAGGAGGAAATGGAATTACATAAATAGAAGAACGCTCATTATAGATACAATCTGATCGGGCTACCTCTCAAGATCTCATGCTCAGTGTGCGGGTGCGAACAAATTTTCGCGGGAGACCGATAATGCTCCAGTGTTCCATGCAGAACAATCGACAACCAAACATTATTCTCCTGATATTCAGTGCTATTTTAACGTCACAATTATTTCACTTTTAGTGTATTCAAAAACTATCTTGAACTGGATTCAGGTACAGTAGAGCGTCGATTATCCAAAGTAATTGGGAGACATGGGTGTTCGGAAAACTGGTTTGTTCGGATAATCGAACTGTACTGTACTGTACTGCACTATACTGGACTGTACTTCTACAGCCAGTGCCAAACCGACAGAAGTGTGCTGATTGTTGAAACACAGCGACTGGCGGCTTGGCCGGTCAGCAGCGCCTTATGAAGGCCCCATCAGAAGCAATGTTCCGCCAGCGGTGGCTCAGTGCGGCGACTACTGTGGTAAACTTGGTTTGGGAGTGAGGGGGATGATGAACGGTAGGGTGGGAGAGTAACAGGTGCGAGCGAGTACACAGTTCGGTTAAGTGGTCATTCGGTTGACCGACGTTCGGATAATCGACGCTCTACTGTATTTAGTAATCTTTATCGTTATGTTGAGAACCGGTATCTTTATGTTCTAACCGAAGGAACGGAGGAAAAAATAAGATAAAACGTTCTTTCTATATCCACATCTTCATGCGACTAATCACTTTTCCATCTTCCTTTACTTTCTTCTTCTTTCTTGAACTTCTAATAAGGGTACATCGTTCTCTGTAGTCCCCCCCTCACTGCCGCCCCTGGTGCTAGTCTTCGAATAGCAGAAAAACAAACAAAAAGAACTCGTATCGAACGTACGTTAGTGAAGAAGATTAAAAAGGTTCTAAGAAATGTATTGAATAATTTACATTCATAATAAATATAATAAATTTAATGTTGATAATTAAATATTAGTCTTTTCTTACCAAATTACGATAAAATATTGTATTCTTATTAACCTAAACAAGAATAAAACTAAGATCAAGACCTCTGTTTTACGCATATTTTACGCAACCTGATTTTCAAGTGGACAAAAGATTCTTATTTAAAAAAAAAAAAAAAAAAAGAGGGGGCCCGACTTACTAAGTGAAAACATATTTTTTCCCACGCTACCCTAAACATATGTTTTAAAGTTGGTCACAAAGAATCGAGTGATGCTAGATTTACATTGAAATTGCACCAGCTGAGTGTGACGTAATGTCACGTGGTATTATCATAGGGGCAAATTTAGAATAAAAGAGTCCTGCTGTGCTTCAACCCCCTTCGCTCGCTCAACTGTTTCATAACGTAAGTAAATCACTTTTTTATCAATAAAGTTGTGTGTGCAAAGTGGACTAACTACTACGTGACATTATGTCACAGCCGGATGGTCTCTCTAACTCTTCACTATCCCCTACAGCCCCTCGCTTCGTGAGGTCCCCACTCCTTACAAGGTACATTCGCGAAGTTTCCCTTAGGGATTCGTATAAAATTGATTCAAATGCAAATTTCTTCGTACCCCAATGTGTATTGTACTAATTTTTACGGCCCATACGAGTAATTTGCATATTTATGGGCTTCTCCATATTTCCGGAATTCAGTCATACACTACTATAACGCTCGGACATAACATTGCTGTTAGTTTCTTTAGATGTAACCGGACATAAATGTGGGAATTTGGGAACAAATTGGATCAAGTACTGCTTCTCTGATACATTTTACCCATCCCAGCAGCCATCGTGGATCCGTCATGTTGGATTCAACTTTCTTTTTTCTTTCTTTTTTTTTTTTTTTTTTTTTAATGCGAATAGGTGCAAGTGATACATCAAATTCATGTACAATTGTCTCTAAATTTCACTGGTGTAGTGAACTTTATCGTAGCTTATACCGCTTGGAAGGTATTGCATGTTAAATCCCTCCAGGCACTTCGTGAATGGCCATTGCAGAGTAACGCCAGTTACGCTTACGTTTTTGATGTTGACGAATGAATTTCTAACTGAAAAAATACTGTAGGTATATAAAAAAAACTCTACAACATTAGTGTCATAATATTATATTGCACCTATTCCCATTTGAAAAACCGGAAGTTGAATCCGATATGGCGAATCCAAGATGGCGGCCGGAGTGGGTATTATGTGCCAGAGAACCAGTATTTGACCCAATTTGGTTTGCATATGCCCACATTCATCTCCAGTTACATCTAAAGAAGCTAAAAGCAATTTTCTGTCCGAGCGTTATAGTAGTGTATGATTGAATTCCGGGTATAATGGAGGCCCAATGCAAATTACACGTATGAGCCACTAAAATGAGTACAATACATATTGGGATGCGGAGAACTATGCATTTGAATCAATTTTACTCTAATACCGAAGGGACACTTTGTGAATGTACCTTGTTAGTCTCCGGTTGGTTTATAACGTCATTGTTTATAATGGCTACCAGAAATCTCTACGTAAATGGTTTAAAAGGCATTACATGTTATGTACAAGAGTAAATGAGTGTTATTTTCATCTTATGTTAATGATAAAAATGTTATGAAAGGTATTATTATTATTATTATTATTATTATTATTATTATTATTATTATTATTATTATTATTATTATTATTATTATTATTATTATTATCTTTTATTTTGATCGCATGCCAAAACAGATTTTCATTACTAACCCATTCGCTAGCATGCTCGGCTACGAAGACCGGCGGAAATTGGCGTTTGATTTGTGCTATATGCATAGGCGCAAATCTGTCTTCAACATTAGGGGGGACGGGTAAGACCTTTCCCATATATATATATATATATATATATATATATATATATATATATATATATATATATATATATTATATATAAAAGCGATGCTCAAAATATTTATGAAGTTGAAAAACAATGCTGTGGAAGATCATGGTAACAGAATTGTCTTCAGTGGCGTATTTAGGGGCTGTCGGCTCAAGCTCCCCCCGAAATAAACTTGTTTGCTTTCCGCATTCCACGTACAACAATAATCCTTCTTACCATTTCGTTCCATTTTCATTGACGTTCCATTTTCTTATGTTCTTTGTTCAGAAATAATACTGTATTTGTCAAATTTCATTCCATATAAGAACTACGTTCGTTTGTTCTTTCTTTCGTCCTTTCTAATTGCATGATTTTTTTAAAATGTTACTTTCTTTCGCTTTGCCTGTCATCGACCGTTGTCAATTGCGATTAAAGTCGGCCGTCGTCAGTAACACCAAAACTAAGAAGAGTTGATAAGCGAAACTGGTGTTCCACACCAACTTGCGCGGATATCAACATGACGAGACTTTAGCTATAACAAAGGAAAAATTATATCGTTTAGTTTTTAAAATAAGGAAATGTTTGAATTAAAGAAAATCAAAACGGGGGAATAATTAGGCCGGGAAATTAGGTAGGCAAAGAGGATGCTTCCTTTCTCTTGTATGAATAGAATAAAGTGTTAGATTCACTCCTAAATTTTTGTATCATATTATATATATAGGATTTATCGGTCTGCAATTCTTGCCATTATAACTTCAATTTATGCATAAATTAAAATATATTTTATTCTCAAACTCAGGTGGGCAATTGCCCACTTCCTTCCTTGTATTGGGCATAGCCCCTCGAAACAAAATCCTAAATACGCCATTGGTTGTCTTCAACACTGGGAGGTGGGCAGATTTGTGGCTTATTCTAGGGAAGGGATATGAATCTCATATTACGGTAGATGAATCTAATTTCTTAGGTGAACCTGTTGTAGAGTATATTATATATCAGGCGATGTAGATGAAGTAGTAGTACATATCAGTATTACAAATCACTCCCGTGAACACATTCTGAAATCTGAATACATGCATATTTATAATTGGTACAGGCATCCACATGGATACACGTTTAAATTGTTTTATAATAACATAAATAATGACTTCCCCAAAACTATCAAGATAGAATATCAATGATGTATGACGCAACAATACTCTTATTTGAGCAAAATGATGATAATCTCAATAGCATTACAGAAATCGTTATAGAAATCTGACGCATGTCATATACTCTTCAGTTAACAGATGAAACCTTAACATTATGGAGAAAAATATCCCAGCAATTGAATTCTTTTCTTTGCTTATGAAACATCCTCTCTCAAAAGAAAAATTGGGACACGCCAAAATACGTAGGAACAAACCATGGTTCGACCAGGAATGCGTTAAACTAGCAGAGAAGAGAAAACAGGCAAAATTACGTTGGCTACAAAATCCGAATGAAATAACTACACAAAATTTCGTAGACATCAGGCGGAAAACTTCCAAAACTTTTAGAACAAAGAAACGCGATTTTTTGAAAGCTAAAATTAAGGAACTTGAAGCTAATAGTAAAATAAAAACATTATGGACATGTATAAGGATCAACGAATTTAAGAAAGGCTATCAACCTCGTTCTTATATATTAAAGAAAGCTGACGGAACAGTTCTCACTGATACAGATAACATTTTAAATAGATAGAAAGATTTCTTTGACGATTTGCTTAACACGCAGCCAAAAACTAATGTGCGTGGAGAAAAGGAGATACACACCGCAGAACCGTATATTCCAGAACCCAACCAAATAGAAATAGAAACCGCTATAAAGAAATTAAAGAAACACAAATCTCCGGGTGACGAAATTCCGGCTGAGTTAATTTTAGCTGAAGGCGAAAAATTGTTGAACAAGATACGCAAACTCATCCTCCTTATCTGGAACAAGGAAGAATTGCCACAAGAGTGGAAAGAATCAATCATTGTTCCAATCCACAAGAAAGGCGACAAAACTGACTGTAATAATTATCGAGGCATTTCTCTTCTGTCAACATCCTATAAAAACCTTTCAAACATTCTATTAGCAAGATTGACAGATGAAATTATTGGAGATTATCAGTGCGGATTTAGACGAAATCGATCAACTATCGATCAGATATTTGCCATTGCCAAATACTGGAAAAGAAGTGGAAATACAATATCCCGGTAAATCAACTATTTATTGATTTTAGAAAGGCTTACGACTCGGTTAGGAGAGAAACATTGTACAACGTTCTTACAGAACTTGGAATACCGAAAAAGCTAATTAGATTAATGAAGGCATGTTTATATGAAACCCAAAGTAAAGTCCGGGTTGGAAACATTTTGTCCACGAGCTTTCACGTCGAGATTGGCCTGAAACAAGGAGATGCGTTGTCGCCAATATTATTCAACTTTGTCCTGAAATAAGCTATAAGGAAAATCAAAGATAGTAACCAGGGCCTAGAGTTGAACGGTGTTCACCAGGTTATGGCATACGCTAATGAAGTAAATTTAATAGGAGATGATAGGAGAACAATAGAAAGAAATGCAGAGGTCTTATTAAACGCTTGCAGGGACATGGGTTTAGAAGTAAATGCAGAGAAAACAAAACACATGGAAGTGCGTCGGGACCGTAATACGGCAAATTATGAATGCGTTAAAATTTTAAATAATACTTTTGATAAATTGGATACTTTCAAATATCTAGGATCAATATTAACAAACGAAAATCATATTCACGAAGAAATTAAATGTTGACTAAAAACAGGGAATTCGTGTTATTATTCAGTTTAAAATCTCTTGTCGTCGCGAATTCTGTCGATGAATTTGAAGCTTAAAATATATAAAATGATAATCATGCCTGTTGTTCTGTATGGTTTCGAAACATGGTCGTTTACTCTGAGGGAGGAACATAGACTGAAAGTATTTGAGAACAAGCTCCTGAGACAAATATTCGGACCCAAGAGGAACGGGGATGGGGAATGGTGGAAACTTCACGACAAGGAACTATATAATTTATACGGATTACCAAACATTGTTAGGGTCATCAAGTCTAGAAGGCTTAGGTGGGCAGGTCATGTAGCTAGGATGGAAGAAAGTAGAAACGCTTTCAAAGTCTTGACTGGAAGACCAATCGGAAAATGACCATTAGGAAGACCAATGCGTAAATGGGAGAACAATATTAATTGGATCTCGCAGAGATAGGAATACAAAGTAGAAACTGGATCCAGTTGGCTAATAATAAAATTCAGTGGAGAGCTTTTGTGAACGGCATTGAACGTCCGGGTTCCATAGGCCATAGAGTTAGTTAGCTTACGAAGCATGAGTAGATGCCTAGGCTGATGCGCATTTACTGAAAAGATGGGCTCTACTGATAGGGCCTAGGCGAGATAAGATTTCACATCAGGTTACGTCACACACAGTCACACGCCTTCATTTTCATTAAAAGTGGAAAAGCCAAGAGAAACCAACTTCATCTCACTTTCCTTTGTGGCAGTCGGACACAAATCATCACACTTATATGCAAAAAGCAGTTTTCAAATCGAATTATTGGAAGAGCCTCCAGTTCCAATGTTGGGGGGGACATACCATAGCTAAGACAACTTTCCAGCATGAGGAGAGGGCCATATCCTCCTCTGGTATTTATTGCAATTTGTGCCCAAGTAGCGGAAGTGGAATTAATAGATATTGATGAGACTACTAAACGCACTACAGCACGAAGTTCAGTTTGAAATACTACAGAATACGATTCTTTTTTTAAAAAAAATGGAAAAGCCAAGAGAAATCAATTTCATCTTAAATTCCTTTGTGGCAGTCGGACACAAATCATCACACTTATCCCAAAAAGCACTTTTCACGTTAGATTATTGGGGGGGACAGTCCCCCCCAGGTCCAAGATTGGGGGGACATGTCCCCCTCGTCCCCCCTGGGATTTGCGCCAGTGGCTATATGTAAGCTACGTGGCGAGGAACGGATAACTTCAACCAATCAGAATCGTGTATTTAGTTCCTATGGCTAGAATCGAGCATGATTTAAATATGTGCTATGTGAACAAAGATGGTAGTACAATTTGAAAAATATGGTTAGTTTCGCATCACTTCCATCTGTTGGGCCACTCTATCAAATCTTTAACATTTTGCATTACTGATTAAATATAACGTACATGATCTGTGTGCGGTATATGTGTGATAGAATCTAACGTCAAACAAGATAGGAAAGTTCCTCAGAGAAACTTTGGTTCGTACTTCCATCTTGTTCACCTCTTCTCTTTTTATTTCCAATGCGTTTGCCTCTTCCTCTCTCTCTCTCTCTTCTCATGAGTAGGAAGATAAAGTAAATATCATCGTTTTCTCCGGTTTCCAGTTTAATTAAGTTTACTTTTATCTGTCAAGATGACTTTATGCAAGTGCACTACCAATATTTACTTATTTCTCTTCGAATTGAACTACTTACTTAGCTTACCTGCATCCACGTGAATTTTGCTATTCACATACAGACGAAAGAAGAAACCAATTCGGAAATGTTAAGAGTTCCAAATTTTTAACTTCTTTGTAAAGAACTTGCACAGTACGCCACAGAACAGTTTTTTTCTCTCTCTTGTAAGCATATTTTCCTTTCCCAAGAGGAAAACTTTCATATATTTCAAACATGGTTCTGAAGTGAATATTTTTCAAAGAGAATAGCATATATATGAAGTATTGAGAAATTGACATACAACGGCAAAGAGCGTAAGCATCAAAGTAAAATTCTCATAATTTAGTAATTTCAGTATTTCATATTTTATAACATTTTACTGAACGATTACCATAGAAACTTTAACAGAACGTTTGATCAGTACAAGTAACAGAAAAGTCTAGATTCTTTCCCACAGAAGACATCGCACTTTCAAACAGCAGCAGCTCACGTACACGTTTGCAGATTTGATAATACTCATCATTAGAAATTATGTTCATTTCTGTAGTTTGATTTTAAAAGGAGCTTTCCATTTTCTAAGTACCGTACTTCTTAAAATTCTGTTCTGACGAATACCTTTAGATTTATTTTTCTTATTTCTCTCAATTCCAGAGAAAATAGGAGAAAATAGTATTTTCTGTAGAGTTACTTAGAACAAAGAAACTTACAGTAATGATGTGTTTGTCAGAGAAACATCAAACTTGAGGTAAGGTAAGATAGGCCTTCGTGTTAAGCTTAACAAGCTTGACAGAAAAGCGGCACACTCTCTTGTTTGTTTGTTTGTTTCTCTTCTCAAGCGAGCTCCCTCGTGACTGAACGGTTAGTGTATGTGCCTTTGAAATGGGAGACCCGGGTTCGATTCGTGGAGAAAGCTCATGTGATTCGGATCCCATCTTAAACTGTAGGTTCACATTTCATATAGCTTCCCTGCTGAACTGGGCGGTAATCTCAAAATCAAATCAAATCTCTTCTCAAGCTGTACGACGTCGTGTCGTGAACGTCATCCACGGCAGCTTTAATTTCTTGTAGGGACTCAAGCGGAAAAAAATGAAATGAAATCTTTGAGCTTTACGTCCCACGGTTATGCCGGTTAGGCTAAAGGAGACGATGATTATGAGAAATGAAGAAAGTGGGAGGAAACAGGAGAACCCCGACAAAACCCACGAACACTGTGTTTGTCCACCACAAAGTTCACTTGGCGGGGGCTGGGATCAAACCCGGGTCCTCAAACACCAGAGGTGAACGAGGACTCAAGCGGAACAGCAGACTTACTTCTGGAGGGACAACTAGTGTTTGTTTATCGAAAATAATTGTTTTATGTCCCTTGATCTACATTAGAATACAAAATGTCTGAAAATAGTCCGGGGAGCGGTTGAATCAACCAGAGGCACCAGCCCCCTTGCCCCCTCTAGTATCATCACTGGTCTTTAACATCATACTTTTGAAGCTAAATACATTCACTTTGCTAATAGAAGAGAAAACTTCTAAATTTCGTATCGATAAGGCCGTACTCAAGGAAACGCAATAGTGAAAGACCTGAACCTCCGAAATACTCAAATGAGTAACACATTGAGAGTAATGACATCATATATAATTTTCAAGCACTTTTAATATAACTCCTTTTTTAAAAAGACAAACAACTGCGATTTAAAAGAAATAGTCTTAATATCCATACTCACCAACCAAATCATTATGACCACCGGCTACTTTTTGAACGAAGTCAGGCTAATATAAGTCATTGAACACAAAAGAACCTTTCTTTAGACGGCAACAAGGATATCATTCGATTAGTCACCGGGAAGCTTGTGCGTAGAATGGAGAAGGCTCCCGATATATATTAGAGTTTTACGGGGGCGAAATTGTAATGAGTAGCATCTCGGAGACAACGCGACTTGTCGGTATTCACGAGTCGCCTTGGTTGGTGTCTTCTAAAAGCGAGAAAAAGTCTATGAAACCAGCACCAAACCACAAAACATGGGGCGGCCACACTCTATTAGAACTATCGGACATCGAAGACAGTCGAGATTGGTAGCACAGAATAAAGGACAAAGTGTAGTGCAATGAACAGTAGACTTTAACAATGGTCTATAATGTTTCTATACTATAATGGTCTTCTTCATCAGATACAAGAATAGTTCTCTCAATTGGCAATTGAGAGAAAACTATCGAAACGTTCCTTGTATAGCGTTTTCTGTATGCACGTTGTTCACAATTATAGTCTATCAATTCATTCAAATAATAGTGCGGGTATTAATACACTATATGTTGTCCTCCTATATGGTAGTTCTATATTTTGTCCTCCTTTGTAAGTTAATCATTTTTGTTACACTCCTTTTTATGGTTGTCTATTTACAGAGGCTACGTTATAAATTTCTTTTACTATATGTTTCAAGAATGGACAATAAATTAACGAAATATATATAAGTAAAAATGAAAATAACTATATTTGACTTAATAACTCTTGCGCAACCCAACTGATTTCGATCAAATCTTCAATATAGATGACATTCGGGCCTGGGATGGCCTCTTAGCATTTCACTTTGACGGTGCAACATTGACGAGGGAGAGGAAGTGGATATATAAAAATTATCGAGAATGACCGATATTAGCGTGGAATCCATGATTTTGGGGGTCACTGAGATGAACAGTCACACTTCCGATGGCCTTTAAATTCAAATTCTGTCTCTAACTTGAGGGAAGCCCATATTATATAGTCAAATTTTCGAAATTAGTTTACACCCCTGGGCACCCCTAGTTTTTTTTATTAGTAATAAAACAACTCTGCTGGCAAATGGTGTGTTTTAAATCTGTGAACACTTGTATATGGTACTATTTGAATTAAAATATTTTTATGGTGAGTTGTCAACACTGCTTCACCCATGGTAACACTGTTTGTGTTTTTTGATAGAGCATTTTGTTCTCGTTACATTGTGCAACTTTTGTTTTGATTGCTTTAACGGTTTTCAACATATTTACTTTAAACGTACATAATTCCACGATATAATTTTTTTGGATATTCCAATTTTGAAGCTCCATAGCTCCTATCCTTCTGGTTCATAGCACCTTAAATTTTGCTCATTTTCATTTCTCGAGATGCTCTATCAGATGTGCTATATGGCAATCAGATTTTAGCGACAACTTCTGGGATCCTTCCGTGTGAGTGCACCACCAGGCCCGGATTTCCCAATAGGCCAGGTAGGCCCGGGCCTATGGGCGCAAGCTCCCAGGGGGCGCACGGCCGAGAGAAAAAAATAAAAAAATATCTAGAAATAAAAATAAATAGCCATGACTTAACATATTTTTTGAATTGATTAAAAATATCAGGCTAATAAAGCATTCTGATTTTGAAGTTCATTGGAACAAATAATTGTTCGTAAAGTTAAACTATTTTCCAACATTATGCATCAACTTCGTTACAACATTGATCTCAAACACGGGAGAACTGGCTGTTTTTTTTTTTTTTTTACTTATTTACTTATTATTTTTACTAGTTTTTTTTTTATTTATTTGCCCAAATGGCTAAATTGAACAAAACCAAAGTTATTCACCAATCTTTTGTTAATACATTAACGGTATTTGTTAAGCCCAGAACCAAGTAAATTCCTCAAAAAACTTGCAATGATAAAATTGCATCGTGGAGTGGTGTTTAAGCAATTAACATATAGGTCTGATATAATTTTTTAATAAAGGTTTTTAGGAAAGTAACTTTAAACAGACTAGGGAGCGGAAAAAATTATTGGACCTAGGGGCTCCTAAATGCTAAATCAGGCCCTGTGCACCACCATTCACCCACCGTTCACTCAAGAGCATAGGTCTATGAAGAGTTAACGAGCTCACTTAGTATTTTCAGGGGGAAGACATTAAAGTGCAAAATTCTGCTGTGTTTATAGTCCGTTTTCTGCCCAATACTAATGCATAGTACTTCACTAGAAGACACTTTGAATAAAGTTTATTATTTCAGATAACGCTTACCTGGTTTTATCTCCTTCTCCTAATTAACCAAACTTCTACTTTCTTTTTGAAATATTCTTCATTTCTTGTCAACTTTGAAACCCTACTTCTCCTAACTCTCATTAACTTCCAGCCTAAGGACATCATTTTGGCTCGCACTCGGAGATCTCTAGTCGCTTGTCATGTTCCCCTCATTTTCTCGGTATTTAAATTTCACACTGAACTTTATTGATTTTCTTTTCCTTTTTTTCCCTCCACATCGCTCTCTATTATTCATTCCCAAACCCTTCGCCTAATTAGTACCATATTCTTCACCACGTCTACTTTTGACTACTTGTAGGTTCTCCCTGAAGGATTCTTGGCGTTAGAAAGTTACCCAAAACGGATCGTAACTATTTTTATATTAAAAATAACAGAAAATATTACTTTTAGAGCAATAAAACGTTTTTAAAGCCTTGTCTTTAATAATAGATTTTCAAGTTCCTATTTCAGATAGTTATAAAAGCTAGTTAAATTAATTAAGATATGTTTAAATGAATCTCAAAGTAGAGACCGAGTAGGAAAATTCTTGTCCACCAGCTTTCAGGTAGACAATGGCATGAAACAAGGGGATGCGTTGTCGAAATTATTATTCAACTTTGTCCTGGAGTATGCTATAAGGAAAATCAAAGATAGCAACCAGAGTCTTCAGCTGAATGGTGTTCACCACGTTATGGCGTATGCTAATGAAATAAATTTGATAGGGAATGATAGGAGAACAATATAAATGCAAAGGACTTATTAAACGCTTGCAGGGACATGGGGTTTGAAGAAAATGCAGAGAAAACTAAATACATGGGGGTTGGTCGAGATGATAATACAGCAAATTATGGATGCGTTAAAATACAAAATAACTTTTGATAAAGTGGATACTTTCAAATATCTAGGATCAATACTAACAGACAAAAACCATATTCACGAAGAAATTAAATGTCGATAAAAGCAGGGAATTCGTGTTACTATTCAGTTCAAAATCTCTTGTCGACGCGAATTCTGTCGATGAATTTGAAGCTTAAAATATATAAAACGATAATCATGCCTGTTGTTCTATATGGTTCCGAAACATGGTCGCTTATTCTGAGAAAAAAGTGCAGGCTGAAAGTATTTGAGAGCAAGATCCTAGGATAAATATTTGGACCCAAGTGAAAGGGGAATGGCGGAAACTTCGTAACGAGGAAGTATGTAATTTATATCGTTTGTCAAAGATTATTATTAAATCTAGGAGGCTTAGGTGGGCAGGTCAAGTGGCCAGAATGGAAGGAAGTAGGAGAGCTTTCAAAGTTTTAATGGAAGTCAAATCGGAAAACGGTCATGAGGAAGACCTAGGCGCAGATGAGAGGATAATATTGAGATGGATCTTGCAAAAATATGAGGACAAAGTAGAAACTGGATCCAGTTGATTAAGGATAGGAGTCAATGGAGAGCTTTTGTGAACGCCCCTTTGAACCTGCAGGTACCATAGGACATGGCGATAGTAATTTAGTTAGTTAGTTCGGATAGATAATGTTCTTGCCTTCTGTGTGCGAGAAAAGGATTTAATTTCTGACTGAAGTCCATGTAGCTCAGATAACCATTAGAATAAAAGCTGTACGTAAAGGGTCAATATATGATGACTTGTTTCCTTACAGAAAACAATCTATTACATAAAAATAGAGTGGGTGTTAACAATATTTAACCTATTTTAATGGTCCATAGTAGACTGTTCCTAAATTTCGTGAGATTTAACGTGATTAAATTGCTTATGGCATACTATTTTGTTAAATTATGCAACATTTTCTAACTTCATTTAATGGCTCATAGCAGATTGTCATTTAATTTTGCGAAATATAATTTGATTTAGTTGTTCACATCATTTTATTGTTAAATTTCCAGATATTTTACCTTCATTTTGTAGTTTTCAGAAGCTTTTGTTTAACCTTGTAAAATTTAACGTGATTTAATTACTCATATTATAGTGTTGTTAAATTTTGTAATATTTTAGCTTCATTTGTAGCTGAGACTGTTGTTTGATTTTGAGAAATGTAACTTCATTCAACTGCTCATAGCGGACTATTGTTTACTTTTTAAAAGTTTAGGAGGAGGGAATGGTGCCTCGATGGTCAAGCGCTTACCTCTGGTGGGTGAGATTTCTGATACTTTCCTCGGCCAAGTAAGTTTCTGATGGACAACATCGTGTCCATGAGTTTACTCCGGGAACTCCTGTTTCCTCCCACATTCCCATTCCACCAATTCATCTACCATTATTCACTAGGTTTAATCATCCGTCCCCCTTAGCCAAACGGGCACAATCGTGGGACGTTAAAGTGAAAGATTTCACTTCATTTAATTTCATTTGAACTGTATAGTAATATAACAATAAAAAAATGTGAATTTTTCATAAGTGCTCCTCCCATCACTCCTTGCCCCGTAGCAAAATCTGAAATGACGCTCCTGCAATGCGAAAATGAAATCATTACCTTGGTGATCACTAGAGAGCGGGTTTTAAGGTGCAGCACCTTTTGTAAAAATGTAGTTGTTAAACAACCAAAGTTCAAAATATGTATTTTCGAACATAAAACAAACTGAAATGAACGTACTTTTTTGCACCTTTTTCTTGAATGTTGCACCTTCTTCGCTAAATTAATAGCATTTCTCCTTTTTTAACTTATTTTAGCCTACAGCACCTTTACTGTCCCTTTTTTCTACTTTTTTTTAAAAATTTGGACAAAACAATATGTTTTATTTTCAATCTGGTTTGCACATCATGTTCCATAAATTGAGACACAATCTTGACGGATTTGCTAGGGACAAATTTGAACTGAATTTGCGAAACAATCCGGACGTAGAAACCTTTGCAACGTTTGCATCTGAAAAGAATCGATGTAACTATTTGATGAAATGATCTATCTGCTATAGGCCCCTAATTCATTATCTGCAACGTTCCCACATAATGTGATTCGCGTCCCCAGACAATAACCCGCGAAATGTATATATTGCTGTAGTTTGACTTGTAGAAAATAATGCTCTGTAGTTCGTGGATGCCATTTTTAAAATACCCGGTATATTATTATTTATGTTTTATAGTGATCAACGTAAAATCCGGAAATGGCTGATTTATACCACATCCGGTTTGAATATCTCCTCAAAAAAGTATCTCGGATCCCAACTTTTAACTCTGTATATTCTGACCAATTTGGTGGTGATCCATTAAGTATTCATTGATTTTTTTTTGTTTGTTTGTTTGTTTACCAAACAGACGTACAGCATAAATATATAAAGGAGTTTTGGTAAACCTAGCTTATTAATTCTACTCCACAATAACTAGGTAACTACAGTGTTTAATTTATTTTTGCGTTACGAAATATATATGTAGTTGTTTTTCTCAGCGCACATTCTCAGAATCGACATAACGATATACTTAAGTTTTTCTTCACCTTGTCAGAAGATAAATCGCTTTTTCCCAGACTGTCATCCGTGATGTTAAATATAGGATGTTTTTCTTTTTTTTAATCTCTTCAGAGAACGTAATATGGAGGCTCTAACGGAAGATCTTTTGGGGGTGGATGGAAAGAAGAAGTTTTTGCAAGGTGCCAGCAGGTTGTCAGAGCTCCAACGAAAATCTCTCCTGCTCCCCTCTCCTTCTCCCTCTGCCCGTAACGTATCTCCAGAGCCCTCCCTCCCCCTACCTGCTGTAGGTCCCTTGCCCCATCAAGTGTCGACAAAGTGAAATTGTCAGCGGAAATCCTCGTGCTCGATTCTGCTCTGAGAGCATATGATACTTGACGCTGTCAGCCCCTGGTCTAGATGAGAGTTGATGGCGGTTAGGTTTCGCAGGTGGCATCCGACAGGGCAATGTCACTTGATGCTCCAACTACAGACTGTTGTTTGTCTCTCTGCCAGCTTTGAAATTCTCTCTTTTACATTTCATCATCATCACCATCATCAACCTCCTTCTTTAAACAAAAATAGATTTCATCTAAATTTAAAGGTGAAAGATTCATACTGGTTTATTGAAGTATTATTATACGTTTAAAATGCACAGGGTACGACAGTGAATCGGGAGGTTTTGAAAATGTTACCGCATTACGAGGAAATCATGAAATTTATGTAACAAGTTGTAATACAAACTAGACATGAAAGTATTTATTTATTTGTGATTTTAAAACACCGAACAAAATACAATGTTGCACAAAATAATAATAAAAAATCAGTATTGCACCACAAAAGAAAATTATCACAATGTTTTTTTTTTTAAAGATCGAGTTTTCTTCTGTCTTTATATCAATTCCAGAACTAAAATGTCGGAAAGAAATTCCTAGAATTCTCCTAGATATGCTGCAAAGAATAACGGGTGAGCTTAGCTCTACTGAATATGTACAGCGGAATGGTGGTCATCTGACAGATGTCATTTTCGGGTGTCACTGTGTTTCTTGTATGTACATGTATTGAATTTATGTATTTATGTTTGTTTCTGGAACAAACACTGAAGCTATATGAGACCCCTTTTAACCACCAAACACCCTTTTTAACAACGAATCTATATGAAACCCTTTTTAACTATCAAACACCGTTTTTAACACCGAAGCTATATGAGACCCTTTATAACCACCAAACACAATTTTTAACACCGCAGCTACATGAAACCCCTTTAAACCACCAAACACCCATTTTAACACTGAAGCTATATGAGACCCCCTTTAACCACCAAACACCCTTTTTAACACCGAAGCTATATGAGACGTACCGTACAATTTAAAGTGAAATTGGAACCAACTTAATGTATTTAAATTTCTGTGCTCTTAAACCAAAATTGAACCCGGCACCAGTGTACTAAAGATGCACACGGTAGCTACTATACTAGCGTACAAGTGTCTTAGGTAAGTCCGGTGTTTTGGTTTGGTGTGCCATCGAAAGATACACCCAAGGACGTCGTGAACGGAAAATGTATGGAAAGATAATCTGTGACATAAGCTGAAGATATAATCTCATATCATAACGGTAAAATACTCGTAAGTTGGATAACGGTGAAAACAAGGCAACGGAAATTAAAGAATGTATCAGGTCTTGAGAAAGAACTCCGTATCTGTCACGAACAAGGGAACCATCTTATTACTAAAAATCGAAGATTTCTTTTCAGTACCGTATATCTTCCTAGGCATTTCTAATGAAAAAACTTCTAAATTTTGCAAATATCTGGAATCGTAATTTTTGTAGAAACATTTTAGTACTTATCATTATACTCTGTATGCTAAAATTATGTAGACCTGAACGTAATTCAATCTAAAATGAGCAAATTTAAAACCATAGTACGTAACAACCGGGGTCCTAAACAGTAAAACATGCCTTTAGGAAATGAGTTCATCGTCTTTAGTCATTCTGTAAATGGTATATGCAAAATACAGTAGAAGATGCACAATGTTTACCGAAAAGGGGAAATAGGAGGATATTCATTCTACTGTGCTACCAGAGACATCTCGCGGGCGGGGATTCTAAACTACACTCGTGGCATTTCCACTACTAAAAGTGCATCTTTGCATGCAGAACGAATTCTTTATGTACTGTAGGTTACCGAAGAATTGCATAGAAACAGACTGGTAAGGAAAATTTCCGATTGCACAAGCCATGGGAAAAAAGAAAAGTTAAGAAAGAGAGAAGAAATAATATAGGAAGTCTAGAAATCGAAGAAAGAACGAAAAAGAAAAGAAAAATAGAAGAGAATTTAAATTTAAGCAACCAAAGTTTCGCCATTTGGAGAAAGCGAGACTAGTGTTGCCAGATATACCATTTTATCTGAAATAGTAATATTTTTCTTTAATTCTATTCAGTACGACCAAAAATATTTTTTATAGAAAGATGGGACATTCGATAAGAAGGAACTGTATCATGAGGGACATGCTAGAGGGAATGGTGGCAGGAAAGAGAGGGAGAAGAAAGCGAAACAATAATTAATGGACGATATCAAAACAGAAAAATCGTACGTAAAAAGCGATTAGCGAGGAGATTAGCGTTAGACTGTGGAGTATGGAAGCTTCTCAATAGCGGCATGTGGCGCGCCAATAATGGCAAAATACCTATGATGACGATGAATAGGGTTACCATAAATTTGTAACTTTTCGTGTGAAAACAATAAATTTGTAACTTTTCGTGTGAAAACAATAAATTTGTAACTTTTCGTGTGAAAACAATAAATTTATAATTTTTCGTGTGAAAACAATAAATTTGTAACTTTTCGCGTGAAAACAATAAATTTGTAACTTTTCGTGTGAAAACAATGAATTTGTAACTTTTCGTGTGAAAACAATAAATTTGTAACTTTTCGTGTGAAATAACTAATCTTTTTACAGGATCATGAGAAATCATATCTGCGCTGTCGCTCGTTTCGCTGTTCCTAATAGATAATGTGGTCTCCTCGTAGCGTAGTCACCGGGTTCGATTCTCGGTTGGGACATTCGATCGAAAAAGTGTAAAAGCTTTTTCACAGGCCAGCCATCCTGAGTGAAGGTTTCCCTAGGTTTTCCTCATTCACAACAGTCAGATGTCGGGATTGTGCCTAACATACAGGTCCCAGGCCGCTTCCTTCCTCTCATTTCCTCGAATAGTGTGATCGCGAGGAACGTCTTCCCTCATGTATAATGGGCTGAGATGGCCACAGATGCCGAAAGCCCAGAAATCTAATTCCTAATCCTAATACATGATTCTAACATATAGGCAATTTTCCTATTTAAAACTAAACAAATTTAATTACAATTTAAAAATAGTATTGTTTCAATTTATTAGGATTACGCAGTGGGGCTTATAAGATTGTAGAGTCACTACGTATGTCCGTTACACCACATGATAACTCTTGAACGATAGTGATTTTTTTGAATTATGTCTTCTGCAATAGATACAATAGTGATTATCAAGGCCGAGTTCGTAAATAGAGTCAATATGTTAACATCTTTCCTAGTATGGTGATTAGATCCCGTTTAAAATCTATATCCCCTGGCTTCCAGGCAACCTACATAGCAGGGAAGTTATGTCGGTTGCCTATTATAAAAGGATATGAAATCACATAATTCTTCTTTAATCTTTAATAGAGTTTATTTATAGTGATAATGCCAGACATGAACATGCTTTGCAGCTTATAAGATCCGTGGCCAGATTTATATTCCAACATTAATTCTATGTAAAGACATGTTGGTTGATGGCATATTAAAAATCGATATAATAAAAATGAAAGTGACTATGTTTTGTGATTTATATATATATATAAATGATCGAAAATTACCGATATTAGTGTCGAATCCATAGTTTTCGGTGTCACTGATACCAACGGTCACACTTCCGATGCTGTTTAAATCTAAATTCAACCTCGAAACTTGAGGGTGGGGAAGGAGGGAGATATATAAAAATGATCGAAAATGACCGATATTAGTGTCGAATCCATAATTTTCGGGATCACTGAGATCAACAGTGACGCTTCCAATGCCGTTTAAATCCAAATTTAGCCCCAAAACTGGCGTAGGGGGAGAGGAAGATTATAAAAAATGATCGAAAATGACCTACATCAGACAGCGCTTCAGTAATAGTAAAAACTGACTAACATAATTTTTATGTTAGTATTTTTCTTATTTTAACCGAGCTAATGGGTAATTGACACTAGTAAAGAAATACAAGCAATTAGAGATTTAATTAACCATGATTTAAACCTGTACTCTACAACAGGCCAACAGCTCAGGCACAAATGCTAATTTCATTTAATGTCAATAATTTTTCACAAAATAAAACTAAATTTTTACCATTGTTTAGAGTAAGAGAAGAAATTAAAGAAAATAAAACAATAATTGGAGGACGAGTTTGACAGGGAGATGGAGTCTTCGTTCTCCAACATCAATCAGTGTTATATTGAGACAAAGCAATTAAGAAAAGCCTGTATGTTTCTGTAGGTGGTAAGACAATTGCGTGAGCGGGGTCTGAAATAAAATTAACACATTCAGAACATTTTGGGAAAAAGCTTGAAGTATATGGAATGAAATGGAGCTTAAAAGGACAGTGTCGTAGTAAAGTTTTCGAGGCGAAGTCCCTTTACTTTATACTTACTCGTCTTATCTATCGATGTCTACCTTTTCTCGTTGGTACAGCGACTGGAAACTATTACACAAGTCATCTTCTTGGATGTTTCTCAGTTTTCTCGTCACGGCCTAATGAGTGGCCTTCGTGTCATCAAACATGTTACCCTTGAGGTAAAGTTTCAATTTCAGAAAAGCAAATAGTCAGCTTGATACAAATAAGTGAACGTGGTGGATGAAACTCGATGACAGTTATAGGTTTTACTGCCAAAAACTACATGTCAGTGTTACAGTTCTGTGGAGGGATCATTGTTGTTGGGAAGACACCAATTGCTGATTAACCGCGGGCGGAATTATACCCTGCAGATGTCGCTTCATGTGCTATAAATAGAACGACCAAGCCAAGATCAAACTCCATTTGTATAAGCAAATTATGCGCCCAATCTTACTATATGCTCACCCTACCTACAAACAAGCACTAAAATCCTACATGAGAAAGATTCAAATTGTTCAAAATCATGCAACATTCCTTATGTCGAGAATCTGAATTGATCCACTTCACGAAGACACCGAACTTCTCCACATCGCACAACTCATGAAACATCATAACCAGGAAATTCTGGAATACCATGAAACAATGCACCCATCACATCTTGTGACAAATAGGCAGCTACTAGACATATATATGCCCGTTCTCACAAGTAAACCTTACGTTTGGGTGAATCGAGTTGCTGACTGAGACACATATGAAAAAGTAGTACTAAATGTGGTCAGTATTTCAGTGAAGTTTTAGGTGCGAAGCTCCAGAGGTTTAGGAGATACAGTTACCAGAACATCACATGGAAGTACAGAATAGTCATCATACAGTTGGAGGTAAAAGCTCTGTAAGACTTCTTGTAACGACAAAAGGTGAATAACAAATATATGGGTACATATTAGGACTAGGGGGAAGTCATATAGTAAGGGTATACCTGACGACGGCCATCTTGAAATCCGCCATTTTGAATTAAGGTTAAGTTTTTAAAATAGGAATAGGGTCATATGATACATGATTTAAGGCGCAAATTTAATCAGAAGAACAATGGTGATGTTAATTTCGATTTACGCGCAATTGGTAAAAAGTTACAGGGAAATTAAATATTGTTGCAGCATATGTATTAGTCCTTTACCCCCACCTTGTAAATTTTGTGTTAATGATAATAATTAAATAAAAAGCAGGTGGATAAATATTAGGTCTATGGTAAGAGTTGTCTTGATGGCGTCCATGTTCAAATCCGCCATTTTGAATCAGACAAAAGTTTTAAACAAAACGCATAACAGTGACACCTTATTAATAGCAAATTTTACCATAAATCCAACGATATAACCATTTTTGCTTTATCATTACCCAGCATTTGTTATCGCATAAACAAGTTGCAAATTTAAGGAAAAATGACCAAAGTGGAATTGAGTCATAATTGAACTTGGGTCTTTCTTCCAGAAAGTCCTCAATTAGTACAATCAGTATGTAGTTCACAAAAGAGTGCATGACTTGCACAAATGCTCTGCTCACAATGAGCACACCTGACAAAGGCAATCGAGTTAACTTGACACATTTGTCGTTAACAATTCCGTCAAAGCAGTAGTCGTAAGGAGCGATCCATTTAATTTTGTGCTGGTTAATGATAAAACAAAAATGGTTATACCGTTGGAGTTATGGTAAAATTTGCTATTAATAAGGTGTCACTGTTATGCGTTTTGTTTAAAACTTTTGTCTGATTCAAAATGGCGGATTTGAACATGGACGCCATCAAGGCAACTCTTACCATAGACCTAATATTTATACACCTGCTTTTTATTTAATTATTATCATTAACACAAAATTTACAAGGTGGGGTAAAGGACTAATACATATGCTGCAACAATATTTAATTTCCCTGTAACTTTTTACCAATTGCGCGTAAATCAAAATTAACGTCACCATTGTTCTTCTGATTAAATTTGCGCCTTAAATCATGTATCACATGACCCTATTCCTATTTTAAAAACTTAACCATAATTCAAAATGGCGGATTTCAAGATGGTCGCCGTCAGGTTTACCCTTACTATATGACTTCCCCCTAGTCCTAATATGTACCCATATATTTGTTATTCACCTTTTGTCGTTACAAGAGGTCTTACAGAGCTTTAACCTCCAACTGTATGATGACTATTCAGTACTTCCATGTGATGTTCTGGTAGCTGTATCTCCTAAACCCCTGGAGCTTCGCACCTAAAACTTCACTGAAATACTGACCACATTTAGTACTACTTTCTCATATGTGTCTCAGTCAGCAACTCGATTCACCCAAACGTAAGGTTTACTTGTCAGTATCCTGCGCAACACTTTGCTTGAGCATAAATCACATCACCATCATCAGCAATAAGAACTGCAGCTGAAGAACTGCCCTTCGCCTCCCTCATACTCCTCGAAACAGCGACAGTTGCTTTTCGCTCTACCTGCACTTCAAGTCAAATGCCCCATCAATTCATATGCTGAGGCAAGAGTTCCCAATGAACTCGGAACTCAAATCAGTAAAAATGGTCAATGACTAGGTCAGGTCAGATAGTGTGCCCTTATTCAACAAATTTGTGACGAATTAGACTTCTAACAATCAATAATAGTTTAATTCGCGACTTTTCCATGTGAACTTGATTTGTCTTCCTTGCACTGACCCAGTCATAGATTTTAGTGGATGATTTTCTCAATTTTAGTACATGAAAGATGAGCACAGCTCTCTGCTCAATACAGTACATGCTCAATGCTCAATACATGCTCAAAGTTGGTATCACCCAGTTACTGCATAGCGTATTGTGCTATTTATCTCCACTGCTCGACTGGTGTATCTGGACACGCTGGAGTGTATTGAAAATTGCTGCTGTTACTCGGCAGACAGTGCTCTCACTGCACAGTTATTGTTCGTTTTATAGGTTATTTTCTCTGGTTTACAAAAAATTCAATCCGAAAAGTTAATTTCCACACTGTATAATACAATAAAGAGAAATATATCACATATGAAAGCTGAAAAAAAGAGAGTATAGATTAGATGTGATTACTTCTATCCCTAGGTAACATCATTACAAAAAAAAAAACTATACTATGAATAGAGAATAAAAGCTACTGTAGGAATGGCGGATGAAATTTTTAGAAAGAAAAAAGTATTTCGTATGTTATTTTAAAAAAGTAGTGGAAACAGCTCATAAAATATTTTGTGGAGTATTGTATCCTATAGGGTAGAAACCTAGACATTATGAAAGAGTAATTACAAACCTTGAAAAAGTTAGAAATATTATCTTGAGAACTTTGAAGAAATTTAGCTGAATACAGCAAAAATCAAATAAGAAAGTGTTACTAAAGTAAGGGAAAGAAAAGCAATAACCGGATATAGTTAAAATTAGGGGGAAAACTCGGAGAAAGAAGAGCAATACCTGAAAACGATTTAAAGAGGGTGACTCGGGGATAAACGAGCAATTACTGGACACAGTTTAAAAGAGGGGTAAGAAGAGCAATAACGCAAAATAGTCAAAAACAGAAAATAGCTCGAGGAAAGGAGAACAATATTTTACATTGAAATCACCTGAAAAGAAATGGAAACTCGCGGCAGCAAGAGCAATAACTGGAAACTTAAAAAGGGGCGAAAACTCGTGAAAAGCACAAGAAAATTGGAAGCATTAAAAGATGAGGAAACATGTAAAGATATTTTGAGGGGAGAAATTGTCTTATATGGGAATATGAAAGAAGAAATGGTAAAAAGTAAAAGAAGTACAAAAAGATTAGTTATATTTGGCATTGATTGAATAGAAACTGCTACCAATACCTATGGATGGACCACAAATGCATATTTGCAAGAAATCGAATTCTTAATTACAGTAGAATATTCATCTTCAACGTCCCTTTTACAGCACCACATCATTGTAAGGAGTGAATCTATAGGGTCAAGATTAAAACGTATGCTCTGCCAATACGTTCTTCAAAGAGCAGTGAAGACTCTTCTATGTTGTAGTATAAAACTATTCCACATCCACTGCATTCTGCTGACATATCTCTTTCCAATTATCATATCAATCACTTCTTGGGAAGATTTCTGATTGGGCGGTGAGAGTACGATTGGCATATATTTTAAACACGCTCGACTTTAGCCATAGGAGCTAAATATACAGTTCTGATTGGTTGAAGTTATCTGTTTCTTGCCATGTAGCACACATATAGCACAAATCAAACTGCTGTCGCTCTTCGTGGTCGAGAGTGCTAGTGAATGGGCTAGTAATGAAAATCGCTTTTGTTGTGGGTTCAAACCCGGCCCAAGAAATGTTTTTATTTTTTTTAATTTTCAAAACTTTTGTCATTAAAATAAGATAAAAATAATACTTATTTGCTTTTTGCATATACATATTTACTAATATATAATGCATAAAAAGCGATTTACTTACGTAGTGAAACATAGCTAAGCGAGCGTCAGCGATCGAAGGGGGGGTTAGAAGCCCCGCACGGCTAGTTTTGTTGAACCTTGTCTCCATGATAATACCACTTAACATTACGTCACACTCGGGTAGTACAACTTCGAACCACCCGCTTCCTTGTGACCAAAATGTTACGTGGTATTGGTATCGTAGCGCGTGAGAAAAATATATGCCTCTTGTTCCTTCGAAATGTAACTCAAAAATAATTATATTTTTATTTTTATCAACACACGAAATGAGAATTTTCTTCTATTACTATAATACACTATACATGCACCGGAAGATTTGGACAATCGCAAAATGCAATCAATCAAAAACTTGTATTTAGTTCCTAGAGCGTAAAAAAAATATGTGTGCGATTGACCATTTCTTTGCGTTGAAAATTCAAAACTTCTTTCAATATTGAAATCCGGTCTTTGTCAGAGCGATAGCAAAAGGGTTTAGTCTCAGATGACGACTATTTGGTTAACCAGGCATTTCAGTTAGCTTTTTATTTGCATTAGCATAATATTTATCCTTTTTCGTACCAACTAATCTGGTCTATTTAAAAAAAAAATATATATCCAAATATTGCCCTGTTACTTTCGTAACAAAAATGAATTCCATATATTCTTTTCAAAAATCTGGCAACCCTAAGGGTGGTAAATTTATATTTTAAAAAAGAGAAAAAGAGAACCACTTTCTCTTGTGAATTCTTTGCAAGACGCAACATCCTCTAGACGATTGCAATGAACCGTAAATAATTTATTCCACAAAAGTTTTCTTTCTTTAAATTTTATTTTATTTTCAGAAGAAAAGATAAGAGAAATGATCATTTTCCTTTTGCGTCCTCCCTATTTCCCCACATTCTCTAAGTTTCATTTCAACTCTCCCCCCCCCCAATCTTCTTCATTCCATTTTCCTTAAAAAGAAATAACCATCACCAAAGTCTGTCCAGTCTGTTTGTTTGTCTTTTCGTGTGTGGTTCTGTAAGCCATAACGATTTTACCTCTCTTTCACCCTTTCTGCCACAACCTCCGAAAAAAAAACCTTACCTCTTGAATATCGTGTTTGGAATCTTAAGCAAAACTCACTTTTATTTTTTTTCTTCTTTTTGTAACTTCTCGTTTTCTGAACAAGAAATAAAACGTAAAACCTGTATTTTCCCCTGCTTTTGAGGAAGAATTTTATGCTCCCATTGTGCATAAAGAACTTCCAGTTGTCACCATTTAAAAAGGGTGATATTACATATGCGAAAGTACCGGGCGTTTATTGCAGTCGTTTTTTTTTGTTTTGTTTTTTTTAACGAAAGTACGTGTGTTTTACATATACGTAATATAAGGTATGTACCGTTTGTGAGTTTATGGCAGAGACGTGGTTAAGACTGCGCATTACGTTTTCAGTTCATATTCTCGCGGGAGACAACAAAATGTTTAGTAAACAAATGGCCTCAAAGAGATTGTCACACATATTATCACAACACAGTGTGTATTATTTAAGTATCTCTCCATGTTTTTTAGAGAGCTTCCTTCGTTTATGGGCTTTCTTGGAAGGATAGAATTTTCAATTGTTATTCTTCTGTTATTTTTCAGTCTAGAAGTGTCATGGGGCTATATAGCCTATAACTTGCAGTCCTCTAAAAGTGTATTTTGCTAACAACTTAGTTTCTAGAAATAAATACGAGTTGCGGTGTACTTACGAATAATTTGTTTTGCCCTCCTTTTAAACAGTTTGTGTATTTATTCTATCTTTATTCTTTAGGCCATTGGTGATTGACTTTTCTGTCTTTAAAATCAAACTCAGCTAATTAGCTCCTTTTTTCGAATTGAATTTCCAAATTAAATCTGACTAATATATATATGAAACAATATTTAATTTTTATAAAGTAAGGGTAATTCAGATTTGAAGGGCAGTTTTGAAGAACTCAAACTTTAAAAAAAAATCCAGTTGATTTCAAAGAAAACGAAATTATTTGCCATTTAATGCAATGAGCTAAAAAAAAAATGCGCTAGTATCTCCATTTACGTGGATTATTTCTGGTACCTTTGATTTGATTTCATTGGAATTTGAGTTTACCATCCCTTTTAGCAGTGACGCTCTTTTCCGTGGACCTACAACTTAACGATGATATCCGAACTACAAGAGCTCCCGGCGGGAATCGAACCCTTGTCTGCCTTAGCAAAGAAGCGTAAGCTATCCACATGCCCGCAAGGGAACTCTCTGGTACTATTGAGATTGCCAATGACGAAAATAACGGTATTTAATAACAGCTTCTGCAAGTGTTATTAGAATCACGTTGCTAAGCTCTGTAAGTTTGTTATGTAAGTACGTACAAACGTTGTACTACACGATAACTCTTGAAACAAAGCGATTTTTTTAAAAATCTTTTGCTTGTAACAGACAGTTAGATTGATTATCTGAGCTGACTTTTTTTATTAGAGTCAATCTGCTAATATTTTGAAGAGCAACGTTTAATTTAACAGTGGTCATCTAATTACATCTAAATCCCGTTTAAAATCTATAACATTCCCTAGCTTCTATGCAACCTGTAGAGTAGCAAAGAGATGTTGGTTGCAGAGTATATTATTGTCCTCGAATCAAAATAAGAAATTGACATTTGCACCAAGAGGAACCAGTTGCGTTATTTTAGATTTTGTTTGGAGGGGAAGACCAAGCCGAACCATTTCACCAATATAAAAAGTTTCACATTTTCCGTTAGTACAAGTATATTATATAGCATTGATTAACATACATATACATCTCAAACTCAGCGGAAGCAGTTGCACTTTGCCCCATGAATGACGTTGAAAGACAGAAAAGGAAGAAATGTGTATTTGGGAAATGAAATCATGTTTGAAGTATCAATTAATGAGAACGAGATGAACAAGCATAGAGAAGCTCAATACAGTTCTCCATGTCGAAATCTACAGGGTGTCTCAAAAGTAACCTCACATAGGATACCTCTGTTATTATCAGAGTTACAGCAAAATGTAAGAAGGAAAAACCGTCTCCAAATATAATGTCTTCAATCTAAAGTGAAGAAAGTTTTAAAATCGGACAAGCCCTTTGGCCGGTACACTCTTTATGCGCCCAGTGTTAAATGAAAACCCAACGTTGCAAATTTACTGCAGGTGGATAAATTTTGTAAGAGTATGGTTAATGGGACTATGTTTGAAATGGAGGCTGGCCATTGACACGTTAGCATAAAAGACAGTAACTTCATTCACTTATGTTGTGGGTCAAGGTAAATGGTAACGTTGCATTTTCGTTTAACACTGGAAGCATTAAGAGTGTACAGCCCAAACGACTCGTCTAATTTAAAAACTTCTTTCACTATAGATTGAAACTATCGTATTTGAAGACGGTTTCCCCTCTTACATTTTGTTGTAACTCTGATAATAACAGAATTACTCTATGTCAGGGGACTTTTGAGCTACCCTGTATATCTGAGTTTGGGCGCATTAAGCAGTAGGTCCATGTTTTATGTAGCCTCCCTGCTGAAAGAGATGCTAAGCTCAATTCAAATCTATCTCTCTAATTTTACGTAAAATCTAGCAACTCTACATTCCTGTATAAGAATACCTTATATCTTTAGATCTTATAAAACAAGAATGTTTTTTTTTTAAATATGACTATATAACACAGAAGGAAACATTTCTTTTTAAAAATCTCATTTCTAGTTCTATATTAAATACAGTACGGAAAACCATTGAAATGAATCGTGACCTACAGTCTTAAAAGCATATTCAATTTGCATGACGGAAGTTGATTGAATATCCCACATCTATCTTTGTGCTGTTTCAAAACCTTGACTTTAGTTTCTCTCTCTCTCTCTCTCTCTCTCTCTCTCTCTCTCTCACTCGTCAATGAAAACATTTAGAGAGATGGAACAGAGACCTTGTTCCTTTCTCTCTCTCTACGAGTCTTACTTTTACATTTAAGGTAGATTCCCTTCCCTCGTAGCCGTAACCCTACGAAGGCTATGAAACGTCGTCCATTTGCATAGAGTACGGCACTTTGCCTGCTATTCTAATGGTTATTACCTCAGTCGAGAGATTCACAGAGGAACGACCCCAGCGAAAGGGGAATTACGCAGCATCTCCGATACTTTCTCAACGAAATGACATAGTTAGCGTTTTGCTCCATAGATGGTGCACAAGAGAATTGCGATTTTGAAAATTAGACTGGTCTCTTGTTAACAGAGGCACATTGTTAATATCTGGTAGAATAAATTTAGCCTCGATGCTACGTTCTGCTTTTTCGTCTTAATGGAATTTCCTATATATATATATATATATATATATATTACAGGTAGTTAATGAATTATACCAACAAACTTTAAGAGGTGATTCCTCACATCAAAATAAGATAAAAAGTTCATATGGATCTATGTCAAAAAGTGCATAGTTTCAGAGCTAGGGCTGTCCAAAATCGTGAAAAAGCAACTATTTCGAATTTCAGAAACTATGGATGCTGGTTCTTATAAGCGTAAAAGAAATCACGATATAGAATCTAAAAGTGTATATTTCATCAATTGTCAATAGGTGTAGAGGGTATTCCCTACAGGCTGTAATTCTCAGATATGTTTTCAATAGAGTTTTCAGATATATACTGGTTTCAAGAAAGGTCCAAAGTAGACAGGACGTAAACCTTGACAACAATGTACATCCAATGCTTCGGAGGGGAGGTAGAAGTGTTAGAAACCGGCAGCTCCATATTTCTTTGTGTTCGGAATAACGTGTGATTATGTGTGTTTCGTCACGGTATATTTCAAGTTTTCTTCACTTATAAGAGTGAAAGAAAAATCGCACCATGCGGTTTTACAAGTACGAAAGACCGTGGTGCTGACGATATTTAACACTTCTGACATCGCGCCAAAGGATTCCGCGTTCACTGCTATCAAGGCTTACCGTTTCCTTACTTTGAACCAATCATAAAATCAGAGCATATCTCTAAATTCGGTTGATGGTATGTCTGAGAATTTCACCCTGCAGGGAATAATCTTTACACCCATTCAACATTAATGAAATATGTATTTTTGGATTGTGTATGCGTGACTTCCTTTAAGCTGATAAGGACCACCAACCACAGTCTCTCGAATTCGAAATAGGGATTTGAATTTTTTTTGTGCGATTTTGAATAGCACTAGCTATGAAACTATGCACTTTTCGCCATAGGTCCATATGAACTTTTTCTCTTATTTTGATCTGAGGAATTACCTCTTAAAGTTTGTCGGTACAGTTCATTAACACCCTATATATATATATAATGCTACTATGAAACTTCGAAATTAAATAAAAATGAAGGTGTTTTAATTTTAACAGTTTCCCTTTGAAAATATATTCTCATAAATGAAGTTTTAACAATGGGCACTCATCAAGGAAAAGGAAATAGGTTGAGATCGAGGTCTCATTTGACTTTGTACTTGCTAAAAGGTCGACAATGTATTATATACTTGTTCAGTGTTTCTTCCAGACATGTTTTTGGGGTGCACTGCTCTCTCGAAGCTCTGACAGTGCCCCCCCTTCCCACCGAGGAGACCAAAATAATACGTCTATAATATAATAATAAATAGAATAGTACCAGCAGTGCCCCCGGAATACGAAGTGTGCCCCCCCCGGAACATAGTTTCTGAAAGAAACACTGTACGTATATCATTCAATTTATAATTGCTGTTTATAATTACTACTTCTTTCCTCCCCCTGGATGTTGTAAGATAGACAACCATAGTCACGTATGTCAGAGCTTTCTCATGGCTATGAAGTTAGCATATGCGACATTGAGACAGATGATCCAGGTTCGATTCCTATTGGGAGCGCATGTGGTTCGGACTCCATGTTAAGCTGTAAATCGACGTCTTAGATTGTCTAACCCGAATAACCAATCAAAATATGAGTGTACACCACATTGCGTATGGTTTGCCATATTTTACACATAGAACATTACAAAACAATGATGTACGGTATTTTACAGTTATACAGCTTCCACTAATGGTCTCGTGATGTTTGGAAGTCTAGTACAAGGTTAGAATCGGAAACTAAACAAAACAAAATTTATTGATATTAGTTAAAGTACCTAGGTAAATACTATGTGTGAAAATTAATAAATAAACAAAAATAAGAAATGAACGTAGAAAATCTGCGTTTAAAAATTAAGATAACAAATTAGAATCATTCTTGCAAACCCACACTTATATTAATTTTCCGCACTCCCTTTTCATTTCTCTTTTGATGGATCGGTCGAAAAAGTGTAAAACGCTTTTTCAGGCCAGCCACCCTGAATGAGGTTTCCCTGGGTTTTCCTCATTCACACCAGGCAAATGCCGGGGTGGTACCTAACTTATAGGTTCCAGGCCGCTTCCTTCCTTCCCCAATCCTTTCTTCCTTCCCTTTCCCCGGATACTGTGCTCGCCGAGTGACGTCAGCCCTCAAAATGTGAAGTTCTAAATGGCCTTAGATGCCGAAAACCCAGAAATCTAAATCCTAACCTAACCTTCTCTTTTGATGGAACCCCTCAATAATATTAACTAGTAATAGTATAGCAGTAGGTTTGGTGAACAAGGTGGTTGTGTTGACTCGTTAACAGGTTAGATCCCCGAGAAATATTTGACTGAGAACGGTCATCGACGCTTTTCGTGTATGATCAATTGCACTGAGAAAAATCCGTTTTCTGGACAGCGGTATATTGTACAAATATACGGAATCCTCTTGCTTACTACAGAAATCAGTACGGAGCGTGCGTTATCCGCATGCTACATTCACTGCCCTTAGATGTTACATCATATCGTTGCAGGATGCCTGATATCTGTCTTCCTTATATTACATACATATATGTAAGTTACCTTCGTCAACTATATGCTATATACGTCAATTTGTATGTGGGATCCTGACCGCCTATATTGTTTCATACGGAAAGTACGTACAGATGGAACACTTATACAGAAAGTATTATAAAACATGGATTTTCAGTTATACGTTTGCTGTACGTTAAGTCAAAAAATACAGGATTTACTAATGTAACACACGTTTCTACGTACGCTACATACATTTTTTCTCAGTGTGCCCTACCTTGTTGAAATTAGTTTGTTTTAAGAAGTCATTTCTCCGTCTATGAAGTTCAGAAAAGAGAAAGTCTTTTAACATTGTACGAGTGTTCAGAATTTACTGTCACCGAATGGCCATCTTCGTCAAATATACGTAAATGGTTTAATGACTCCCAAATTGGCTACTTCACGCTCTATCGCTCAGTTTTAAAAGGTAGACCTTTTTTATAATGATCATAAACGACATTTTATTTGCCATAAGTGAAATCAAGTATGTATTTTTTTCTAATTACAGCTATTTATTACGATTTAAAAAAACTGTAAGAAACTTACAGTTTACAGTAAATCATATAAGCTTAAAATAAGTTATGATTTAAATAACTTTCTTAGTAAGATTGTGTACACTTTTGTATACGAAATACTAAATTTATATGACTCACTTGAGTATTTCATCAGATAACGAGACTAGTAGCTTTAGATTAGGATTAGGATTAGATTTCTGGGTCCTTCGACATCTATTGACATATTACCCCATTACGTATGAATGATGACCTCCCTTGGCGATCACGCTTTGCGAGAAAAGGGAAGGAAGAAAATATTGAGGAAGGAAGGAAGCGGTCTGGGACCTTTACGTTAACTACCATGCCGGTATATATCTAGTGATTAAAGAAAACCTCACTCAAGATGGGTAGCCTGTAAAAGGTTTTACACTTTTTCGACCGAGTGTTCACACCGTGATTCGAACCCGGGTTCATGTAGCATATTTAGAATCACGTCGTCAGGACAAATGGAAAGTTACTTGTATTGAAGAAGTGACAGTCTCCAGGTCAAGAAAATTAACAACGCGACACTGACCATGCATGTCAAAAATTAAAACCGCAAGCTGGTCCACTTAAAGCCCACTGCATCCTGTACCAGAGACGTTAGTTTAATCCTATTTTCCTTCCTCTGATTTTCCTCTTTTCTGAAAACTGAGGAACGGTAATTATTTCAGAGATCTTTTTCTTTCACGTACGCAAATGTCATCTTCTTCTCTTATGCTGATTTTTGGCACAGAGACGTCCTTTTGATGTCCAAGGAACGCAAGTAGTGAGATATCGTCATGTCCATGGTAACCCCACTGTTGCAGCAGACGCTTCCTGGACATTTTGTGGAGAAATTCAGGCGTCCGCTAAAGTTCCAAAAACGGGACGTTCTGTGAGATCTTTGCATGTTCTGCGAGATAATCATAGGATGACTTTTGAGAATCTAACTATTATCCCGTGACAGTCATATCCCATTTAAAATCAAAGAAAATCCCATGGAAATGTTTCCATTATCCTTAAAGCTCCTGCTGAAAATTTAAATATCCCAGAACGTAGTAATATGATTATTCCATATACCTGGTATAATCAAACCTTCGTATCAGCTTTGGAAATTGAAGCAGTTAAAACATCGGAAACATTAACAACATAAACCAAAAGGTCAAAGAAAAGCCAAGAATAAAGTTATCAGGCAACAGTATAAGTGTAACTACAAACATCCACAATATTTATCTATGAATTGCTAGTGTAAGATTATATACTGCAACGAAAACATAAATTGTTAACATGGTGACTTCTTGCTTTTTGAAAAAGAATGCTTACTCTATTTTGCATTTTCACACAAGTTCTTTAGCTTAGATCTTGTGTACTGGACTGTTAAACTAAAAGCATCGTTTTACTTTATTTAAATTTTAAATTTTACTTTGTTTAAATTCATAATACATAACTTCTTCATTTTCATTCTTTGTCTACTTTTTCTTCCTATTCTACATTTCCTTTGTAAAACTGAATAATAAATTGGACACCGTATTTTTATTTGAATTAACATTATAGGGATTCTAGTTTACTTGTAAAAGAAATTGACATACATGTCTGTCTAAAATTATTTATTAATAGTGTCTGCGTATTTCCCCATATTTTATGGTCTTTTACAATGCATTGATAAATTATAATTGATATTCTATTACTTTGTATATTTTATTTACATATGCTAATGCTTACTAAACTGTGACAGTGTCATGGTCGTTTCAGCAGAGAGTGTTGTGCAATTTTCACAACTTATTCTGGGAGAGATGGTACAATACTTAGAAGACGATACAAAGGACTGTTAACATCTTGTAAACCAGACAAAAGACCTTGAAGCTGCTCTGTCACCGCTGCTGTTAGGTTGATTTCCGTTAAAGAATCCTCTAGATTATCCACAATCTGGTAAACAACTGGAGGTGTGGCACCCTGATCAGCTCTGGGACACGTTGACGCATCACCAAAGAAGACAGCAACTTCAGACTCATCGGTTTGCTCGTTGATGGTCAGAGAGAATTTGGATACCAATGTTAAAACATACTTCAACAGTCGGCTTAGGCGGTAACCAGATAAATTCAAGGATGACAGCATGTATTCTACAGCTAAGCCTGACGGACTGGGATTATCAACACGTCCGGTAACTCCAGATACAATTCCTTCCGTGAAACCGTTTAACATTGTAGATAACAGACTTTGGACAGTAGCATCATCATCTTGATAGTCAGGACTCTGTGGACCTGCAATTATATATACTACAAAATCGTATAAATTACCGAGAAAACCTTTGGTATTTTGTGATGGTGTATTTTGACCAATTAGAAAGGTCAACAAAGTATCTACATTACCACCATTAGATAAGTACCTGTTATATATATTATCCACGTCATACATAACATTTTGAATCGACGTGGTTTCTTCCGGATTTTCTAACAGGGGTGCAAAGTCTGATTGCTGATCCAAATTTTGTTGTAATAAGCGCTCGACCTGCCCATTGTTTACTGGTGTCCTATCCTTGGTTATCCCAGAAAAGAATCCAGAAACGATTTTAGTGGCATCTATCGGGACGCCTCGTACGTAGATAATGGTGCCGTTCGATGGTTTGGCTGCTTCCACCGCGTCCTTCAAGATGTAGTAGAAACTGGAACCCAGAAGACTAGATAAGTCAGCTAACCGTTTATTGGTTTCTGCTATTGTGACTGTCTCTTTACATTCGTTAGCAGATGGAATTCTGACTGGATTGCTGACCTATGTAGGAAGAAATTAATAAATTGTAAATTCTATTACTATCTAAAACAGAGCAATGACATAACACAGATGATATAAAACAGATATAAATGCGAAGCACAAGATTATACATAAGTAAGGTAACAGTGGAAGAGCTTCGAAATCATTATATCTGTTTGATTCAACGTCTGCAAACCTACACAAAGTAGCAAGAACAGATATGTACTGGATATCACCGATAAATTATAATTAATCACAAGGATAAGAAAGACAAAAGGAATGAGTTATTGTCAAAATTAAAATACTAAAACCGCAACGTGCCATACATATTACAAGAAGAATCGATGCCCAAGAAATGTCCTTGATATTTACAAAGATACAAGAAGCAAAGGAGGAAGGATCATCATGCAAGATGGTCTGACAAAGTCAAAAAGAATTGCGAAGTAATGTGGAAAATAGTAGCCCAAACTCCATAGGTGGTGCTGAAAAGAAAAATTGGAGAGACATTCATCCAAGGGAAGATTGACAGTCTGAAAACATGATACTGAATATGAATGTGCTTTTTTGTTTATTATCATGACAAATAAACAATTAGAGCTTTCAAATAAGTATGACTTTTAACTTATAGATCACAAAGAGCAAAAATGTTAGGCGGAACAATTAATTCTAATAAAAGGACGGTGATGATGAGTAATGAATGAAACGGTAGAATGAAGAATGTGGGAGAACGGGAGAACCCCGAGAAAACCCACGCACACGGTGTTTGTCCACCACAAGGTTCACTTGGCGGGGGCAGGGATCGAACCCCCAAGTACCAGAGGTGAACGCTCTACCACTGAGCCACCGCGGAATCCAGACAGGTTGGTATGGTCAGGACACAGCAATGTACTCATAGAAAATACAGTAAAACTTCAATGGATCGTTCTCTCCAAGTATGATACAAACAATATATAACTGGAATTAACTAATGTACTGAATATTAAAAAACTACTAATATTACTAAAAGATTGCCAATGGATATTTTCCAATTGTCATATTATACCATACAATGCAGTGATACTTAGTCAACCCAAACTGTTGTATTTTTTTTCTTATTTTATAATTAATGACCTGGTGATTGCTTTACGATTCTGATAAATATTATTGTTATGCTAATGACGGAAAAATAAAGTGTTTCGGAAACCTAATTCACAACAAGATGTTTGCCAGCGATTTATTATGGTGAAATATTTGCTTGACTTATCTGTTGAGAAACACGTTGTTTTTTCACTTCAAACATTGTTTTGATTATTTATAACCTCTTCTTTATCAATATTGAAAATGTTCACTATTTTCACTTTTCATTCTGCACGTAAAGCACTTGCACTAAACGCATTATTTTAGTTATGGATTTCACCTATCCATTATTCCATTTTAATAAAAAAAAATGCATATATTATGTGATAGTATAGATTGTTATTTTTGGATTCATCTTTCATAACGTGTTTGATGAAAACGATGTTACTTTGCCTAAACTGTTATACAGGTGTTATTAATATATTAGTTGCATTGGTTTGTGTTGTTCTATTAATACGTCTTCAATATTTTCAAAGCTATAATGAACAACATACAAGTTGAAAATATACGTTAAACATAAATCAATCAAGAAATTCTCAGTAACAAAAAGACGTTTGATTTGAATATTTTAGATTAAAAATTAGTTGTAATATTTTCGATTGGACATGCTTTGCTTCTTATAGACTTAAACTAGCTTTTGCTCCACCCCCCGCGTTTGCTCGCCCTACGGCTACGCATTTCTTATGTATCAGCCTTTGGATCAACATTGAATTTCGTGCATTTGCTCTTAATATTTCCTGAATTTAGCCAGATTCCCGCGTTTACTTGGCTTACGACCTCACACCTCTTAAACCCACAATTCTACCGAATTTCAAATTTATTTTCCTATTTCAACTATCTAAAAGATAAGATTTTGTATCCCAACAAAACACCCGATTAAATAACACTGAAATTTCTTCATCTTCCCCTTTAGACCCTTTAAAAACTAAAACTATTCAATTTTAGCAATTTTCCTGTTGGTTAACCTTGGAAGGCTACAATCATACCAAATTTCATGATTCTAATTCTGCTGAAAGTACCTAAACATTTTGAGGTATAGAAGGTATCCCATATAAAAAATATGGGAATTTTTTTTCAGTTCCCCATAAAACCACTGTAAAGTTGGATTTTTTGTTATTTACTTAGGTAATGCTAACAAAAACGTACAAGCATACTAAATTTCAAGTTTTTATTCCAATTCTAAGTACGTAAAATATGAGATGAGAAAAAGGCCCATTTACATAACATAGGGATTTTTTCATCCACCTTTTAGACTCCCTAAAACTTAAAAATATTCACTTTTAGCAATTTTTCTGTGGGCTAGTTCTAAAAAGCGACGATCAAGCGAAATTTCAACTTCCCACGTCAATCGAAAATACCTGTTATTTTATGTCAGTGAGTGAGTTCATGTAGTTTAGTTAGAACTAGAATTTGATTTAAATTACTCGCTGAGCAAACCAATGCGTTTATTGCAAAAGTTATTAACGTGGAATAGTTTCTTGAACTGTCCACTTTGACTTCATCTGACACTATGAATACACAGATATATAATGACAGGCCTAATAAAGATACAGCAAAAAAGATCCCTTATTTCTGATTGGTTACCATAGGCTATTAATTTAGCGGATTGGCTGCAGCAGCCTATGGGACCAATCATGAATCAGGGATTTTTTTGTCTCTTACGTTAAATCTGTCACTACCTGGGTATTCATAGCGTCTGATGAAGCCAAAATGTATAGTTGATGAAACTGTTATACGTTAATATTTTTTTACAATAATGGTATTGTTTCGCTCAGTACGTACCTTAAATCAAAAATTACTTCTTTCAGAAAAATCCAATTTAATGCACTAGAAGTATAAGTAATAATTACAAAATTAAATCAGTTGTTTGTTTAACGTGCCCTTTTAGCACTGAGAATATATAAGACGTAGGTCTACATTTTAACATGAGATTCGAGCCATCAGCTACCACCGGCAACTCAACATAAGTCTTCCAAGTTGAAAAGTTGAAACTGATCCATATAACCATGTGTAGAGATATTGGATTTCCCTCATATTATTAATATTCAGTATATAAACAAATCAAGATTTAAAAACGATTATTTTATCTTTATTTTATTTTTTTTTAACTTTTTTTCTCTATATTTTCTTTGGATGATGAGAGACAGACACAACTTGGAATAATAAGACAGTCAGCAAACATTACAAAATTTTCTTTAGTAGACGATTCCTCATTCTTCATTCTTGGTAAATTTATGTAACTTATGTAATCTGATGTAACCAAAGCGTTCTGTAACTGTTGACAAATTATTAAATAAGTCGAGAATTCCATTTACCTTGCACTTTCCTGGATCCTTACACGTGCGTACTTTGGATGTTTTTCCGTAATTTCGACGGCCATCTTCCTACTTTGGTTAATATAAAAACGTCCCAGGACCCGGAAGATGAGAGTAGCACTCGAGAAGCGGTGAAGTACACGAGGAGCGGAAAGTTCACGAGGAGCGAGCGTGAGCAACGGCAGGAGAGACTTATACCAAGTTCCACGCCAATTCGACACAGAAGCCGAGACATGGAGACCACCAGTCGACGACCAGGAACGGAGGTACGGAATACACATCCAAGGTCCTAAACGCCCAAACAACCTTCCTTTTCTTTCTTCCTAAACATACTCTCGACTCTCTCTTTTTTTTAAATATTTGTTTTTATTTATTTCTACCCACATGCCCTACAAACCAAATACGCTCGTCGTCTTCTTAGATACCTCTCAATTCTGCCAGTGAGCTATATTTCCCAAGTTAAAGATTATAGTTTCTTTTCTTTCTTCAAAACGACGACGAAAGCATTCCTACCGAATGCACAAGCGTAAGACATGTAAATATATAACCACAGCTACAATTTAAATGATAATTAATAACAAAACACACTGTACTTCCGAATACCTCTTAATTTTTGAAATTCAATATATTTTTCATTGACAAAGTAATACATTCATCTTATATTCGAGATATAAATTTCTATTTTTATGCAGAAAAAAAAGTAATTGTCTTATACATTTGTTCTAAAATATTTATACACTTTGTGAACCTATATTACTATGGATGTTATAAATTTCATCAAAATTAAGACAACTATTATATGTATATGCATATACGCGTAATCAATTATTTCAAATTCAAATATCAAATATTAATTTAAAAAATTCCACTTACCCTTATTCCAAAGGTAATTAGGATACATAATATTGCCGGCGTAGGACTTGCAATCATTTCGAATTATTGTAATTACCAAAAGGCTGTGAAAATAAATAAATATCAGAGTTAGTAGTATTCGTTCAATATATATATTTCACTTGCCGTAAACTTTATCATATACGAATTTTATGTAGCTCTATTACTTTTACAAATGTACAAAATGCAGGGCTGTTTCGTCGAAAAGGAGATACCGTATTTCTTCGAATATAAGGCCCCATCGGTTCTAAGGCGCACCTGAAATTTCACCTCATTTAAACTCATTTTAAAAAAGCTTCGAATCTAAGGCCCAGAAATAATGTACAAATACATTCCTTTGATAAGCATTTTCTTATCAGTAAAACGAAATATTCATTGTTCGTGAGCGATTACCATTTTTGTGCAGTCTGTCATTAATTTTAAGCAAATTATTTGTAACTTCCAGTATTAAAGACTGTAATAAATTCTATATTGTAACCTACGTGCAATGAATAAATATGTATATTGCAGTATATACATCGAATCTAAGGCGCACCTAAATTTTGGACATCTAAAAGCTGACAAAAAGGTGTGCCTTACGTTCGAAGAAATACGGTAAATATCCGGAAGAGAACATTAACACTTTGAATCCTAAGCCCGAGTAGAGCTTGCTGTACCTTTATTAATATAAGCAGAGGGTGGTGATGCCCGATTCAGTGCCGGGTATTATGAGTTTCTCAGTTTCGTCCTGCAAATCGTGTGTGTTAAAGTTATTCGGGCTCACACCTTTCTAAGAAAAAAAAAAGAAAAAAAGAAAAAAGGAAAAGAAAAGAAAAGAAAAAAAAGAAAAGAAAGAAAAAATAAAAAAGAAGCTACTATAATCTAGCCGTGAAATGGGGAACGTTTTGTAGGATGAAAATCGTCAGATTTCTTGTTTCGCAGTATATACTTCGCTGGGAGCTTAGATAGATATTTTGTACTAAAATGTTTTATTTTTCTCTGTTGTAATATATGAAAGAACCAAACTTAATGAAGAACAAATAGGGAATCCTGTATATGAGCAAATATTAGGTTCTGGAAATCAATAATAGCAAACTTTTCCACGTTATGTTTCTGTTGAGAAAAACCATGTAAGTGAAAGATTAGTTCTTTGAATCAATACTGTAGCAACTCCAACCAATAATACAATACCGTGCCGTGGGTGGAGGCGAGCGGGGCGACGGCTCCGGACGCCGAAGTAAAGGGGCGCAAAATTCGGGAGAAAAAAGAAAAAAGATAGGAAAAAGTACTTGGAATATATGTATGGGGGCGCCGTCGTATATCTACTCTCGCCCCAGGCGCTGATTTTCGACGGCACGGCATTACAATAATACCATTAAATGTTGTATTCATCTTGAAATCGAACCCGGGACTTCGTGCAATAAAGACATGCGCTTTAGCCAATAGACTACGGATTTGTTGTTAGTGATACGTAGTTACGTCCTTTGTCAGCAGCAAGGTTCTATAAAACGAAGCTTACAGTGTAAATTGGGATCATAACCACTGTAGTGCATTGAATACCCTCCAACCTGCAATCGAACCCAGGAACTCCAGCAAAGATACACACGCTAGCAATTAGACCGGTGATAGGAGATGTTAAACTGCATGTTGAGTCCAGTTTGATACTAGGAGTGGAATAGGGGTACAAATCATGAGCTGGTATAATTAGGTGTACAGTTCTCCATTGATATCAGCTATAGTACCACTAATCTAGGTGATAATGCCCATATTCCGACGCATAAACACTCATATACCATATGTTTATAATTATCTCGAAAGAGCTTTGTCCATCATTCCTATAATCCCATTTTAGACACACATTTGGCACATATAGAAGGGAATCAAAATCCTCGTTTATTGTCATTTTGAATATATTTCACCTTTAAGATCTCTATCTAAAGCTCCATTCAGAGTTTAAAAAGGTTTCTGTCCAGACGTTCTAAATAAATCTTACACCGAAAAAAGTGTTTATCATGTACATATCCGTAGCGTACAAACTTTATATATCTTTTTCCCACATCATTGGTAATTGGACTGGATTTGGTTCCCTTGTACTCTTAACGTCCCATTTGTGAAATGAGGTGGCGGGTTTCACTCACTAAATAGAAATTAACTTAAGATGTACAACATGGAAATGCCATTCTGACTCCAATTATGTTCATGCCAGCCATTCGCACAAATTTCCTTTATCCATATGAAGCCTTAGTTTCAACTAAATATCCTAATATGTCCTAATGACAATAAATTGATAACTGTAATTCTAAATAAATATTTCCTGAAAGATGCAATCATTTTCGGAATAACTTTGAGATATTTATTCACTTCCTATGATAGTCTATCTTCTCTTTGTTGCCACGCGGTTAAAGTGCGTGCTTCCCGTGTACGTGGTCCGAGGTTCGACCTCCACTGAGACATTATACTTCAGGCTAAAGCTTAAGAAGTAATGGTTCAGATTTCGGCTTAAGTAAGTCAAGTCTCATATACCTCGGAAAATAAAAGGGATATGAAACATCGATCAATCAATCAGACAGCTTTGCTTGATTTAAGCCATCTTTCAGATTCTCTCTGATTTATCGTCACTTTCTGTTTTAGTAATAGGTCCTAGTTTCATAAGGAATGTTGTTTATTTCTAACACCGTCGCTATGTGAGATGTGAGGCTACTGTATAAAATGGAATCCAAATCACGCAGTAAGTTCAATCCTCATCCACTGGGACTTCATTCCGGAAATCCTGTGCACAAAAGGTATGCAAGTTAGTCAATCGACCAACTGGAGAGCTAGCAACTTAAGAGTTCATCCGTTTTGAAATAGTTGGCGCTGTAGGTTTTAGTACGAAGATCTATGTTCGATTCCTAGTGCGAGTTCGTGTGGTACGAATTCCAATTTTAAGTTCTAGGTCCATGTGAGAGGCACGATGGATCAATGGTAGAGTGCTTACCTCTGATATATGGGGTCGTTGGTTCGATTCCCTGCCAAGTAAATTTGTGGTGGACAATATCGCGTTCTTGAATTTTCTCGGAGTTCTGTTAACTGCCATGTTTTCGGTCTACTAATTATTATATATTCTTACACCAGAAATTTTAATTCGGCCGCGATAGCTCAGCACTATAGCGTTCGACTCTGGTACATGGGGTCCCTGGTTCGATCCCAGCTCGCGACAAGTTAGCTTTGTGGTGGACAAACACATGTGCGTAGGGTTTTCTCGGGGTTCTCCCGTTTCCTCCCACTTTCTTCATTCCACCATTTCATTCGTTTCTCATCGACACTGTCTCCTTTAACCTAGTCGGCATAACCGTGAGACATAAAACTGAAAGATTTCATTTCATTTTCTAGGTATACATCTAGCATAGCCCAGGTGCTGCAAAGTGCCTGAACTCCAACAATCTTCAGAAGGACATCATAATGAAACAAGCTAAATTCATTAATTCGATTCTTCCCTATTCTATTCTTTTTGATTGTTTTTAAAAAGAGAAAACTACTTATTAAAGAACCGCATATTATTATCTTTCTGACAGAGCTATACAGACAAACAAAATGATATTGAATACTAGCATAATATAATAACAGTAAAGAACAAAATATTACCCTATGTAGACAGTATTGATCACCCAATTCGACTGCGCTGTGGTCACTGTCGTTTAATGGGGTTTCTGGTTGTGACCATGCAGAAACACTCAGCTGGCATTTATATGTATACGAACTGAAATTTGAAAGGAAATTGCATTTCCTTCGTATCGGCCATTTCCGTGTCTGCAGAGAACATCATAAAACGATACACAATTGTCAACGTTAGACATATAGTGGTTATATTATAACAGATAAAAAGGACGTTGGAGGTTAGAAATAAATAAAACAATTTTTATGGCCATTCTTTATGATTGAAATAAATGTTCTTTCATCTCATCTAGCACGTGTTTTAGTCACTCATACCTACCTTTGTTAGTGACAATGAGCTAATATTGAAAACAGTGGCGTACGTGAAGGGGGGGAAGTTATTGACTTTTAATCTTCCCTTCTTCTACAAGGCGTCATGTGAAAAGAAACCAAATTATATTGAGAAAAGAACGGAAAAGCATGCGTGTCGTGGACAAGTAGAGCTTGTGTGTTCCAATTTTACATACCTTTGTTATTATTGCCCTTGTTTAAACTTTAGCGATATCGATGTAGGTGCTTGCATTCTTCACCTTGATTATATGTATAATAAATAAAAATAAATAAATAAATTAATTAATTAATTAATAATTAATTTTATTTTGTTTTATTTACTTACTAGCACCTAGCACCTATTACCCGCTTAGTAGGACTAAAATAAAAATTTTAAATGCACAACTCCTTATCGCATTTGTCAGGTACCCGTGAAATATGCTTTTTTTTTTTTTTTTTTTTTTTTTAGTGACATGGATTTAAACGAAATAGGAAGTATTACTGTTCATCTCAGCGTCCCCGAAAACTATGAATTCGACATTAATATCGGTCATTTTTTATCATACACACACACACACACACACACACATATATATATATATATATATATATATATATATATATATATATATATATATATATATATATATATATATATATATATATATATGTATGTATGTATATGTGTGGGTGTGTGTGTGTGTATACAGGGTGTTAATGAACTATACCGACAAACTGTACGAGGTAATTCCTAGCATCAAAAAGAGAAAAAGTTCATATGGACCTTTGGCGCAAAGTACATAGTTTCAGAGCTAGAGCTGTACAAAATCGCGAAAAAGCCAAATTTCAAGAGTCCTTATTTCGAATTTGAGAGATTGTGGATGGTGATTTTTTATCAGCGTAAAGTAAGTCACGCATACATAATCCAAAAGTGTATATTTCATTACTGTTCAATGGGTGTACAGAATGTTCCGTGCAGGGTGGAATTCCTAGACATGCCATCAACCGAATTTTGAGATATACTCTGACTTTATGAAGGCAAACGATAAGCCTTGATAGCAGTGAACACGGAATTCTTTAGTGCGATGTCAGAACTGTTAAGGATCGTCAGCAGCACGGTCTGTCGTAGTCGGGAAAACGCATGGTGCGATGTTCTCTTTTACGCTTGTAAGTGAAGAAAACGTTAAATATACCATGACGAAATACATATCATCACACGTTATTTCGGACACAAAGAACATGGAGCTGCCGGTTCCTAACACTTCTGCCTTCACACCGAAGCATTGGATGTCCATTGCTGTCAAGGCTTACCTACTTCCTACTTTGGACCCTCCTTGAAATCAGGATATATCTGAAAATTATTGAAATCATATCTGAGAATTACACCCTGTAGGGAATACCGTCTAAACTATTGACAATTGATGAAATATGCATTTTGGACTTGTATGCGTGGCTTCCTTTACGCTGCTAAGAACCACCATCCACAGTTTCTGGAATTGGAAATAAGGCTTGTTGAAATTTAGCTTTTTCGCGATTTTGGACAGCCCTAGCTCTGAAACTATGCACTTTTCGCTATAGGTCCATATGAACTTTTTCTCTTTTTTGATGCTAGGAATTACCTCGTACAGTTTGTCGGTATAGTTCATTAACACCCTGTATACACACACACACACACACACACACACACATATATATATATATATATATATATATATATATATATATATATATATATATATATATATATATATATATATATCGAGGAAGTCAGTTGAATATGAGCATAGTTAATGAAAATACTAATACATCTCAAAACTAATAAATTACAGAAAATAAAAATTATCACCAAAAGAATTCCTGATCTTTCGTCTACAAACGCTAAAAAGTACAAGGTTATTCATACTTTTGTTCGTGAGTAATACACAGGTTAGTAAGGTAAGTGTGCAGTACTCATATTTTCCGTAGTACAAAGGTAATATGAGCACTTCATAGGGCAAATATGAGCAGCATTTCTTTTCTTTTTCTTAATGTTTTCACATAAGATACAAAGCAGATATAAAAATTACAAACGAAAAAATAAAACTCAAATTATTACAATAACGAGCAAAATACAGTTGCATATGCACGTAAAGCACAGATCATTTCAAGAGCCCTGTCTATTAGTTTAACGACGTAAATAACTGGGATTCAATCTGCTACATTAATCACAAACAAAGAACTCAGGGCACTGAACGTTCATATAAAGGACATGGTACCAATCTTGGCACACATCACACTTGATCCATTCTTTCTCTTGGGAGTCTTCACTAGACTTTCCTCCATAAATATGGCAAATACTATCATTCTCCTCACACTGTGTGGATATGCCTATCCTCTTTCTTGGCATAGCATTTCTGACGTTTTCTTCAATACAACTATCATTATCCACTTGAGTTTTAGATTTATTTATTTATGTCTGCTTGTTCAACTTTACAGGAAGTCTTCCTTTAGAAATGTCTTTATACTGAAGTTGTGTTATCAATTGCCTTGATGTAAATTCTCGTGCTTTACCTCTACGTCTTCCTTTCTTGTTGCTTTGGCTCGGAAAAGCAGGCAGGGGTAAAAGTGATTTGACAATTTTCCGCGGTGTTTAAGGAACTTGCTTGATAGTGTTTCCTGAGGCGTTTGATGCTCCAGGTTGAGGTTCATTGTTTGCGAAATAGGCAAGTTCTTGACCTCTGGGTGTATTAGTTGTAATGAATGCACTAGAGCAACATTAGGTAGTGTACATGAGCTTGTTGCGTCATTATTACCAGCAGATGACCTTAAAGTGTCTTGAGAAACATCGGGAGAATAATTCTCTGCAAATTAAGCGTAATCTGGTATAGCATGTACATCTACTAGTCACAGTCCAGTTGCTTTAAACGCATTCGAAGCAATTCCAACAGTAGCATTAGCATTCCATGCTTTCGTGATCATTTCAGCAAATTCTAATTTGGTAAATGCCGTGCTGATATGAACTTGAAGATTGTAGAGTTTATATCATTCATGTTATTTCAAATTATGTTATTAAAAATATCTACTTTAGTTAACATCTGCAAAAGTTCCTCACGTCCATTTCTTTCATTACTTTCAAAAAATGTGTGTGTCCATACTATATTGAATTCAAACACTCATATTTCACCGACTGCTAATAATATTTTAACGTGTTGTAGCTGACAATTCTGTTTATAGGAAAGAAGTGAATAGTAGACTAGTGTTTTGTTCCTAGACAGAACTCACTATAAATCCAGTGACAAAATACATACAACACATAGATACCAAGTTTTAGCTTATTATCCATTACCCTAATTTAACTACAGCTCCAAAATCTTCATCTTTTGTTCTAGGTATCTGTAAACTTGTCTTCTATTTCATAACAACTACAGCGAACGAACTTGGGCTCCTCTGTACAAATTCTTGAAACTCCAAACAATGCTATGAACTTCGTTATTTTCCTCTTGTGCAAGATTTGTGTGCGCTGTGTGAGTTTAAGCTTCGTCCTGTTCATATTTTCGGACTGCTCATATTAAACTGACTTCCCATATATATATATATATATCGGGAATTCAAGTTTCGTGGTTGAATTTGGATGTAAACGGGATCAGAAGTGTCACTGTTCAACTCAGATGCCAAAACTATAGATTCGAATCTAATATTAGTCACTTTTGATCATTTTTAAATATTTCCTCCTTCCCTAAGTTTCACCGTCAAAGTGATGTGATAGAAACCATCCCAGGTCCGAACCTCATCTGTGTTAAAAGTTTGATCGAGATCGGTCAGGTGGTTCAAAAGTTATTAAGAGTCACAAACATACTGACTTTCAATTTTATAATATACATGGGTATTTTATTGGCAACATATATTAGTTAGTTTAGCCAGAATTTCGTAATGGGGGGAGGATCGTGACATGAAATATTGTGGTTACGCATCAGAGGCTCGATCAGTCTAAACTATTTTACTAGCAACATACCCATATTGCTTTATTAGGATAAAATGAAGATATGTTAGTAAGTATTTTAATAACAAACTATAAAGAAATCTCCAGTAAAAGAATATTTTTAAAATATTGAAAAAGATATAGTCTCGGTTCGTCTGTTTTCTTTCTTCTTTTTCTTATCTTCGTTTGATGACGTCAAGGATAGCAATAAGATCTCTTTGGCAGTAAAGACATAATATAAAATGGATTAGTGTTGCTGAGAAATTGAAAATTTCTTTAACACGTGTAACCGGAATCTATGTTCCCAGGCTCATATTATTGGTGATTGTGGGAATTTCGTAAGTTCTACCTGAGAGTCTGAGAGTCTATCTGATAGGGCCGGTTTATCAATTGTTATTTGTAGTCCATAGGATTAGCATGGAGCTAGATGGAACTCGAAATGCTCCCTTCCAATAATGTCCATTTTAAACTTCAACCCCTTCCATTTCCTCTACACAAAGCTCCTCATAAAAAAGAGTAACGAAACGTTTGCTATAGTTTTATATTTTAACGCTGATTCTTCTTTTTCTCGTTTCTTTTTGTTTCATCGTTCCTTAATTTTTTTATTTATAATTTTGAAGGGGGGGGTCCGGAACCCCCAGACCTACCCCTTGGCTAAGTGCCTGCCAGAAGATGACACATTTCTCATCTTGTCTCTGTTCTCGGCTGGGAAATGAACTGAAATTCGAGACTAGAAGTCCATTTTCATATTCGGGACGAAGTGGCAATTCTTGTCGCGTTTTCGAGACGAGACATTTCTCGAGTCCCGCTGGCAACATTAGTTTACCAAAATCTTAGATCTTCAACACTGTTTTAGTGTTACATGGTTCGCAGTATAAAAATTATAAATTGATAAAGTGATTATGTAAACATAAAGAATAGAATTTATCAACATTTAAAAGATAATGGTTTGAATTTATTGTAACACACAATTCATGGACCTTTTGTGACGCGGTAGTATTCTGACATCAAGATGATTCTTTTTTTTTTTTTTTTTTTTTTTTGAAAAAAGAAAAGAAAAAATCAAGGTATAAACTTAAAAGATGATACGTGAAAAGCTTTCGGAGTGGCGAGATAAGAATTAAAAAATTTACGAGGCGAGAAGAGAAAATGTTATTTTTCGTGTTATAGGTAGTACTACCCGACATTTCGCCCATCGAACATTCATGAAATGTGATTGTCATTACTAGAGTTCGGAAGTTGAAGACCTAAAAATTGCCACAAAAGTACCTATAAAAAGACCTAAAAATATCTTTTAAAAAAAGGACCTAAAACTGGAAAAAGAGGACGTAAAAATACGACCCAATTTAATTAGAATTAGATATTTAATAAATATAATGCTCAAGAAATACAAGCTTCTGGTAGGTTAATGGTATGTCCTTCTTCCACAAACTGAAGTACAAACTAAAATCAGAAAACTCCCTCACCTCACTCCCCTTGCTGGAGGACATTGTTACGCCTCCTTATCTGACTTGTAATTGTTGCAGATCTGGTCTTATCAGTCCAGTCGTTGAAGAATGTCTTATCTTTTGAATTTTCTTTACTAAAGAAAAAATGTTTAAGAGGTGGTGGTGATTCGAGTTAATGGTCAGTAAATTTATTGTCGAAAGATGAAGTGCAAGAAAAGACGTTAAGACTTATGAAAAGCTTAACAAAAGACAAATAAACAAAAAAAAACGGCAAAAAAGGCAAAAAAGGAAAAATAAAATCCACCATTTTCTGGCCTAAAATGACCCAAAATGAACATATATTATGTTAAGCCTCGTCTTCGGGCACTCTTAAAAAGAGGTTTTTCCTCAACTTCCGGCCCTAGTCATTACATTGTCCGTCACAATCCTTCAGTAAAAAATAGTCGGCAAGCGATTCAAACAGTATGGAAGAAGGTTCTTCAGAACCAACATACACAGTGTGTACAAGATCTGCCTGATTCTATGACACGACCTATAGTATATATGATAGCAGCATGTGAAGACTTAACGCATTACTAATACATATAGATTGGTGGTGTTGTATTGTATATAATTCTGCAATTGTAATAATTTTTGAATAGCCATGTAATGGAACCTGTGACATAAATTTCATTCAGGTTGTCTTCTTTGGTGAAATGAAAAATAAAACGAAATTTTTCAGTTTAATCTCCCATGATAATGCCCTTTAGGATAAGGGATACAATGATTAGGACAAGTGAATGACGATGGGAGAATTAATGGAATGAGAATGATGGAGGAAACGGGAGTACCCCGATAAATCTCACATACACGATGTTGTCCACTACAAAATTACTTGACCGGGGATCGAACCAGAGACCCACACACCATAGGTAAGCATTTTTCCTCTGAGCCACCGTACCCCTTATGTATCTTCCTTGGTGTTGGAATATTCACAAATAACAGTGTATCTTATTTTGTACGCGGGGGGCGCGGGGGCTCAGTGGTAGAGCGTTCACCTCTGGTGCTTGGGGTCCCGGGTTCGATCCCAGCCCCCGCCAAGTGAACTTTGTGGTGGACAAACACCGTGCTCGTTGGTTTTCTCGGGGTTCTCCCGTTTCCTCCCACTTTATTCGTTCCACCATTTCCCTCATCTCTCATTATCACCGTCTCCTTTAGCCTAACAGGCATAACCGTGGGACGTAAAACTTAAAGATTTCATTTCATTTCTTATTTTGTACGCACAAAGCGTTCATTGTTTTTTATTATTATAAACAAAAATATTTGAAATATACGTTAGAAACTGCTCCTTTTGTCTCTCATTTCTGTCCAATAATAGCGGCTAATTCCATCCCCGGCCAATTATATAAATTCGTGGTGGACATCATGTCCGTGAGTTCTTTTAAAGCACTTCCGTTTCTCCCACATTCTTATTCCACCAATGTCTTCATCATTATTCACTTGCCTTAATCATCTGTCTCTTTTGACATAATCATTGTACGTTAAAATGAAGATTTGTTTCATTTCATTGGAAGACTAAAGATGATAAACTATATAAGTTGCCAAAGGAGTGCAAACAAGGTTTTACACGTAAAAGTGTCAAACGAAAAATGTTGTAGAATCGTAAAAAGTCCCTGGCAGACCTCTTAAGTAATTCAAAAGAGTCTGCAAAGACGCCACTAGTAAAAGTGAGTAGATATGTGCAACACGTTTCTTTTTCTTTTTCTTTTTTTTAATATTTTCGCTTTAGCCACTTACTATGTTGACCACTTTTACTCCTCATTTAGTCCTTTTAATATTTAATAATCAAATTTTATTATTCATTATTAAATTTACAAATAATGCACATTGATTTTGAAAACGGGAGAGGACAATTAACCATGACTTGAAGATGAATATCACTAGTTAATTTTCAAGAAAACAGAATAATAATTTGCCATATACAATTTGTCAAAGGCCTACAAGAAACAAACATGATCTATGCACTCAACCCCTTTAAATATCCAATATACATCACAAATATTACTTTGTAGTTATATCTACTCCAGTTTGCAACCACATTCCTGATGTTACTAATATCCGCAATAAATCATTTCAAAGAACTACGTTGATACTAGTAATGGTCTGAAAAGCTAGTCCTGTACAAGAGAATGTTCTCCTAAGGGAAAATCATAAGGAATTCTCCTCTATCCTCCTAAGAGCAAGGATCAATTGAATCCATTAGTTGTCTCGAAAAATCCCTTTGATCTCATTGATGTCGGTGCATTTGTTTCAAACGAGAAAATGTAGATAGTTTAATCCCACCTTTGTTCGTGTTCCAATCACAAGTTTGCTGAAACCGCGAAGTTCTCTGAAGATAATGCGGGCTGCTCTGTGGTAGACCTATGACGTCATAGAAGGGAAAATAAAAGCATCGTATAAACCTAAGATATGTTCTTGTTAGTGAATGTAATAAGTACGGAAACAAGAGAATGAAGTCGGCAATTTAGCAAAGAAAATAAAATCTATATATTCAAATACTAGATTTATATGTTTGTTTCCAAAAAACTTTATATGTTTGTCTCCAATCCTTTTGACAATGAGATCTCGAAATCCACAAGTGCTAGAAACATGCCCTTTACACTTTTTGATTCCAAATTTTGTGTAGGTTGTCCAGTTCTAATTGAATATTTAATAAACGTGGCCATTATTTCTTTATTACATTTTTAGGGGTACACTGGAAGTGTTGGAATTTTAAGAAAGTATTATATCCTATATGTTATACATTCCAGCACAACATTGCTGTATACAGGGATTTCATATCTCTCAGACTTTTGTTTCAAGTCTAAATCATAATGAAAAACGAACGATAACCATAACCAGGCTAAGATGAATCTTTATGGTTTGGAATGTTTTGCCCAATAAACTCCATATAACACTGACATTATAATTAATTGTGTATGTAATGTATTTGTTTATTAATATTGGAAGCAAGAAGAAACAAAACACTGATCACACATGAATTAGAAACTCAAACCGGAACTAGGTTTAAATCTTGGAAAAGGTGCTAGATATTGAGAAAAATCTCCCCTTCATGATACCTCTTGCCGATTTATCAAGACGTCCCTCACTTGTGTTTGTAAAGGAACATGTATAGATGTTATGAGAAATGACAAGGAGATTCATACTCATATATGAATGATGCACAGTGCACAGAGCACAGGTTCAGCTAGTATAAACTAAAACAACTTGAGTTTTCTTTTCTTTTCTTTTTTGTAATTTTTATGAACTTTTAATATCACTGACATGTTTCAAAAAGTTCATGTCAGGAGAATAAGTAGGCCACTCTTGTTCAACGATATCAACATCACTCCTTTCTCGCTGGTCTCGTGAATAGTGAGCATGTCTTCGGTGCGTGTGGTCTCGAGTTCGATTACTTGTGGAAGAACATAAAAATTTTTTATCAGTATCATCCACTTTCATTAATTTTCTGTCTTCTTTAGTCTGAAGGGTATAACTAAGGGACGTTAAACTAAGAAAGATTTTATATATATTTATTTACATCACAAAGCAATTAGTGACTACGTGAAAATAAAGTACTACTTATAAAATTACTATCATCTTTAGTCTAGCAGATATAATACTGATCTTACAAATTATTGTCGTCCTTCTCAGCGAAATATAACAATATTCTTCAAATACTACGTTAAACTTATTGCCAGTTTCTTTGACGAAATATACCCGTAACACTGTTCTTAAAATACTACGTTAAGAAGGTTCAAAGCCACTGTCATCTTTTGTCGAGCAAATATAATACTCCTCATAAGATACTACGTTAAAAGTATTAGAGCTCTCGTCGAACAACCGAATAACTTTGTTCTTAACAAAAAATCAATGTTAAAATTACTGCCATCTTTTGTCAAGAAAATTTAATTTCCATCATTACGGTGCAGAGCCGTAGGTCGAGATTTCGGCGCCCGGGGCGAACTAGAATTTGGTGCTCCCTACACTCATCATACTAAGCCTTTCCTTTCTTTCTTTCTTTCTTTCTTTTTTCTTTTTCTTCTTTTTTTTGCATATAAGAGAAGCAGCTTTTATTGTTATGCTACGCAGAATTTAAAAAAAAAAATGCTTGGGCAGACTATTGCAACAGCCAAAAGCGATCATTATGTATTCTTTTATAAATAACAGCTGTTTTTAAGAGGCTTATTTTGGACTTTTTGTTAAACTTCACGAAACTACTTTTAGTTGTATACAGATCCACTTAGAGAACAGTTATGGAAATTTACAACTATTTACAGCGTTTCGTACTATCGAAGAAGAAGTGAAATTTGAATACATTAGAAACAATGTGCTCTTAAAATGTTCGAATATGTTATTATTTCCCTTGTTTACATTCATTTTTGATATTCCCGCACAAATAGCAGCAGCTTGTGTCTCTATACTTCTCTCATTTTCATACCTTCATTCTCAGCGTCGTGGTTAATCCGATTGGGTAGAAAAGCACGATTAACTAAGCAAACTTATCACCATCAAAACGCCTAACACTTATTTCAGACTTTGGCCGTTTCCTTTTTTTTTAACACAATACTGTGTTAAGACGTTTTCTTTTTGCCAGGTTCCAGACGTTTCAGGTCTGTCAACCGAACGGGACGAAATCAATAGCTATTGCCACTAACATATAAAGCAAATATAAATATAAATAATGAAACATGGCTGTGCCCAATAGGAACAAAAATCCGATATTAACTCAGTTTCACGATTTTGGTAACCGAAGCCCTTTTTTGCACGAACTAATTCAGTTATAGAAGTGAACGTAATTATGGAGATGCTTTTGGGGGAAGGAGGAACTTGAAATTAAACAGCATTGGGAGAGTGTCATTATTTAACTCGGCGACTCCAAAAACTATGGATTGTACACTAATAGGTACTCCCATGCGCAAAAAATATTGCGCGTATACTGTAACTCACAATTTTTCGCAATTATTCCATTTTCCATATGTTTATTGGTAAAATTCAGTTATTAGTACGTGGAGATAATAGAAAGCAATCCATCTAAGGAGATATTTCCAAAAAATATAATAAAATAATAAAAATATAAGCAAAAAACAAAATTATGTTCGGTTTTGTGTATACTGGCAATAATGTTTTCGAGGGAATTTTTGGAGTAGCACAGCACAATTGCAGAGGGAATAACAAGACTAGTAGGAGAAGAGCTGAATGAAGGAACTGGAAATTGGAGTAAAATATTGCATTTATTGGCTTAAATCTAGGGTGTAAATTGTCTGCCAAATATAAATTAGCTTCTGTAAGCAAAATGTTATAAGGAAATATATAAACAAAGAGAAAAACTGTTGTCTTAAGTTTGGAAGTGACATGCTCTATAGCCATGAGCATTTATTTCTTAAGAAAAAGATAAGCAACAAAAGAAAGTCTGTGTGGTCAAGTGGGTAGAGTGACGGACTAGTAATTCTTATACTGTTTTGACACCAGATCGAATCCCATCCGGTCCTGTTCAATTTTTTTCTTTACAAAACATTGTAGAAAGTGTATAATTTTTATGTTAATAAGAAACGAAATAATATAATAATGAAATAACTTTTTGTTTCCTCTGATGACGTATTTATTCAGAATTAGAATACTATTTATTACTAATAGCGATTGTCTTTAGTTTATGGTATGGTATGTTTAACCATTCCCTCTCCATTTTTACACAGCTTCAACTCACTGCGAGTGTCTGTGAATCAGGAACTGGAAAAAACAAAACAAGTGCAACCTGCAGCTTTACACACAGCGTGAGGAACACAGTCACAGCGATAGCTTGTTGTCATGAAGAAAAAAACTGTTCTAGTGTTTCTGTGTGTGTGTTTCTTTGACTCTCTCTCTGACTCTCTCTCTCTCTCTCTCCTTTTGTTTCATATCCACAAGTGTAACAAATGCAAGTCTGTGTGAAAAAAAAATCAAGAGTGCTTTCTTTAAACAAAACTAAATTTTACAGCTCTCTTTGTGAGGAACGCGAAAGCTTCCAAAAGATGCCATGAATATTAACTATAATCGTACCGAACTATACAGTAGCGTGAAAAACTGATAATAAAATGATGTAACATGCATAAGCTTTTTTTCCTAGAGTAACCACACATTAAACATAACAAATTAAAATTTTGGGAGTACAAATTATCACATTACGTGTCGGTGTAGGCCTATTCGTTTTCACATTCGAGCGACGAAAGAAGAAAGTGTGGTGATAGTTATGAAAACCGAATACCAGATTTCAATAAATTCAAGTTACATGGCTCCTACATACCGAAAAAAATGATTTTTCGATGTCTGTCCATCTATTTGTCTCTCGGTTCGTCACGCTTTTACACGCACTCAAATAGAGGCCATACTGTTCAACGTATCTGCACCGAATTCTAGACATAACGTTTTAATAACATAATATCTTTCGAATTTTATGTCCTTCGACACCTAAAAGCAATGGTAATTTACTGAAGGATTAAAATTTAAAATAATTCAATTTTCTCAAATAAAAAAAAGCTGTGACGATTTTATTTACTTTTGATAAATATATATTTTATTAACAAATCTCCACCACATATGAATAATTTTTCTGAAAAAATATATATGGTGTAATTTACTGTATGGTATGCGTTCTTTTTGCACAATTTTCTCAACCACATTTCATAAATAAACGTATCATTAATTACCTAACAATATGACAACTCGTTCGAAGGAGTAGCTTAATCTTAGGGTGAGCTTTCCCCAGATGGTTTTCCCATTAACGCCTCAGGCAATTTTGTTCATATTTCGTAAAGAAATATTTCATTAATAAACTAACATAGAGCATAAATAGTTTATTCCGATAACATAGAGAAGAAGTGGTTTTCTCAAGGGTTGATTTTTTGGACAATTGTCTCAGTAATAACTGAGACAAATTTGTTCTAATTTCAGTAAAAATATTTTCTGTAATAATCTTACAATATGGTATAACTCGCTTGTTCCGAAAAGAAAAATAAAAAAAAAAGGTTACTTTGACAGTGAAATTTTTCCCGACGATTTGCTTAAAAATTACTCGATATACTGTCAAAATTACAGATAGAAGAGTTTACCTTTGGGGGTAAGCTTTTCCCGATAACCTTCCTAAAAACAACTCAGGATATGTTTGTTGTTCATATTTTATAAATACGTGTTACATAAATAACCTAGCTATATGGTATAATTCCCTCATCCGGAAAATCTAGAAATGGTATATTACTTTTGACAGTAAGTTTTATCCTGCGATTTTCTCAAGAACGACTCAGGCGATTGTGTTCGTATTTCATAAATAAATGTTTTATGAAAACACTAACAATATAGCATAGCTCGTTTGTACTGAAAAGATCCACAAGGGATAATTTATTCTTGGGGGTGACTTTTTGCATAATTTTCTTGCAGAAATTACTCAGACGCTTTTGCTTATAGTTCACATACAATTATATCCTTTATAATTCTAATATATGGATCAAGTTATTTCTAACGGAAATATGACCAATGGGTACTTTACTTTTGGCCCTGAATTTCTTCTAGCAAAGTTTCCCAAAACATTATTTTATTCGCAATTTCCCAAATAAAAGTTTCAATAACAGTTGCAGCCTAACATAAGTCAGTGTAAAAAATTCGAGCGAGAAAGTACAGTGCGTTTACTCCGTACCCTTTCTTAAATATATATTTTAAATGTTACACCTAATCACAATTTTCCGAACAAAATCGAAACTTGTTGCTGTCAAATGGTTCAAGTGCATTGGTTCTGGATTAGATTTCCAGTGAGAGCTAGTGTATCTTCATCCAAGAGATGTGACACGTCGGTGCAAAGAAGAAAGTGTTTAAATAAGCCTAACCAAGATAATCAACAAAAGAAATAATACAATGTTACGAAATTATCGTAGAAACGTTGTTAATATTACGTAGGTTCGACTGGAATGTCCAAACAATTGTCAATTCCAAAGGTCTTTGTTTTCGTCCGGCGGAGCTCATGTGGTTCGGATTTCACGTTATTCAGTAGGTCCACGTCTCATATAGCCTCGCTGCTGAAAGGGACGATAAATTCAAAATCACATCACACATCTTTGTTTTCGCCTTTGTTTTAGCTCATAAATGTCTCTGTTCATAAGCTCCTTAGTGGTTAGCATACGCGCCTTTGGCGTGGAAGACCCGGCTTCGATTCCCGGCGAGAGCTCACGTGGTTCGGAGTCCACGTTAATCAGTAGGCCGACGTCTCATATAGCTTCGTTGCTGAACGAGACGTTAAACTCAAACTCAATGTCTTTGTTCATAAATGTCTTTGTCTATGGTTTTGCATATACGTGGCATGGACATTAAATTTTGATTTCTACGCCATATGTATCTAATTATATACACACCTATAGAACGAACACAACAAACTTGCAATATCTACATTGTTTGCGTATGGAAAATAATCACGCTCTACTGTACAGGACAGCCGTGTGTATGGAATTCCATACACATGGCAATCAACGTATTAAGAAATGTATAATAATAATAATAATAATAATAATAATAATAATAATAATAATAATAATAATAATAATAATAATAATAATAATAATAAACAGAAAACGATACGATCACTTACATAATTGATAAATATAAGTTAACATTTAATAAGCATATAACTGCAATGGAATTAACTTGTTTCTCTCTCTCCCTGAACGCTACAGCCCTTATTGTTCTAAGGCGTAGAAGAGAACTTGTGGCACCCACGATTTGGGGCGGTGTGTGGTCACAACTTGGTATCCCTTTGTTGTTAGTCCTAGCTTTCTAGACGGATGCAGTTATTACCGGTAGAATATAAAGCAACTAGACTTTTGTATTACTATTAAAGTAAATAATTACACCAATTCCTTCAATGTGATACTTGTGGTTGCTTAACCGTATACAGACAGCTGATCCATGGAAAAATCGTTAATAATAATAATAATAATAATAATAATAATAATAATAATAATAATAATAATAATAATAATAATAATAAATAACAGGAACTCGACAAATATTCTTGCAAATAATAGGAAAAAGTTTGCGTCACACTGTTCACTTTGCTGGACACACCAGTGTGGCGCGTTATACCGATTGTGGCACACTGGAATATAGGGTATGTTTTTTTTAATTTTTTTTCAACTATTCCAACTGCTTCAATTGAAATTGATCTATAATAATAAGAGAATGAATTTAGTCTTCTTACCCTTCAATTTAGAAATAAGGTTCGCGAGAATTTCATAAAAGAATAATATACTCAGAATTGTATATAGTAGTTTGTTTTATTCGAAATTACATACTTCCTGCAACTGTTTTTTGATTGAAATGGTTTGAAATTAAATTTTTAAGTTTTACGTCCCATGATTATGCCGGATAGGCTAAAGGAGACAGTGATGATAAGAAATGAATGAAATGGTGGAATGAAAAAAGTGGGATAAAACGGGAGAACCTCGAGAAAACCCACGCACACAGTGTTTGTCCAGCACAAGGTTCACTTGGCGCGAGCATAGATCGAACCAAGGACTCCATGCACCAAAGGTGAACGCTCTACCACTGAAACACCGTGGTCTCTGAAATTACTTATGGAACTACCGAGAACTATGCTGTAATATTTGAATGTGTTCCAAGTTTACAATAATTAGTTTAGTTAAATTCATTATTAACAATTAAATAATTGCATTCATTATTAACAGTTAAATGCTGCTGATGCAAAGACTTAAATCTAGCGATACCGCGAGCGTAAGTATTAAACAGAGGGATTTTAAAGAGCCCCCTGAGCTGGGGGCCCTGGGCTCCATCGGCCCCGCCCTTAATCCGCTAATGCCTATAGATTATAAATTAAAGGGGACGGGCCGGGTCCGTTCTAAAAATTCCGGCCCGTGCAGACCTCTAGCTCCTGTGTATATGCTATCTGAAAATACAGTAGAGTTTCACTTATCCGACATAAAACAGGCAGGCAGAACGCCGGATAATATGGATGTGTTAAGGAAAGACCTATAAAAAGACAAACTATGATATAATTTTACACATTACGCATCTAATTATTATCTTTGCAAGAAACAAATATAATGCATTGACTCAGTGACGTATCAAGCGTGAGGTCCTGGAAGCTGTCCCTTACCAAACCTCAAGCACTTTTTTAATAAACCTAGTTTTTCCCTTTTGAGGTTTTTTTATGTCAGATTACTTTGAGTCAGTGTCCAAACTGTGGACAATGCGTTGTTGTTATAATTCTAACAAGTAACACTTCCCAAGTGTAACACTCCGATTTTGATAAAATTTGGCAGGTAGATACTATACATAAAATAAACAAATAAGTGCTTTTTTATTTATTTTTGCTGAAAAACGGTTTTAGGGGGCAAAAGCCCTCACCCAAAATTTGAAAGTTGACGCTCGAAAGGCAAAAACAAGTGGACCAAAGTGAATGAAATTGTGAACAGATATTGCCGACATAAAATTAGGGAATACGTGTTTTGTATTTCCCTGGAAAAAACGGTTAGGTGGGGCACAGATCCCTCCAAACCTTTGATCATGAAATATCAAAAGTGCTAATAACAGTGTGTCAGAAATGCCTAAATTTACATGAAGAATTGGAACAAAACTTTGTGTTAGGACAATAAGCAAAAAACGAAAAAAACTGTTTTAGAGGACAAAAGGTCCCCCCCATGAATTTTGAAATTTGACGCAAGAAAGGCAAGAAAAAATGTACTGAACTGAATGAAATTGTTCACAAATGTTGTAGAGGTAAGATGAGGAAATACGTGCTTCGTATTTTCCTGAAAAGAGAAAAAAACCTTTTGAGTGGACCGATGCGTTGAGTGTCGGAAGGAGAGGACCGAAGCGAATGAAATTGTCTGTAAATATTGCATATGAAAAATAAAGCCTCTCGTGTTTCACAAGTGTCTCCATCAGATTTCTTCAAATTTGGCAGATCAACAACAAGCACAAACAGTATAGCGTATTTTGTAGTATTTCACGAGGCAACTTTAACCCTTACAATGTTTTTCCGCATAAACAAAAACACGTGCCGATTAATTTCCTGTTTGCTGTTGATGTGCCAAAATTGATAGGGATATCTTTAAAACACGAAAGTCCTTATTTTACATACAGTCTACACAATATCTACACACAATTTCATTTGCTTCGGTCCACTCCTTCCTGCACTTTTACGGTAATATTAACTTTTTTTTTGGAGGGGCTCTAGGCCCCAACACTGTTTTTTCATACAAATTAAAATGCATTTCATTTATTGTTTTGCAAATTGTCCCTATACGAAGTTTCCTTGCAATTCTCCATACTCTTTAGGAACTTCTGACGTATACATACTTATTTGCACTTTTGATATTTTCTAATCAACAGCTTAGAAGGTCCGTGTCCCACTCAATCGCTTTTTTCCAGGAAAATACGAAACACAATTACCTCAATTTACGTCTACAATATCTGTGCACGATTTCAAAATTTTGAGTGGGGAATTCTGCCCGCTAAAACCAATTTTTCGCAGAAAATAAACCCCTTTTTTTTTGCGTATTGTCCCTACACAATGTGTCGTTCCAATTCTTCATGTCCTTTAAGCACTTATGATATACTGTTATTAGCACTTTTGATATTTCACGATCAAAGTTTTGGAGGGGTCTGTGTCCCACCGAAACGTTTTTCTTTTTTTTTCAGGAAAATACGGAACCCATATTCCCTCATTTTTCGTCTACAATATCTGTGCACAATTTCATTCATTTCGGTTCACTTTTTCTTGCCTTTCGGGCGTCAACTTTCATCATTTTGGATGGGGGATTTTGTACCCTAAAACAGGCATTCGTTTAGTTTTTGCGTATTGTCCATACACAAAGTGTCATCGGAATTCTTCGTCCTTTACACACATCAGACATATTGTTACTAGCACTTTTGATATTTCATGATCAAAGGTTTGGAGGGGTCTGCGTCCCACCTAACCGTTTTTTCCAGGAAAATACAAAACATGTATTCCTTCATTTTACGTCTGCTATATCTGTGCACAATTTCATACACTTTGGTCCACTTGTTTTTGTCTTTCAGGCGTCAACTTTCAAAATTTTGGATGAGTGCTTTTGCCCCCGTAAAACAGTTTTACCGCAGAAAATAAAAAACATGTATTCGTTTATTTTATGTGTAGTATCTGCCTGTCAAATTTTATCAAAATCGGAGTGTTACACTTGGGAAGTGTTACTTGTAAGAATATACCGTAATGCCATTGATACCAGGTGGAATTAAAGAACACTTTTAAATGGGATTACAATTTCGTTTCCGGTCTGTTTATAACATTACTGTATTAGAACGATACACTCATTGCCATTTGCTATTTTTGTTATGTGATATACGTAGCAGACAGTTTTCCTTACATGTCTCTAGAAAATATTTTTTGATTTCATGTGAGTTAGAATTAAGTTTGACCGGTTCATAAATGACAAGTAAGAAACGTTTAAGAGAAATACAGAACTGTTGCATTATTATTATTATTATTATTATTATTATTATTATTATTATTATTATTATTATTATTATTATTATTATTATTATTATTATTATTATTATTGATATTTTTGAAACATTAGAATTACGTGCTTACGAGGATTCGTGTTGGGTCCCCTCCGAAAAGAAAAGCTGGATATGTGCCTGCACTGAATGATAGACGTATGAGTCAAGGTATAGACGAGCGTGCTAGGCGATCGAGTCCGGAGCATCAAAAACAGACTAAGACCACAACTTGCAGTTCTTCTTGCCGATTGATGCTGCTTTTTACCTGCTATGATATGTCGGATAATAATGTGAAATAAACGAAGGTCAAGACCATGGCGTATTGGTGTTTCATGCACCTAAACCTGTAAAATATTTGTGCCGAAAACATCTTTCACTCACTAGCTAAATTTGAGGGTATGATCGCTATTCTTGTCTTATAAAGTATAGTCTTATAAAGAATATATATAGCATAATAAAAACCTTAAGACCAAATTCAATGATTTTCTATAGTTTTCTTTTTTAATAACGGGGAACTTGTTTATTTCATCACGATAAATCACGTTTGATACTAAGATGTCTGTTTCTGACTATATATATTTTTCATACTTTATTGGAGACAATTTTTTTTCAAGAAAAGAGGATGATAAAGGAAGCTATACAACACCATAAACTGAAAGCAATCGGTATTACTAATAGTACACTAATTCTAAATAAATACGTCATCAGAGGAAACAAAAAGTTATTTCCTAATTGTATTGTTTCAGTTTTATTAACATAAAAATTATACACTTTCTACAATGTTTTGTAAAGAAAAAAATTGAACAGGACCGGATGGGATTCGATCTGGTGTCAAAACAGTATAAGAATTGCTAGTCAGTCACTCTACCCACTTAACCACACAGATTTTCTTTTGTTGCTTATCTTTTTCTTAAGAAATAAATGCTCATGGCTATAGAGCATGTCACTTCCAAACTTAAGACAACAGTTTTTCTCTTTGTTTATATATTTCCTTATAACATCTTGCTTACAGAAGCTAATTTATATTTGGCAGATAATTTACACCCTAGATTTAAGCTAATAAATGCAATATTTTACTCCAATTTCCAGTTCCTTCATTCAGCTCTTCTCCTACTAATCTTGTTATTCCCTCTGCAATCGTGCTGTGCTACTCCAAAAATTCCCTCGAAAACATTATTGCCAGTATACACAAAACCGAACATAATTTTGTTTTTTGCTTATATTTTTATTATTTTATTATATTTTTTGGAAATATCTCCTTAGATGGATTGCTTTCTATTATCTCCACGTACTAATAACTAAATTTTACCCGTAAACATATGGAAAATGAAATAATTGCGAAAAATCTATAAGTTGGAAACACTCACTTCTTCCTTTTCAGTGTGGAGAGCGAACTAGCAAACAAGCATGCAGTAGAGTTTTGAATGAACAGTTGTGTCTACACAGAAGAGAAAGAAAGGTGCCAAATTTCAATACTACGTTGGAAATCGTTATTTTCTTTTCAAGCAAGGAATATTTTTCTTTCTTTTCCATTACTAGTAAATTAAAACTGTAATAATGTTGTCAAAAAATTTGCTTTGGAAAGCGTGTATATACAAGTAAGCGTACGTTCTTTCTTTTAGGGTATGCATTTCTTGGTAAGTTCGCCGAAGTAATTTACAATGTAGCTAATGTCTCTTTTCACAGGCAATCTTTAATACACAACTTCTTCACAATGCATATGAACAAAATAGTGGTAGATGTTACAATTTGATAAGATGGTTTGGGTAGTTTAACTTACTCTTTCTTGATTGAATCAGTCCGGTATGTAGGGGAAAGTTGGACAAAACCAGGACCCAAAATGTTTCTGCTTGTTCCTCATTATCTATATGGATAGTATAGCTTGAATTAGTTTTCAAATGATAAATAGATTTGTTATTGACATGAAAATGTTTATTTCAGTGGAAAAAGCTGGTAAATTTCGAGAGCAAAATCATTTTTAAAGATTATGCAAAAACCCGGTTTTGTCCGACCATGTCGGACAAAACCGGGTACATATAAAATAATTATAAAAAAACTTTTCTTTTACAAGAAAAATATGTAATTACTCGAAGGACTAGTACAGTAATAATCAATACAACTGAAAAAAATATGTGAGCTTAAAAATTACGGAAAATATAGAGGGCTAGACTATATTAGACCAATAACATAGAAAAAATAACTTTAGATCATGATTTTGTTAAATCTAAGAACAAAAATCACAAATAAAAGTTTCATCATATTCGTCCACATTGCTACAAGCTTCGTGTGCCCATCCTTTCACTTAAGACACTGTATCTAACCTTTTTAGATTTACACTGTACTACCCGGTTCTGTCCGACTGTTGATGTCCCAGTTTTATCCTACTACGCCATTATTCAGAACTACAGGCCTAGCACCTCTCAAAGAAGACAAAAATCCGGATTCAAGATATGAAATAACAGCAGAAAGAGTTATTATTATATGTTGTATACTTACATAAGTAAATATTCCAGTGGTTAGGAACAGCAGCATATTATCGATGGGAGACAAATCAAAACTTTTCTACACAAATTCTTCAACATCGCCAACTACAAAGGAGCCACTTACTCAGCTTTCTCTTAAGGTTAAAACGACATGGCGGCTGTTTGCAACTAATTCCATGCATTGGCCGACAAATAGTGGCACTAATATAGCCAGAAAACCCAGGTCCCGGTTTTATCCACCCACGCGGTTTTATCCGACTTTCCCCTATTGTCCTTGATTTTTCAGGAGAAAAAAAATGAAAGATGAAGATATCGGAGGGAGTAAATATCTACAACTCATTCTTATCCCTTTAGGGTAAGAAAAAGAAAAAACGTCGTAGCTATTCCATCAAAATGCGATCATTTTGATGAGTTATCATTGAAAATTGTTTTGTTGTTACTCTATATTATTTGAATAAGGAAAATTCTAAATTGGGTAACTTACCTCTTTCATCTGCTTGTACCTGACCGATTTCAACCTTAACCCCGAAAATTGGTGTGTTCATAATTTCAACCATTCAACATGGGGTGATTTTACCCCCTCATTATTAATGGTTTAATACCTCAAACCACACGTTTATTTTGAAAGATTTCAGGAAAGTATATATCAAGTTTCATTGAAAACAAATACGTTTTACGAGCATTATCATGAAATAAACAGACGGGCATACAGACTTAAAAATGCTGGTTGAGTTAAGTGGCACATGCTCGTTACGCCCCCTTCAAATGCAGTCTCACGATTCTCCAAGTTACAGTTAAAATCAGTCAACTATAAATGGGTAAAAGTTAGTAAAGTTTCTCAAAACTTCGAATTTTTCGTGTTTAAAGAATATGATAAGATGATCTCTTGATTGGGTTTGTCTAACTGTTTCATAATCAGAGTTTCAGTTCTTTGATATAAAATGAGATGAAATTTCTTGCTTAATGTTCCAGGTGTACGGCCTTTAGGGTAATGGACATGAATTCTCAGTGAAACTAAATGAGTATGAGAAATTAGTGGAATTAGAATATGGGAGGAACAGTGGTGGATCTAGTCAAGGGGCGGGGGGCCTAGCCCCTCTCCCAAGTTTTCTGGGGTGACAAAAGTAATTTCAGATATTATTTATACGTTTTTGAAAGTTTCTAATAAATTTATTACCTATCATGGCCTGGGTTCTGGCTTCCCCCCCCCCAGTTTTTACCTTCTAGATCCGCCACTGGGGAGGAAACTGGAGAACTGATGGTCACGAACTCACACGACCGGATACAACTAAGCCACCGTTCAGTTCTTTTGTAGATATTTGGATATTGCACGTAGATATCTTTGTAGATCTTTGTATTCTCTTTTAACTAAGAGTATCGCCGTCACTTTTCTCGTGTATTAATCCTAAATAGTGTTGTAAAGGCCAGGAAAAAAACCGGAAATTTTGGGTAAAAAAAAAATTGGTACCGTTTTTTTCCAGAGCTTGGAAAAAAGCGGAAAATTTGGGAAAAATTGAAAGTTTCGAATATTTTACTACATTATACTTTGAAAAAGAAAACTATTTTATATTTACTAGTTTATAGTATATAGTATATTAACTAGCCGTGTAACGTGGGTTCCTGTCACCACGGCATGGCGCGTCCTCAGGTTGCGGATCGAGGAGAAGGCCTCTAGATATAGAGGTTAGCTGCGAATATACTGAATAAGCAGTCGCGGACAGACGACTAGGAGTGGTCCTCCAGCTTGGGGGTTTGGGTAAGGCTAACACCCTCATCCTGTAAAAAAAGGTACTTGTTCAGAAACATTCACAAAAGCCTCGGACAAGGACTGATAACTTGGCACGACATCAGCAAAAGAAAATGGACATGAGATTTGGAACATGGAATATTAGAAGTCTTTATAGGGCAGGCGCGTTAAAATCTGTAACGAGTGAGTTAGAGAAATACAGGATGGACTTAGTAGGAGTTCAGGAAGTTAGGTGGGAAAGAAATGGATCTGAGAATTCCGGAAATTTCACGTTCTTTTACGGGGAAGGAAATAAAAATCACCAGTTAGGAACAGGGTTTTTCGTTCACAAACGAATATTACCAGCAATTGAACGGGTTGAATTTGTTACTGACAGACTTTCTTTTATTACTCTTAAGGGACGGTGGTGTGATATTATTGTTTTAAATGTACATGCTCCAACTGAAGATAAGGGTGACGATATAAAAGATAGTTTTTACGAAGAAGTGGAACGGATATTTGACCAACTCCCGCGATACCATATGAAGATTCTATTAGGGGATTTCAATGCGAAGGTAGGACGAGAGGATATTTTCAAACCGATTATAGGGAACGAAAGTTTGCATAAGGAAAGTAATGACAACGGTGTTAGACTCGTGAACTTTGCAACATCCCAAAACCTAATCGTGAAGAGTACAAAATTCCCACATCGCGACGTTCATAAATACACTTGGACATCACCAGACGGAAAAACACATAATCAAATTGATCACGTTTTAGTAGATAGAAGAAGACAATCTAGCATAATTGACGTCCGGTCGTTTAGAGGGGCTGATTGTGACACTGATCACTACCTGGTAGCAGCGATAATACGGGAGAGATTATCGTTGAATAAAGGTAACACTCAAGGTCCGAAAACGGAGAGATTTAATTTAAAGAAATTAGAAGAGAGCCAGGTAAGAGAGGAATACCAGATTGAAGTTTCGAATAGATTCTCGGTTTTAGAAGACTCGGAGTGCACTAGTGTTGAGGATACTTGGATTGAAATTAGAGATAGCATTAAAAGTTCAGCAATAGAAAAATTGGGACACGCGGAAATACGTAGGAACAAACCATGGTACGACCAAGAATGCATTAAACTAGTAGAGAAGAGAAAACAGGCAAAATTACGGTGGCTACAAAATCCGAATGAAATAACTACACAAAATTTCGCAGATATCAGGCGGGAAACTTCCAAAACTTTTAGAACAAAGAAACGGGATTTTTTGAAAGCTAAAATTAAGGAACTTGAAGATAATAGTAAAAATAAAAATATTCGGGACATGTATAAGGGGATCAGCGAATTTAAGAAAGGCTATCAACCTCGTGCTTATATATTAAAGAAATCTGACGGAACAGTTCTCACTGATACGGATAGCCTCTTAAATAGATGGAAAGATTTCTTTGACGATTTGCTGAACACGCAGCCAAAAACTAATGTGCGTGGAGAAAAGGAGATACACACCGCAGAACCGTATATTCCAGAACCCAATCGAATAGAAGTGGAAGCCGCTATAAAGAAATTAAAGAAACACAAATCTCCGGGTGTAGATGAAATTCCGGCTGAGTTAATTTTAGATGGAGGCGAAAAATTGTGGAACAAGATACACAAACTCATTCTCCTTATCTGGAACAAGGAAGAATTGCCACAAGAGTGGAAAGAGTCAATCATTGTTCCAATTCACAAGAAAGGCGACAAAACTGACTGTAATAATTATCGAGGCATTTCTCTTCTGTCAACATCCTATAAAATCCTTTCAAATATTCTGTTAGCAAGATTGACCCCATACGCAGATGAAATTATTGGAGATTATCAGTGCGGATTTAGACGAAATCGATCAACTATCGACCAAATATTTACCATTCGCCAAATACTCGAAAAGAAGTGGGAATACAATACCCCGGTACATCAACTATTTATTGATTTTAGAAAGGCTTACGACTCGGTTAGGAGAGAAACATTATACAACGTTCTTACAGAGCTTGGAATACCGAGAAAGCTAATTAGATTAATTAAGATATGTTTAAGTGAATCCCAAAGTAAAGTCCGGGTAGGAAAATTTTTGTCCACGAGCTTCCACGTCGAAAATGGCCTGAAACAAGGAGATGCGTTGTCGCCATTATTATTTAACTTTGTGCTGGAATACGCCATAAGGAAAATCAAAGATAGCAACCAGGGCCTAGAGTTGAACGGCATTCACCAGGTTATGGCATATGCTGATGATGTAAATTTAATAGGGGATGATAGGAGAACAGTAGAAATAAATGCAGAGATCTTATTAAACGCTTGCAGGGACATGGGTTTAGAAGTAAATGCAGAGAAAACTAAATACATGGAAGTGCGTCGGGACCGTAATACGGCAAATTGTGGAGGCGTTAAAATATTAAATAATACTTTTGATAAAGTGGATACTTTCAAATATTTAGGATCAATATTAACAGACGAAAATTATATTCACAAAGAAATTAAATGTCGACTAAAAGCAGGGAATTCGTGTTACTATTCGGTTCAAAATCTCTTGTCGTCGCGAATTCTGTCGAGGAATTTGAAGCTTAAAATATATAAAACGATAATCATGCCTGTTGTCCTGTATGGTTGCGAAACATGGTCGCTTACTCTGAGGGAAGAACATAGACTGAAAGTATTTGAGAACAGGATCCTGAGAAGAATATTCGGACCCAAGAGGAACGAGAATGGGGAATGGCGGAAGCTTCATAACGAGGAACTACATAGTTTATACGGTTTACCCAACATTGTTAGGGTCGTCAAGTCTAGGAGGCTTAGGTGGGCAGGTCATGTAGCTAGAATGGAAGAAAGTAGAAACGCTGTCAAAGTCTTGACTGGTAGACCCATAGGAAAACGACCATTAGGAAGACCTAGGCGCAGATGGGAGGATAATATTAAGATGGATCTCGCAGAGATAGGAATACAAAGTAGAAACTGGATCCAATTAGCTAAGGATAGAAGTCAGTGGAGAGCTTTTGTGAACGCGGCACTGAACCTCCGGGTTCCATAGACCATAGAGTTAGTTAGTTAGTTAGTTAGTATATTAACTAGATTATTGAGTAGTTATGTTTCTTCTATTAGAATAGGCAAATTTTCTGGCAACAAATATATTTGTACCACTCCTTTAACGTTAGCACCTTGATCGTATGGAGTTATAACTACAAAAGACCTAAACTTTAATCGTAGTTAGATTAATTAATATAGACGCATTTAAATATCTTAAGTAATATTATAAAGTTACCGTTTTATGGCAGGGAAGTGTTAAATAACAGGGCCAGAATCATTTTAGTTAATACCAGTATGTTAAAATCAAATATAGTATATATTTTATGGAGATATGTATTGTCCTTGTGCTGTGTAAAATTTCCGGAAATTTTGAATCCATTAGAAAAAAAATCTTTTGTTCGAAAATATTGGCAAAACCCGGAAAATATAATTTAAGAACTATTTCTTCGCCTGATACTAATCTTATTTGCTTTAACGTGTCTCCAGCATATATACAACGTATTTAGCTAGCAAGAAAAATACTTAAAACAACAGGATTTAATTTTACTTTTTAGTTTTCTGATTTCTGGCAAAAATCCCTCTTTATTATTTGTATATTTTTGAACAGCTCAAAAAGGGAGATTATCTTATTTACATATACACACATACACCGCAGACGTGCGTCAGTTTGAGCAGCGACAAATATATTTAAAAATTTAGCATGTGAATTTTCCATTCGTTATTATTAAAGACTAACAGAATACCCGTTCTTCGCACGAGGAGAATACGTTTAATTTTGGGTATAAAGAACATAAACTGTCACCAATGAACTTACGGACCCCAAAAACTGAATTCGACACTACCATCAGTCATTTTTATTTACTTTTCATGTCACTTTCCCCCTTTATGAGTAACTATTGTGTGCTGAATTTAGATTTAAACGGCATCGGAAATGTCACTGTTCATTTCAGACACCCCGAAAATTATGGATTCGACACTAATATCGGCCATTTTCGATCATTCTTATATATCTACCACTTCTCCTTCCCACAAGTTGCGGCACTGAATTTGGATTTAAACAGCATTGGACGTGTTAAATGTTCATCTCAGGACCCCAAAAACCATAGATTCGACACTAATATTGGTCATTTTCGATCATATTTATATATCTCCCCGTCCCCAAGTTGCGTGGATGAATTTGGATTTAAACAGAATAGGAAATATCACTGTTCATCTCAGCGAACCCGGAAGCTATGGATTTGACACTAATTTTGGCCATTTTCAGTCATTTTTATATATCTCTTCCTATCCAAGTTGCGGGCATGCATTTGGATTTAAGCGGCATCGGAAGTGTTACTGTTCATCACAGCAACCCCAAAAACTGTGAATTGGACACTACTATTGGTCATTTTCGATCATTTGTATATCTCCCTTCTCCGCTGCCCCTAGGTCACGGCTCTGAATTTGGATTTAAACGGCATTAGAAGTGTCACTGTTCATCTCAGCAACCCTGAAAACTATGGATTCGACACTGATATCGGCTATTTTCGATCATTTTTAGATATGTGTTATTCCCCCCTCCCCTACATTGCGGGCCTAAATTTTTATTTAAACAGCATCGGAAATGTCACTGTTCATCTCAGCAACTCCGAAAACCATGAGTTCGACACTAAGATAGGTAATTTTCAATATATATCCACACTTCCTTCCTCCAAGTTGCACTTTTAAAGTGAAATGGTAAAATCCATCCCAGACCCCAATCTCATCTATGTTGAGTTTTTTTTTTTTTTTTCGAGATCAGTCTGGCGGTTCAGGAGTTGTTAAGTTACAAATACATTCACTTTCATTTTATATATGTAGATTAATTTTCGCATTAGAAAACAGGTATTTGTTTACATACAAAATTTTGTACATAAAGTTTATATTAACGTCTGTATTTGAATTTTAAATAGTAGTAATTATATGTCTTAGTGCGTAAATATTAGTGAAATTTGCCTACTGCTCTTTCTTTTAAGAAGTAGTTTGGTTAAGATTAACAAAATTTCACCAGGTCAAAGAGCACATTAAGAACTCAATTTCATTCAAGAGCCCTATTTGTTGCAACAGAAACGCTTCATGATGGTAGATGTGTATGCAATTGTAAAATTTCTGTAATTAATACACAACCAGGAGTAAACGACTAGAAGGCACATAAAGAAAATGACCGCAGACTATTAATTTTCAAGAATAATTACAACTGTTTTATTTTCAGATGCTTCTTTTTTTTAAAAAATATTCACAATATTGAAATTTCTCAATTTACATTTTTTCACGCCTTCGAAAAAAAAGTTCCATTACTACTAAAACCAACCTAATACAAAGATTTTTGTTTCTTTTTTTCAATTTTGCCGGAAAGAAACCGGAAAAAACGGTTTTTTATCAGCCGTTTCAAAATTTCCGGAAATTTTACACTAATCCTAAATAAACATGTGTAATTTCATGGGCAGAAAGTAACATGATAGACAAATAATAGTAAGCTTTCATTTTTAATGAGAAAAGTTTAAAGCTAAGATTAACCAATTAAAACTTTTCCGTTCTTCAAACAAAGCAGCAGATAATTAGTAAGTATATCTTCTATGTATATAGTCCCAGGTTATATTCCTGAAGTAAGTATATGCCATCCAGATGTGGACAAAGACGTGGCTGTATTGTTCTAATTTGATTTATTTCTCTCTAAACCTATGTTCACACTCTCTTCCTAGATGGCAATCTGTTGGAAGTATATACAAAAAGTATCGGAAGTTTCCTTTCAATGCGTTATTAATAGGAGAATTACCAATAGATGAAAAAAAGTTCTGAAAGGAAATTATTAACTCTCAAATTATTAAGTATATCAAAATCTTGCATTTGAAAAACTAAATCTTGGACTCTCACTTAAAAATATCCTGTTCGTACTGTAATTAGCTTGGATTCATGCATCGTATGTCGCTGTCATTAGAATAGATCAGACTTGAGAATGAAATCATGCGCGTGTATCATTCGATGCATACATACATTTAGAAGGAATTTAGTTCTCTATTTCTTAATATTTAGGCACTTTTATCGAAGTTTCAGGCTCACGTATCAGAACGAAAGGTAGCTAAAAAAATTCATGTATGCCCTAAGTTATATGAAAGACCCCGTAAAATCAAACAATGACAAAACTTTTTACAAACAAATCTTAACCAACTTCACACACGTAACTCGTTGGTTTAAAATGTTAGATCTACAAACAAGAGAGACAGTATAATGAACTAAGAAAGTGTTCCGAAACTTTGCAGTGCAACCCCTGTGATGTTATTCAACCATAATTACGTTAAACGAAAGATTTATCCTTGTCAGGTAGCAATTCTAAATTCTTGTTTACATTATCTTATCTTTTCTATTGATGCAGTTATATAGGCGTACACCAACAAAAATATATTTAGATGTATTCGTGGACCTGCGTACGTATAATAGAGTAATACGTTATACCAGAGGCACACCCAAGGGGGTCTCCGGGTCCGAAGCCCCTAAACTTCCAAACTGAGGACACATTTGTATATTTTCTCAATAAAACTAGCCCGGTTCCGGGGAGGCCTAGCCTCCTCCCACTTTTGGGGGGTTACAAAAATTATTTAAGCTATTATTTATATATTTTTGAAAGTTTATAGTAAACCTACGATATACTTACTAGCCCCCAGTTTTTACCTTCTAGATTCGCCATTGTAGTTTAATAGGGAAATGCACTATGGCTTGTACAGTGGTATGCAGTGGCTTGTACTATTGGACTCTCCAAACAAAGCTTGAACTATTCCCAACAAAAATCTCTGGATACGCGCCAGCGTTATATTTAATATGTTTCATATATACAGTATATATTTTAGTATACCCCTATATTTTGTTTATTATATACTTAATAAGGCGTCAGTAAAATTTATAATTTGTTTTGCACTGAGACTTGATTTTCTCACATACCATTATAAAAATAAATCCATTTATTAAGCTTGAGATAAGCACAGTTCGTTTTAAATTGACAAATGTTATGAACGTAAAGTTGATTAATATTATTATCGTCAAAGAACTGCCAAAAACATAAATCTTTTGACAAAGATTGTTAGCAGAGAGAAAAATAAGCGCTCTCGTTGTCTTCTTTTGGTATAAAAGGCTGTAATGAAAGGCGAAAATGCTGTAAAGACCAAGGAAAAGGAAGGGGTGGAAAGAATTTCCCTTAAAACCATGGTCCTTTATGAAAATCCCTCCTTCGCCGCTCTGGGAGAGCACAGGCCTTAACCAATTAAGAGAAAACTAAAAACTTTTATCAAACAACTTCGCCCCATTCCACTCTTTCGTCTCATAGTTTTCACTAACTTTCCATCCTATGGGAAATTGCCTTTATCTCGTTTGATATAATCAAGTCTGCTGGTATTTGATGAAACTTTTAGTACAAGTACAAATAGACCTACTAATAATAATACCACTGTTGTTTTTCTGCTGCAATGTTAAGCGAGTAAGTAAGCCTTTGATTTTGTGATTGCTTTCTATAAATTTTGTAAACACGCTTTAAAATTATTATTATTATTCCTAGTTAATTCTTGTTTTTCTGTCGTTAATCCTTTTATGAGAACGAGAATTGTATGAAGGCTTTCTTTCTTCGCTTTTCTGCGCTCCGCTTATTCTGAGAATAGGCTTTTTTTAACCTTTAGTTACAATTGTTTGGTTTGAACACACCGTATTTCCTTCGTTCCTGTAGGAGAATGGAATTTTGCAGCGCTTAGTTCGTTAGAAGAAAAGTCAGACAAAACTAATTCTACAGTTTTGCTACGGCTGGTTCTCCCTTATTAAAGCTTAAGATTAGTTGGAGTGCTTTTTCTATAGAACTTGGAAAAATTATGATGCTGTAATTGTATAAAAGAAGCGATTAGTATAATTCTGAAAATAACTTTGTTCCCGAATCATTCGACGCGATTCAGAAGATTTCGTCTTCCTTGTAAACAAGATTAGATTGTAGACATGACAAGATACTTAAAGAATAGTTTGATGGCCTCATTTCAAATGTCTTATCAACCATTTTAAGGGAATTACGTTTCAGAAAGTTAAGCCTTCTTTCGGGTTATCGATACCAAATTAAACTATCATTACCACAATTATTGTCCGGGACCCTTTCGCTGGTCTATTTGTTAGGACGTGCGCTTTTGGTGAACGAGATATGACTCTGTGTTTCATTTTCATAGGTTTTCGTCAAGAGTAATGTGTTTTCGCTATAATTCTGTACGAAAGAGACTGATCGTTAGCGCGCTTCGCAGATATTTGCCTCGGCATTCTGATTAGACATTCACAGAAACATGAATGTAAATTTCATGCATGCTGTGTGTTCTTATTTATTTGCGTAAGTATGTAAATTGAATTTACCTGCGTTTGATTACACTGGAATAATCAAACATTGGAATTGAAACAAATTTAGAGTTACTCTTATTTTGAGTGTATTTTAATTTATAACAACCAATAAATGAACATTGTATACCCAAAGTGATACATTAGAGACAAAAATAACGGATCGAAATGTCCGATTTTACATCTACTAGAAAACCACTTTCTATAACGCAACCAAGATGAGCCGAGATCACTCGTGTGACATAACCTGGGGCAGATTTTGAATGGATTCCTGGTCGGTTGGGGTGGAGTGGTCAAAGATCCTCTGTTTTCTTTCTCACCGATCTTCGGAAGGTCACCTTGATTGATAGGCTAAAACAAGTAGAACTCATGGATGGCACATGAGTTGCAATATTTCATGCATTGGATTGTTACTTCTGATGAAAAATTTATCTTTTACGACGATTGTAAGTAGTCAGGACCAAGGACGTAAGCAGGGCAGAGGCCCTGGGATCTCAACCTTCTCCTAAAATCCTGACTTTTCTGCAAATTTAGTATAATTTTAGGGGTGATTTTCCAAATTTTCATATAATTTATCCTCATATTGAATCTGAGCCATCCCCGAAATAAATTCCTGCGTGAGTCCCTGTTCAGAACAATGATTGTACTATTATAATCAATGTCAAGGCTAGTTCTAGAAACCAATCTTCTTCCAACAGGTGCTAATGCTCATATGCTGGTCCGTGCTGTGAGTGGTCTATCATGCTGTTGTTGGTCGAGGCGAAATAATCGCTAAGGATCATTACAGCACTGAGCTTTGTGAAATGCACGGCAAACTTGTCTGCAGGTATCTAACAATGGTCAATAGGTAAAGTGTTTTCGCGTTGCACAATTCACGCTCATGTCTCTTAAAATTCCGGTGAAAACTTTCCATGAGTTTTAGTATGAAACTTTTCCTCACCCACTGTATTCTTCTGACGCCTCTCCCGCCGACTTCCACTATATCACTTCTTAGCAGGGAAGAACTTTTTTGATGACCGCGTAGTGCAGCTTGGGGTCGTTGAGCATTTCATCGCATATCAAGTTCCAGACTTCATTCGTTATATAATCTAGTCCAGTGGTTCTCAACCTTATTTCACTGAGGACACACTTACTGTTCGTCCACGACACAATAGTTTGTTATTATTATTATAAATAATAATAATAATAATAATAGTATCTAGTATAATAGTGAAACCAATTAGTTTTTATAATAACTCTATATATCACTTGGCATTATTGCTACCGCTAGAAATGTTGACTGGTACAGTCTGTCTCGATTTTAACTAATTATTATTAAATTGTTCATGATTTTTAAATTCTAAAATTTCGCGACATACCTTAGGAGAATGCGTGACACACTAGGCATTTCCGTGGGATCTGTGCACTCTGCGTCAGGCCTACTTGTGCAAAGCCGAGATTGTCGTGGTTTATTGTCACGCGACGTTCTGCCTTCATTGAAATTTTGCACTCATAAACGCACATTGGACACATCCATTACACGATCGTCACATGCTTCACTCAACTGACGATGAATTTCAAGTGGTGTCAGACCATGTAAATGGAGAAAATGAATGTTTACACTCTGTTCTTGTGATGATCATATCGCCATTTTACGAGTATTGTAGCTCGCAGGTATCAAAAACAGTCATCACTTTCACCGCCGCCGCTAGAGTTCTGTGTGTCGTACGTTATTGCCATTTCTGTCATGCATTGACAACGAATGTTCGCGTATTTTAAAACAAAGAGCACGTTTCTATCTGTTACTATTCCTAAGAAAAAATGATTTGTTAAAACTTGAATGTACCTCTTAGAACCTTCCGTAGAAAATTGCAATAGAAAAGTAGCTCAGCTCTATTTCGAAAATTGACCCCTGTTTACTTTTCCTTAAGGAAGTGCAATCCAAGGATGTTATAGAATAGAGGATGTGACCATACAACAAAATCGTGAAGCCATACGTCACAGCTTCGTCACACCTACTCTGCCCAACTCCGCGCCACTAAGATTGCAATGTTTCGAGCCAACAATCATGGCAGAAACGAGAATGGCCAATCAGACGTGCCGGCTCAGACGATGCTCGATTGTTTTTCGGCTTCATTGAGTCCATATGATGAAGATATGTATGGGCAGATCCTCTATTTTATAACATCCTTGGTGCAATCTGTATGGCTTGTGTGTCACATATTCGAAGTTGTCTTCTTGAACTGCATCTTGTAACACAGTTGTTGTTCTTGGAATTTATTACAAGCGTGGATATTTTCCTTGTTCCATTTCGGTAAATAATCTAAACTCCTTATTTTCAGTAGAAGGGTTTTTCTTTAGTTGATAACTGCACGAGAAAGGCTTTAAACTCTAGCTTCTTTTATGACGTTTTCATCTCCTTTCAAAATGGTATAGAAAAAAATATGAAATGAAATGAGAAAAAGTCTAAGGAAGTGAACTATTCTATGTACTGTAGTTGAGAAAGGGTTTTTCCTTCTGTCACTCGCCTACTCTGGTGGTAGACGCTAAAGTAAGTTCACAAACACGCGCCCACACATACATCTACCCACAAACTTTTCTCACCGTGCTATCTATACTTCCTACGCATTGAGAAACCAACCAACAACCTACAGGGGCTTTTTTCCTTTGCTTTTGTTGCGAGTTGTCTGAATCTCTTCCACACATCATCCAATCAGTTCTCTGAAAGAAATACATCCTTCCTTACGATGACTAGGATGATCAAATATTTCTTCTTCTTCATTTTCCCTTTTTCTCCCTCTCCTACTTTCTTTCTTGTGTATTTGCTATATTTCGTCACTCTCCATTGTTTCCTTTATTCCACATTACCTCTGATTTGTAGCTAATCTTCCAACCCTTAGCCTTTAGCCTGACAATTAAACTGGTTGACCACAACAAGACAAAGGTATATTTAGCTTATAGTACACTATACAGGGTGTCCCAGGAGGAAGGGGCAATTTTTTGGGTAATGGAAGTATCGGTGACTCTAAGCAAGAAAAAGTTCATATGAACATAGGTGCTAATCTCAACGGTTTGAGAGCTACAGATTGTGAACCATTTCTAACTTGTTGCGTATTGTTCACTCTGTAACTATTTTACAGAGGTAAGACAACGGAATTGAAAGGTTATGGAGTGATTTTTCCAAAGGTATGCAGCATCTGGCTGTGTTATCTTTGAAAGGGAAGCTATTAAGGGAAATTTGAGAAAGTTAAGGTTATTTTTAAAAACTTAGATGGCAACACTGATTCCAAAATATTCCTAATTAGCTTCTCTTTCAAAGAGACCACTGCCACATATTGCATATCGTTGGAAAAGCCATTCCATCGCCTTTTAAATCAGCTATGTACCAGCTCTGTAGAATAACTACAGGGTGAACAATACGCAATAAAAAGTAAACAATGGTTCACAATTTGTAGTTCTCAAACCGTTGAAATTAGGTCCTATGATCGTATAAACTTTTTTGCTTAGAATCATCCATACTACCATTTTCCGAAGTATTGCCCCTTCCTCCTGTGACACCCCGTATATAAAATACTTAGTAAGTAGAAACACTGCTTCTCACGAAGTAAGTATACATTTCTAATAACACCAGGTGCATTAATTCTACCAGTGAGTTCTGTTTAAGAACAGCATCATATTTAACGTAACAGCAAATTTAAACGTGAAGTCCGTGAATTTTTTTTTATTTTTCTTCCTAACATTTGTTTATCAATTTGCAAATAACAACTAATTATACTTTCTTGCCTCAATGTCGTCAAGAATTGATCTGTTTTAAGTAAACACCATCTAAAATTCTTTTTTTTTTTTTTTTCTACAACAACTCGTGTCAGAAAATCCAAGGTTTGGGAAAAATGAGAAAAACTATACTACAGAGTATAGTTTCTCCAAAAGACGTCTATTTATTTATAATATACCAAGCACAGGCAACAGCTTAACAGGTGCAGTTATCTCACAAAATGTGTGCCTACGCTTAGCAAAGACAATAGTGTTGTTAACTTCGTGTCTGACAAAACTTGACATGTGTCGCTTTACAAAAAGAAAAAAAGGAAAAGAAAGAAAGAAAAGAAAACTGATTCGATTAAAAATATTTAATTGAAATGGTTCCAATCAGGGATAAAAGTGGATATGAAAAGATACTGGGACGCATGACGTCACGCCGTTCCCCGTGCCTATCTTTGCCCATTGTAACTTTTTTAGAAAGTCAGGGGGACGCGACATATTTTTTCTGGAAGTGGGGGACGGCGTCCCGCCGCGTTCCCCATACTTTTACCTCTGGTTCCTTAAATCTGTTTGGCGTTAATTATGCAGTGTTTTATAAGACAGTGGTTCCCAAACGGTGTGTCCTGGAGTCTTATAGCGCGTGTCACGAAATTTTAAAACTTGAAAATCATGAAGCATTTAATAATTGTAGACTTTATCCGTGCTAAGTACCAAAACCAAAATTTTGAGTAAACAGCCCAGATGTTACTTCAGAACTGATGGGACATATAGGCACGCGTGTTCTTCTGGCGATTATTTGAATTACTTCCACAGTGAATACTGAAGAGCCAGTTTTTTACTGACAAGGGACATCACCCAAATGTGCGGTTCCCATTTCAATGATATATTTTTTCTGATAGAGGGCATGTATGCATTATTTGTGATGACAGAAATTTTTGCCATGGTGCATGTTTTCTATTTTTGTATAATTTTTAAGAGTTGTAATGTAGTTATTAGAGATTACTGCTGTAGTCCCTTACTAACCTTTGTAAACGGAGTGTTAATGGAAAAAGTGAAGAACAACCATGTGGATACATACAAGGCCAAGGACGCCGATCCTGGGGGGGAACCCCAAAAGCTCATGTGGGGCCCCCTATTGAATTTATGAATATACAGTGTTTGACATAATTTGAATGCAATTTGTCTTAAAATCCTCATATGTATACCTTCTGCTCCTGAATGGGCCCCCAAAATTTACAAAGAAATCGGCGAATTTGTACAAGGCCTAGGGGGAAGTCGTATGGTAGGTATGACCTTGACGGCAGCAATCTTGAAATCCGCCATTTTGAATTAAGGTCAAGTTTTTAAAATGGGAATAGAGTAATATGATACATAATTTCGGACTAGAATTTAATTAGGAAAAGAAAATAAAGTTAGTTTTAAGATACGCACATTTGGGGAAAAGTTCAGGCATATTAATTATTTATACTTACTATGTGCGTAAGTACCTTACCTCCGCTTCTAACCCGCGTATTAATGATAATGAGTGGATACATATTAGGCCTAGAAGGAAGTGGCACGGTAAAGGTAACCTTGACGGCAGCATCTTGAAATAAGCCATTGGATTTAAACGACATTGGGAAGTCACTGTTCATCTCAATAACACCGAAAACAATGAGTTGGTCACTAATATTGATCATTTTCGAATATTTATACATATTAAACCCTTCTCATCCAGCTCTTTACGATCACATGACGGTGGGGAATGAGTTTGGACTTGAAGGTATCTGGGTGGCACTACTCATCTCAATGACTCCAAAACTAGGGATTGGACACTAATATCAGTCGTTTTGGGTTATTTTTGCATGTCATTCTTTCCCATTCATCTCCTCATTTTCCCATGCTGATGGAAGACAAAATTGGACTTAACGGCATCGGCAGTGTCACTATGAATCTCAACAACCCCGGATTTTATGGATTGGACACTAATTATATGTCACTTTACTGCAAAAAAAAAACCTAAGTTAGGACAGGATTCACTAATGTGCCGAAAGGTAATTATTTTAAGTATATTGGTCTAACAAGAGCCAGCGTGCAATTAAATTTGATTTGATCTGAGTTTAGCGTATCTTTTCAGCTGGCCAAGTAGCTGGCCAAGTCTTTGAATAAGGCTGTACATCTTTGTTAGTATAGTAGTTCTCGGTTTAAATGTGTCCTGTTTAAATGGGTATTATTACAGGTAACCATATTAACTTCCTGAAGCCATCGCCCACGAAGATCTGTGGTGCTCAGATAGCGTAATTTGAGCTGAATGATGCGTGGTCAGTGTATTCATTCACAAACGTTGTCATTCCTCATTTTCGACTCTTTGAACCACCACCTTTAAGATTAGATCCACAATCAGTGGCGACGCCAGATTTGATTTATTGGGGGAGGCAAGAGGAGGGGCAGAGACATTGTTGGTGGCAGCTTTATTCTTTTGTATGCCAAAAATTATATTGTTTAACCTACATTGCAATACAACATGTCTGGGGTACACTCGGGGGCGAACAATGTCACTAGGGGGACGCTCGCCTCACTTGCCCTCCTTCTAGCGTTTTCACTGGAAATTAAACCCAAGATAACGAGCACCTGAGGCATCCGCGCTTCTCTCTTAATTAAGAAGCTAGACACGTATTTATAAACATGTCGAAGCTCTTTCTGAAGATCCAATAACCCTGCAGAAGAAGAAGCTTCTACCTGCAGAGCCAGTATCATTATAATCTCTGGGTTTGATTTAGCCCTTATAAATCACAATAGATATGCTGAGGGAGCCAAAGGAAATGTTAATCTTTCCAGTGGCGGATCTAGAAGCTAAACCTGGGAGGGCAGCAAGAACCCAGACGATGATAGGTATATCATGAGTTTACAATTTTGCATGAGTCCTATAGAAGTTTACAATTTCTCTCGCTTCCGATGGATATTATGGCTATAGGTTGTACACTAACATTGTGGACCTCAAGTATTGTTTTACACTTGGCATAATAGAAAAACAGCAACTCAAGCTATATCTCATATTTCAAAAAAAAAATTATAATAAAGAATAAAAGGCAACGATTACTGTAAACTTTCAAAAACATATAAATAATACTTTCAACTATCTATCTCGCTCAAAGAACTGGAAGACCTATCCCTTCCCCGGTCCACGGCTAGATCGGGCACTGGATCTTTCGTTCTTATCTCTCTCTTCTCCCGTTTCTAAAAAATGAGTTGAAATAAATTAAGTTGTCTCTGAATTCAGAATTGAATCATCGAATAACGTTTAAAAAAACGTCGAGTCTCTTACAAGGGTCCCAAACTTCCTTAATTTCACCTTATAAAAATAATAATAATAACGATTTACTCATCCTTCTGTCTAGGAAGAAAAATTCAATGAAGTCATCAACTTTTTTGCGGCTGAGGAATAGTTTCCAGAAATGGAACCTTCTAATATCAACTTTGAAGATTATTTATTGCTTCGAAGAACAAACAAACATGAGGTACACTGTGTATCATCTATTCATCTATCTTCACATATTTTCTCTCTCTCTCTCTCTCTCTCTCTCTCTCTCTCTCTCTTTATCTATATCTCCAGGAAGAGAAATCATTAAAAATGAGTTGTGCGTCAGGGATTAAATCTAGGACGACTGTTACCAACTCGCATTTCAAAAACAAACTCATAAAGTACGGATGGCTGGGTTGAATGTTTGCAAGAATGCTAGTGAATGTTGTAACTTCCTTTCTAGCTATGCATCTAAAAAAAAAAGTGAATGGAATGTATTGTTTGTAGCCATTTTGCATCTGCGACTATGTTTGTGCTTCACACAATGCGTCTATGAAATGAACAACACTGCCAGTATAATAAAGACAATTTGTGTCTAAAGTTATTGTTCTTTTCTAGACTGAAGTTTGTGTATAGCTCTTTCAATGTCTCGCTATTAGAATATATTATCCGTCTTTTTCTTTTATACATCTTTGGCATTCGCATAACTTGGCACCTAAAATCTCATCCGTTTATCTCGTAATAAAGAAGTCAAAGAGAATTATATAAATGAGAGGGAGGTCGTAGATTATAGTTGTTTGGAATTCTGTTTCACAAGATTATTACTAATTGCATTTCATATTTCATTTTTATTTTGCTATTCTCCCGTTTATAAAACCAATGTTTATTTAACAAAGTGTTCTCAAAATATATACTTATTAAAATTTATATTGTAGTGGGGCCGCAAATTCGCAAACTATTTTTGCGAATAATTATTTCTTTTTTTTTTTATTTTTTTTAAACTGCGACAGAATTCGTATTTCATTTACTTCTTTTAAAAGACAAATTCGTGTTGAGTGTTCTTTTTTTTTTCCTAGCTGGAAACCAGACATCCTGTCTGCCTTCACCGAGTTCCCCCTTTCTGACCTGTAGGTCAACAGCAGTTAAGATAAACATTCTCCCCTTCTGGTTCGATACAGAAGCTTAGTTTTTTTCTATATTGATGTAGTCTTTTAACAAGTTAGATTATTATTATTAGTGGTAGAATACTGTTAAGAAAACCCATATAGTTTGTGTATCTTTAAAATGTCATTTTTGCTTCTGAAAGAAGATTCTTTTTCGTTCTTCAGAACATTAAATATATATGTGTGTCTTTGGTCGAAAACAAGTAAGATAAACTGTTGAAGGGTCTTGAGTTCATTATGTATAAAACCTTTCAAGTTTATTACTTGAAATCTTTTATGTTTAGTATATGTTTATAGTTTAAGATACTATTTGCACCATTCTCTGTAATATCTCGATGTAATATCATTCTTCCAGAGAAAGGGGCTCACACACCTAAACTCAAGGACTACACATCACACGCACACGCATGCGCACACACAAAATCTTATCTTTTGCCTGGCTCCGCCCAAGGCACCTTGTTCTAGCCAATCTAGATGTTAATGGCATGGCTCGTTCCAATAGCTAGCAACTCCACCCCTCAGAGTGGAACCCTTCCGAGTACTTGTGCACCCGAAGTCGTGTGCAAAGCCAATAATCTTTCTTTTCAGGATACTGGTCCCCCTCGGGCTCCGCCCTAGGTACTTTTTAGATCTCCACGCATGCTCAACCTCTGACCTTACGGTCCTCGTGCAACGTTTGCTCACGTTACTATTTTGCACACAGACCGTAAATTGGTGCCGCTTGCACCTCCGACCGAGGCCCTTAAAAACGCATGTTTTGGCCTCTCTCGTCGGACAACGTCCCTCTCCTGAACCCCTCAGAGACGTGCAGACTACGAGGAGTACGCAATTCGTTAGGTACGTCTCAGTTCAGGAACTTATCACGAAGAAGTCTCTAGTTGTCCATCCCTCTGCCTTCCGACCTCTCTGCCTCTACGGAGGCCTGCCTACTCAATCTCTTGGTTACCTACCTCACTACCTTGGTTTACCCAGTACTTGGCAATCTGTTTCCGAAAGCTCGATGGCTCAGCCAGGGTTCTCCCATAATTGCTGGTCGGCTTAGGAAACTGACGGTCAAAGTACTACCCTACCTAATCCTCACAGTAACTTGGCAATCTGTTTCTGAAAGCAAGATGGCTCAGCCAGGGTTCTCCCATAATTGCTGGTCTGCTTAGGAAACTGACGGCTAAAGTTACCTCCTTCCGAACTTGGCAATCTACTTCCGCAAGTTTCGCTTCAGCCCGGACTCGCTCCAGAAACTGCTGGCAAGCTTAGGAAGTTGACGGCTAAAGTTCTGTCGCACCCCTATTTGATGTGTGTTTTGACAGACTCTAAGTTTATTGCTTAGCTGGCCTAAAACGCACCGGTAAATCAAATAGTTATTCCCTGTTTGATGTCTGTTCGCAGACCGGTAGATCAAACGGTAAACCCAAACACCTTCCTTGTTTGATGTCTGTTCGCAGACCGGTAGATCAAACGGTAACCTTAATTCCTTCTGGTAACCAACTTTGTTTGATGTCTGCCTAGCAGACCGGTAGATCAAACGGTAACCTTTACACCTACCCTGTTTGATGTCTGTTCGCAGACCGGTAGATCAAACGGTAACCTGTTCCTAACCTCTGGTAGCCTACCCTATTTGATGTCTGTTCGCAGACCGGTAGATCAAATAGTATACCTCTTACCTACCTACCCACTAGGACTGATTCGTGCCCTCCCAGTCTAGTGCAGTTTTATTTTATTTGTGAAAAGTGCTACAGTTAAGTTTGTTTTTTATCAGTGACTTTTAGTGCGTTATATTTTAACTACCTATTGGAACGCCGCCACGTAAGTTAAAACTCTTTTATATATAGACACAGTACTTACACTATCGCCCCGGCTCTGGTTCTTGTAATTTGCTTAGAGCCAATAAACTGCAGGCTTACTGCAAGGAACATATTTGTCGAGTTTTGTTTCAAGAGATATCCCAAAGGATTGTTGGTTATCAAACCTTAATCAGGATAACGATTCCATTGTTTCCATTAGAAGATAAGTCTTGGCCACGGCCAACGCTACCGTGTAATACTAAGATTCTTCAGACTGTTTTGTTAGCTGAGTTCCTGTTTCCAGTATAACTTTACCGCTCGAGTTATAGTTGGTGTTTTGCAGAAACTTTGGTTGACTAAATAGAAGTATTTTGGTAAATTACAAAACTCTCTTGTGTGGGTGCCGGTCTACGCAAACGCATACCGCCGGCCCGCCACATAATTTGGTGTCAGCTTTGTGGGATATCTTGAACAATCTAGGATATCTTGAACAACTTAGGATATCTTGAACAACCTAGGATATCGTGAACTTTTTGCACAGCCTTAGGATATCAGGAATAATCGTGACATCGTAAACTTTGATACCAGTTTGTTATTTAAGTGAACTGTGTTTTGTGCATGTGCATTTTGCATGTGTGATATTTATTGTGTGCTGAAAGTTTTTCCATCTGTTTAACTTTCATTCCATCCTCCTTGGCGGAAGCGAAAAAGGGAAAAGGACGCTTTTGTTGTTTGACTGGCCATCAATCAGCAAAACATCCTGCTCACTGTATCGTGACGCCAAACGCACATTAGTGATTTCAGTTCATTAGTGTTTAAATAAGTGCAGTGCATTTTAGTGTTGAAATTAGGCATTTTAAAGCCCGAATAGGTGAATAAATTCCTCGTGATTAAACTCACAGGTGAATAAACTCATCGTGAATTTAGATTTAGTTAGGTTAAGTGAGAAATTCCTCTCAGAAACCATTATTGCTCAAACCTTCGAGTTTTCGCAAATCTAAGAGGTTCATTCATTTATTTCATTTGTTGTTTCCACGTTGAAACGTAATTTGAATTTTTAATCATGGCAGAAGCTGACGGAAGTAACGTACAGCCAGAATATGTTAAAGTTTCTCAGGCAATTCAGGTTATTGCAGAACCATTTACAGGAGATCGTTCTAAGTTGAGGCAATTTATTGATAGTTGTGAAATTGCTCAAGGGTTAGTTAACCCCCGTGACAAACCTGTATTATTGAAGTTTATTAAGTCAAAAATTTTAGGAGAACCTAGAAATCGTATTTTAGTTAGATTGAACGTAGATACTTGGGAAGCAGTTAAGACAATTTTAGAAGAGAATTATGCTACACATAGACCTATTGATTATTATGCTTGTTTATTGTTTTCTGCCAGGCAAGGCAAAAATGAGGGTATTAGCTCATGGGCTAGCAAGTTAGATACAATTCGAGCTGATCTGAAAGCTGCTGCTTCGAAAATATGTCGTGAAACTGAAAGAGCTGGTGCTCATTCACTTATTGATCATTTGACAAAAGCATCTTTTGTCCAGGGAATTAGCGATCCCCGCATTCAAACAGTAATTCGTGGTAAAAGTACAGAAGATGATAGTTTCGCTCAATTAGTAGATTTCGCTCTAGTTGAAGAATCGCACATATTGTCTCAGAGACGAAAGCCATTAGATTCTAAGAATGAAGATAGGGCAAATTCTTCAAATCATAACCATAAGTCAGAGAAGAAAGGAAATAGGAAATTTTCCCAGAAAAAGCATTCTGAAAGTAAATCTAGAGATTCTCATAACTCTTCTCATTCCCGTAAGGATAGTAGAAATTTTAAGAAAAAGGTTCATTGTTTAGAAGATTGTGATCATTCAGTAGACTCGCATGAAGAGCCGCATGATAAACATTGTAGTGAAAATAGTGACAAATTTGAGGATTCCAATTCTTGTTGTGTTTTACGTTGTACACACTCCTATCATTGTCGTGAAAAGCGTAACCATACTTGTGCGAAGAAGCGTATCCATGTTTGTACCCGAAAGAACAATAGTTCTCCGCGTTGTTCTCATCACCGCCAAACGCGCAGTCCTTCTCCACGTAGTTCTCGTTGCCGCAAAACGCGAAGCCGTTCCCCGCGTCGCATTCAGCGTCGCCCAGCGCGAGATCCTTCTCCGCGCCATCCTCAGTGTCATCGTCCAGCGCGAGATCCTTCTCCGCGCCGTCCTCGATGTCATCACCCAGCGTGTACTCATTCTCCGCGTCGCACTCAGCGTCGTCGATCGCATAGTCATTCTCCGCGTCGCACTCAGCATCGCCCAGCGCATAGTCCTTCTCCGCGTCGCCCAGTGGATGTGTGTCCCCAGCGCCGTACACCGCGCAAACTTTCTCCGCGACCAAAACCGAATAATGTCTCACCGCGTCGTCATCCCGTCGTTGACACGCATGATTGTGAATTGAAAGAGAAATGCCGTGCTGACCACAGCACCAAGCCGAAATCTTGTAGCAAGAATAAGTCTTTATGTTGTTTATCGAAACACAACTCCTCAAAAGTTAAATTAGAGAAAAGTGTTGATAGTAATAGAAATCAGAATGATAATGTTAAGAAGATTTTCCTTTGTTCCACTGAACAAACGAGTAATAATTGTACGAAGGTGTCCCCACCTCAGAAACCTGATCGAAATTCTGTTAAGTCTGATACAATTGGACGTTACGCCCAATTATGCGAATGTTCCACTACGAGTATAATCGATGAAAAGGGTAAAATTAAAGTACGAATGATGGATTTAAATAAGAATTACGAAATGTTATTAGATTCAGGCTCAGATCTATCGCTTATTAAGTATAGCCATTTACGTGAGTCAATGTTGAGAAAGATACATAGATGTGACTCCACTCCAGTGCATGGATTCAATAATTTTCATGCCCATACTTTAGGTACATTAGATCTTAGATTAGAAATAGGCAAGAACAGAGTGACTCATACTTTTCATGTAATGCGTAGTGATTTATTACCTCCTAATGTAGCCGGTATAATAGGCAGAGATTTTCTTCTTGAACATCATTGTGTAATTTCGTATGACGGACAAGCTGAATTGAAAATTGATGTAGGAACTAAAGTAAAGATCCCAGCACGTACTGAAAAGCTAATTGAAGTTAAGACTGAAAATAATGGGATAGGATTTTTGTCCAAACGTACTTTGGCAGACGGTGTATTCCTGCCAGACGCTATAGTTAAAGCATCCGATAACAAATGTGTTACTAGCATTTTGAATTTGACTGAAAATGAGGTAGACGTACAAATTCCTCCAATCTCTTTAGATGTTGAACCACTTCTTGATATGACAAAATCCCATAGTGTTTATGCATTGAGCAAATCTGACAATGCAAGTCAAACTAAAGGATTAAAATCGCGTTTAGAATTACTTAGGCAGAACTTGCGATTAGACCATTTGAATCCAGAAGAGAAAGCGTTAATACTGTCGCATTGTGAAGAATATCATGATTTATTTTATTTAGAGGGAGACAAACTCTCCTATACTGATGTGATTGAACATAGCATCCCCATTCATCCCGACAAACGAGGTACAGTCGTGACTCAGAAACCGTACCGTATTCCCGAGGTACATAAGGCAGAAGTACAAAATCAAATCGATAAGATGTTAGATGAAGGTATAATTTCCCCAAGCAAGAGTCCTTGGAATTTTCCAATATTAATAGTGCCGAAAAAGATGGATGCATCAGGCAAACCTAAGATTCGTATATGTTTAGATTTTCGTAGGCTTAATCAGATTACTATTGGAGATAGCTTTCCTTTACCGAATATTACAGAAATACTAGATCAGTTAGGGCAATCGAAATACTTTACGACCTTGGATTTAGCCAGTTCGTACCAACAGATTAGAATTAAACCTGAAGACCGTAGTAAGACCGCCTTCAGTACACCATATGGTCATTACGAGTATAATCGCATGAGCTTTGGATTATGCGGTGCCCCCGCAACATTTCAGAGAATGATGAATATTGTTCTATCCGGATTGCAAGGATTAAAGTGTTTTTCGTATTTAGACGATTGTTGTATCTATAGTAGAGACTTAAAGGAACATATGTCAAGATTGAAACTTGTATTTGATAGGTTTCGAACCTACAACCTCAAACTTCAGCCTGATAAGTGTGAATTTCTTAGAAAGGAAGTGACATATTTAGGACATCAAATAACAGATCAAGGTCTGAAGCCAGACCCTCGCTTAATTGAGAAAGTGTTACATTTTCCGCATCCGAAAAATGTCAAGCAATTGCGTGGATTTTTAGGATTAAGTTCTTATTACCGTAGATTTATTGAAGGCTATAGCAATATAGCCAAACCTCTCACTCTTTTGTTAAAGAAAGATGTTCAATTCAAGTGGGAAACCAAACAAGAACTAGCGTTCCAAACTTTGAAGGAAAAATTGACATCACCACCTCTCCTTCAATATCCTGACATGAGCCGTCCCTTCATTATTACCTGTGACGCCTCAGAAGTCGCAATTGGAGCTATCTTGTCTCAGGGCCAAATTGGTCAAGACAAACCAATCGCTTACGCTAGTCGTACACTTAATAATGCTGAAAGAAATTACTCCACAACCGAACGTGAATTACTTGCGATAGTTTGGGCTGCCAAACTATTCCGCCCATACATCTTTGGAAAGGAAACCACCTTTGTGACTGATCATAAACCTTTGCTTTGGGTGTTTAGTGTAAAAGATCCTAGTAGTAGACTTTTAAGATGGAGAATTAAGTTAGAAGAATATAATTATAAGATTGTTTATAAAGCAGGTGTCCGTAATACCAATGCTGATGCATTGAGTCGTATTGCATATTTAGACCCCGATCCAGAAGGTCAACCTTCTACCCTTGACGAAGAAACAAAGAGTAGGATTCTGAAAGAGTTTCACAACCTTCCTGCCGGTGGACACCAAGGTATTCATAGAACTATAGCTAAAATCAAATCGTACTTAGAATTGAACAATATCGATCCAAAATCGTGGAAAAGACTAAACACCGATGTCGAAGAATACATAAAGAAATGTGAGTCGTGTCAAAAGAACAAACTCACCCAACCTAATGTCAAACTTCCAATGGTTTTGACCACCACTCCCGAAGTAGTATTTGAGAAATGTGCTTTAGATCTTGTAGGGCCGTTTCCTGAGAGTTCTCTCGGAAACAAATACATCTTAACATGCCAAGATGAATTATCGAAATATTTAGTGACCATTCCCCTACAGCAACAAGATGCAGAAACCGTAGCTGAAGCATTTGTGACGAAATTTGTTTGTGTTTTCGGTATACCCCAAACCATTTTAACCGATCAAGGTACTAATTTTATGAGCGATACCTTTAAGAAAATGTGTCGCATGTTCCAGATTAGGAAACTACATACTAGTGCATTCCACCCTCAAGCTAACTTCGTTGAAAGAGTTCATAGATCTCTTGCTGAGTATCTGAGGCATTATGTGTCTGAAAACCAACTGGACTGGGACGTCTGGTTGCCATACGCTGCTTTTGCTTACAATACAACTCCGCATTCAGTAACTAACTATACTCCACACGAGTTGATGTTTGGCCGGATGGCTAACATCCCTGGTATATTACAGAAACAAACTACCGACATTAATTACGCGTATGATGATTACATCAAAACCCTAAAGCAGAAGCTTCAGAACAGTTACGAGTTAGCTAGAACAAAACTGAAACAAGCTAAGGTTAAAAACAAAGAACAATATGATAAGACCGCCTCTCATAAAGAACAATTGTTTAAAGTAGGCGATCAAGTGTTACTTAAAGATGAATCTGTTAGAAGAGGACGATCCAAGAAATTGGGTTCACAGTGGATCGGTCCATACAAAGTAGTTAAAGTTAAAGGTGTTAATTGTACTATTGCTAATCGAAGAAAAACATTTGTAGTTCATGCTAATAGGTTAAAGTTATATTATTAGTAGATACTATTAGTAGGTAATGTAGTTTCCATTTTTGTTCGCAGCCATCATGAGACATCCTCTCTCGTTGCTTGCTTGCTTGGCGGTAATTCTTCCGATTATCCAGACAGCAAATGTCACTAGCTCTCAAATTCAGACAATAACAAATACTGTTGGTATATATTACGACTTCTTAGGAGAAGCAGTTTTATATAACAGACAATGGAAGCTTGTGACCTTTGTTAATCTGTCCGATTATGAACAAACTTTGCACCGTGTCTCCACCTACTTGGGAACAGCAAACGAACTATACAAATCAAGAGTTATCTATTCCGATCGTTCTCGTCGAGAACCTCGATTAGACGTACTTATCCGAAAACTACACAAGGTTGAGCAAACTAATTCAGTCATAAATCAAATTGTCAAAACCAAGGTGAAAACCAAAAGAGGAATATTTAATTTTGTTGGTGAAATATCGAAAATTTTGTTTGGTACTTTAGATTCTCAAGATGCTACTTACTATACAGAACAAATTAGTAAATTAGAAAATGAACAGTCAAACTTTTTGAAATTAACTAAAGAATCAATGACTATTGTAAAAGCCACTTTGAAAACTATTAATAATACTGTGTTGTCTATTGAACATAATGAACAAGTTTTACAAAAAGGTTTAGAAGATGTTAAAAGAGAAATTAATGCTCGTAGTCAAACATTTATGCATTCGATAAACGAACTTGAAGTGAAGGTCGAATGGGATAATTATCTGCATTCTATTTCACTTATGTTAGAAGAATTAGATGTCGCATTTGAAATTTTGTTACAATCCATTCTAAATGCTCAATCTGGTATTTTATCTCCTCATGTAATTACTCCTAAAGAGATATTAGAACATTTTAAATTAAGCGCCTCTGTGATTCCACAAGGCATGTCATTACCCATTCCACCTGGCTCTTCAATAGGTTATGCATTATTAAAAATTGTAGATTTAGATGTTTTCATCAATCAGAAAATTCTTGGTTATGTTATTAGTTTACCTTTGACTGATGGTTTAAGATTTAATATGTATAAATTAATTCCATTTCCAACTGAGCTTAAAGACAATAAGTATTTCTTTATACAGCCTCAAAATCCGTATTTGATTATTGAAGTATCGAAACAATATTATGGTAAAATTGATGAACATATGTTTAATACTTGTAAGGAATTAACTTCATTTTCAAGGGTTTGCAAACAAACATTTCCGTTAAAACCTACACATAGTAATGAAGACTGTGAAGTAAAACTTATTGATTTTGTTAAATCAATTCCAGCAGATTGTAACAAACGTATAGTAGAATTAAGAAATATTTTATGGATTTCATTAGATAATAATGAATGGCTATTTGCTTCGCCATTCCCAGAAAAATTAACAATAGTTTGTGGAAATGATGTGTCGAAAACTGTTTTGATTCATAAAACTGGAAAATTAACTTTAGATAAAAACTGTAAAGCTTATGGTCCAAATTCCTTAATCAGTTCTCAGGAAATATATGTAAGTAACAGTACAAGTAAAGATTTGCTTCCACTACTAAATGATAGCATTGATTGTTGTATATTCTCAAACTCAAAGATCAATATTAAGAATATGGAATTTACTTTGCCGTTAAATCATATCATACACAAAGTTACAGATTTACAATATGCCAGCCATCGTGTTGAGGATGTTGAAAAATTAATTAATGAACAAGAATGGCAGATAAGACAAAGTAATCATGTATTTTCTTATTCTATTTTGACTTATATAATCATGTTTACTATTCTGATATTTCTTTGTGTGTATTGTAGTTTTAAGTTTAATTGTTGTAGACATAGGAATAAATGGTGTAATTCAGACTGTATCAGAACCATATGTTTTAAGCCAACAATCATTGCAGGTGTACAATCAAATAGTCCAGCTCTTAATGCTACTTATCGAGCTGCTTCTGGTGAAATAACTTTTAACGAGGAACCACAAGATGATGATTCACCTCATCTCAATCAGAGAGTTACTAGGTCTAGGAACTATCGTTAAAATTTAATTTTGGAATTTTTTTTTCAAATTTTGATTGTAGTTAGTACGAAAAATTTTTGCCTTACAGTTAAAATTTTTCTTTCCCTAGGAGGAAGGACTGTAGTGGGGCCGCAAATTCGCAAACTATTTTTGCGAATAATTATTTCTTTTTTTTTTTATTTTTTTTAAACTGCGACAGAATTCGTATTTCATTTACTTCTTTTAAAAGACAAATTCGTGTTGAGTGTTCTTTTTTTTTTCCTAGCTGGAAACCAGACATCCTGTCTGCCTTCACCGAGTTCCCCCTTTCTGACCTGTAGGTCAACAGCAGTTAAGATAAACATTCTCCCCTTCTGGTTCGATACAGAAGCTTAGTTTTTTTCTATATTGATGTAGTCTTTTAACAAGTTAGATTATTATTATTAGTGGTAGAATACTGTTAAGAAAACCCATATAGTTTGTGTATCTTTAAAATGTCATTTTTGCTTCTGAAAGAAGATTCTTTTTCGTTCTTCAGAACATTAAATATATATGTGTGTCTTTGGTCGAAAACAAGTAAGATAAACTGTTGAAGGGTCTTGAGTTCATTATGTATAAAACCTTTCAAGTTTATTACTTGAAATCTTTTATGTTTAGTATATGTTTATAGTTTAAGATACTATTTGCACCATTCTCTGTAATATCTCGATGTAATATCATTCTTCCAGAGAAAGGGGCTCACACACCTAAACTCAAGGACTACACATCACACGCACACGCATGCGCACACACAAAATCTTATCTTTTGCCTGGCTCCGCCCAAGGCACCTTGTTCTAGCCAATCTAGATGTTAATGGCATGGCTCGTTCCAATAGCTAGCAACTCCACCCCTCAGAGTGGAACCCTTCCGAGTACTTGTGCACCCGAAGTCGTGTGCAAAGCCAATAATCTTTCTTTTCAGGATACTGGTCCCCCTCGGGCTCCGCCCTAGGTACTTTTTAGATCTCCACGCATGCTCAACCTCTGACCTTACGGTCCTCGTGCAACGTTTGCTCACGTTACTATTTTGCACACAGACCGTAAATTGGTGCCGCTTGCACCTCCGACCGAGGCCCTTAAAAACGCATGTTTTGGCCTCTCTCGTCGGACAACGTCCCTCTCCTGAACCCCTCAGAGACGTGCAGACTACGAGGAGTACGCAATTCGTTAGGTACGTCTCAGTTCAGGAACTTATCACGAAGAAGTCTCTAGTTGTCCATCCCTCTGCCTTCCGACCTCTCTGCCTCTACGGAGGCCTGCCTACTCAATCTCTTGGTTACCTACCTCACTACCTTGGTTTACCCAGTACTTGGCAATCTGTTTCCGAAAGCTCGATGGCTCAGCCAGGGTTCTCCCATAATTGCTGGTCGGCTTAGGAAACTGACGGTCAAAGTACTACCCTACCTAATCCTCACAGTAACTTGGCAATCTGTTTCTGAAAGCAAGATGGCTCAGCCAGGGTTCTCCCATAATTGCTGGTCTGCTTAGGAAACTGACGGCTAAAGTTACCTCCTTCCGAACTTGGCAATCTACTTCCGCAAGTTTCGCTTCAGCCCGGACTCGCTCCAGAAACTGCTGGCAAGCTTAGGAAGTTGACGGCTAAAGTTCTGTCGCACCCCTATTTGATGTGTGTTTTGACAGACTCTAAGTTTATTGCTTAGCTGGCCTAAAACGCACCGGTAAATCAAATAGTTATTCCCTGTTTGATGTCTGTTCGCAGACCGGTAGATCAAACGGTAAACCCAAACACCTTCCTTGTTTGATGTCTGTTCGCAGACCGGTAGATCAAACGGTAACCTTAATTCCTTCTGGTAACCAACTTTGTTTGATGTCTGCCTAGCAGACCGGTAGATCAAACGGTAACCTTTACACCTACCCTGTTTGATGTCTGTTCGCAGACCGGTAGATCAAACGGTAACCTGTTCCTAACCTCTGGTAGCCTACCCTATTTGATGTCTGTTCGCAGACCGGTAGATCAAATAGTATACCTCTTACCTACCTACCCACTAGGACTGATTCGTGCCCTCCCAGTCTAGTGCAGTTTTATTTTATTTGTGAAAAGTGCTACAGTTAAGTTTGTTTTTTATCAGTGACTTTTAGTGCGTTATATTTTAACTACCTATTGGAACGCCGCCACGTAAGTTAAAACTCTTTTATATATAGACACAGTACTTACACTATCGCCCCGGCTCTGGTTCTTGTAATTTGCTTAGAGCCAATAAACTGCAGGCTTACTGCAAGGAACATATTTGTCGAGTTTTGTTTCAAGAGATATCCCAAAGGATTGTTGGTTATCAAACCTTAATCAGGATAACGATTCCATTGTTTCCATTAGAAGATAAGTCTTGGCCACGGCCAACGCTACCGTGTAATACTAAGATTCTTCAGACTGTTTTGTTAGCTGAGTTCCTGTTTCCAGTATAACTTTACCGCTCGAGTTATAGTTGGTGTTTTGCAGAAACTTTGGTTGACTAAATAGAAGTATTTTGGTAAATTACAAAACTCTCTTGTGTGGGTGCCGGTCTACGCAAACGCATACCGCCGGCCCGCCACAATATCATAAAACAATTTGCTTTAAGTTTTAATATATTATAAGCTGAACCTCCGCTATCTTCACAGCGCATCATTCACGTATGAGTATAAATATCCTTGTCATTCCTCACATCACCTGTACATGTCCCTTTCCGGGCACAAATGAAAGACGTCTTGATAAAAATCGGCAAGCGGTACCATAAAGGGGAGATCTTTTTCGATTATTTTTTCAATATCTCATACTGTTTGCAAGATTTGGGCCTACTTTCGGTTGGAGTTTGTAATTCATGTTTTGTTTCTTTTTGCATGCAGTATGTAATAAGCAAATACATTATACACACACAATTAATTATAATGTCAATGACATATGGTGTTCGTTGAGCAAAATACTAGAAACAATAAAGATTCATCTTGGACTGGAGAAATGGTTATCCGGTTTTCATTATCATTTGGGTATGAAACAAACGCAGACAGATATACAACCCCTGTATACAATTATGTGTTGTTGGAATATATAACTCGTAGGATATGATGCTTTCTAAAATTTCAACACTTGCAGTATACCCCAAAAAATGCAATAAAGAAATAACGGCGATGTTTTTGAAATATTCAATTAGAACTGGACAATCTACTCAAAATTTGGAAATGGCACACTTCCAGCACTTGTGGTTTTCGAGATCTCATTATCGAAAGGATTGGAGACACACATATGAATATCGCTAGCACTTTAATATATCGATGTTTCATGTTTTTTTTTTTTAAATCGCTTAAAAAAGGAGATCTCTATGACGTGGGCCAATGGAGACTTGACTCATAACCCACTGACCCACCATGACCCGCCAAAACCCATCGTCATCAACTCTAACCCATGATCCACGTTGTTCTATTCACTGATTAAAGATTTTACACTTGTAATAAAACAAGACTGTGAAATATACAGCATTTTAGCTCCTCAAGTTGAAGGATTTGTGAGATATTCACATTTTTTATTTATTTATTTTTATTATTATTATTATTATTATTTATTTATTTATTTATTTATTGCAAAAATTCAGATCCCTATTCACCACTGGGATAAGTATTATAATGAAAGCGATATGATAATATGCCAGTTGGGATTGGTACCTGTATATACCAAAAGTCATTTCATTTGGCTTTGATATTTGGCCATGCACAGATAATTACATTCAATTTTTTATACATTTTTTACAGGTGATTCAAAAATATTTTTTCCAGTAGTTAACTCCTCTAAAAAAAACTCACAGGCTCTGGCTGGAAAGCCAAATAATAAGTTTCATTGCTATTATTACAATTACAAATACCAATATCCAAAAGTGACTGAAGTTTGTTTGTTTTTTTCACTTAGATATACTCAACTTGTTTTTTCACTTAGATATACTCAACTTGTTTTTTTCACTTAGATATACTCAACTCTGGTAAGTAAATAGAAACAAATGAAAAAGGAAGAAAAATTCACGCCTTGAAAGTAAAACGTAGACAAAATTCACCAGTGTTCAGAAGATGCTGTCTACAATGAACTGAGTAGAGTGGGTAGGTGAGTCAGAGTAAATCATGGTGAGTCGATGGGACAGTGAGTAAAGTGTAACACGGTGGATGGTGGGTCAAAGTGGGACACATCCTCTTGTGCCAAGATCCACTGATGCACTCAGAAGAAATGTTGATCCACTTGACCCGCTCCATCCCTGCATATCAGTATTTGTGATACTAATGAAATGTTCTGGTTGAAACACAAGTAATAATACTTTTTAAACAATTGAGTTTCATTTCACTTGTGACTCTACAATAGACCACCAAACTATGGGGATGCAATATTAAAACCGAAAGCAGTACAGGATGTCCGAGAAGTTTTTGTACACTCTGGTTTTAGTATCACAGAAAACAGTGAGAGTATAAGTTTAGTTGTAGTGGTAACACCGCTTCCATGGTCACAGATATTACTGTCTACAGGTAGTATCCTTGCTTTCATTGACTGTTTGGTATCCCTGCGTTCAGGGTCACATGGAGCATTTCGAGTTGTGAATCCATGGCTATTGTAAATGGTTTGGTAGTTATACAGTTGAGAAATACACAATGGCCCCCACGAAACCTGGAATATGCAACGCCAGACATCTCATTTTGTACAACAACCAAGTCACATGCTCCCTCATGCTCATTGTCTATACAGAACAGTTGAAGAACTAAGTGTAGTGGAAGCCTTTCAAACGATAACTCCTCAGATACTCTACAACATGTCAAGAAAGACATAGAGAGCATACATCTGTGTGTAAACCATGATGGGACACATAAACATCTATTGTATAGAATACATAGTTCGTATAGTAAGTACTATGTAGTAAATAATTATGTAGTAGTCAGTGGCGGATCTAAAAGGCAAAACTTGGGGGGCCATTATAACCCAGACTATAACAGGAACAGTATATCATGAATTTACAATAAACTTTCAAAAATATACGAGTATAAATAATACCTTAAACTGGTTTTGTTACTCAAAAAACTGGGGGCCTAGGCCCCCTGGCTCTGGGTTAGATCCGCCATTGGTAGTAGTAACTAAGTGGTATACTAAATAAATAAACTAAACGTCAGTAGCGTTGTTAGGATTGTTTTAGGTGAGTCAATAAGAGGCTATTAAAATTTTGAGAGTATCATTCATATTATACATTATGTAGTATGAGCGTGCCATTTTACATACTCATGTAAAAAAAATGAAAAACATTTACACTAATACACATACATATATACTATATATATATATTTCACTATGAGTAAAAGTTAACTTTCGTTGAATTGAGATATCGTTAGTTTAGCATGAGTTTGAAACCGGGGCATCAAGCGGATTGAGTTTTTCCATGGATTTCCCAAGATTTTCAGTCACGAATGCCATTATATATATTTATAATGTCTTTATTGAAATGTAAAATTTGAAGCAATCGTTCCAATTATTACACCTAAACAAAACGAAAATATTTTTCAACAGAAATGATGTACTAAGTGAGCCATAAATCACGAAGGAGTTTCAAAGCGGCATAGCTCCTTGCAATTTGTATGTGAGCAATTCGTACTGAAATGCTGGTATAAGATACATTACATATGAGAGATTTCTGTCATCTATATGTGAAAAATAATTTATGTCATGATAAGGTTTGCATCTGTAAGCTCTTGTCACAATATTCGTCAGTACGCTTCTCAAAGTTTCTGGAGTTATAACTTGGATTTTGACGCTGATCTCTTTGAGTTGCTTTATTGTTTGAGTTCTATTGGCATATACGTGTTCTTTGAGGTAGCTCAAAGGTAAAAGTCTACGTAGTGCTTGCAAATCTGACAAACGTGCTCCCCGAAGAAATGTCTGCATCTCGTGAAATGATTCGATGCCTAAAAATGATTTCCAAAATGTATGTGCTGGAATCAAACGCCTGGGATGTTCTTCACTGTGGGGCGCAAAACGATGTGAATTATCGCCCGTTGTTGAGCACCGGTGACGCCCACTGCATTGTTCTTACTATCTTTGAAGAAGTAACGTTGAATGATTCTCTGGAACGTAACCCACACCATACGTACACTTCACTGGATGAAGTAGACATTGGTTGATAACCTCTGGATTCTCGGTACCCCAAAAACCGAAACCCAATTTTGTTTGTTTACGTACCCATGGAGGTGGAAGTACTCATAATCAAATTTAAAAATCTGCTTTCTCATGAACCAACTTCTGAATGTGCATAGCAAATCTGAGTCGCTCCTCATAGTTTTCTTGTTACAGCTGTACGAAAGTGGCTAAATAGGGTGCTTCCTGATCGATGGATCGGTGGCAGTGGTCGTGTAGAATTGCTACGCAATTCAGCAGTAATCATAACGCCACTACATGCTTTGCTTGTGGGGGTATCTATTGTCAATAGTGTATCGAACCATACTAATAACCATGTATCACTTTATGGGTAATATCGGGCATATTTGTAGAGAAATAGCACCTAAAACACTACGGCGTGTACAGGTATGTGGTAGTTTAAGACACCGTATCAACATTTGCTAGTAGCAGAAGGGAAACCAATTTGAATACCTGTTGGAGTAATGCCCAGGAGTGTTGCGTGTGGAAGCCTGTACCGTGTGTGCATGAGGAACGTACAGTAATTCTCAGTAACTTCTACAGTCTGTCCAGTAAACTTTGTAAGCAATAGTATTAGATGTAGTTTAACTGCATTACTCAGTGGCGTATTCAGAGGGGCTTCCGTGCTTAAGCCCCTCCCGCCCGAAATGTTTCTTACTATAGATCTAGTAAAGTAAATGAAATATCTTGCAGAATTTTCACATTTTCAGGCAAAGCTCCCCCGAAACAAAATCGTAAATACGACACTGGATTACTTATGTCATATCTTAAACTATTTCAACAACCAACTTTTAACATGTGAACTCCTTTCCCTCCCGCCCAGCCTGCACATCACAATGCTAACGATTGCAACCAAGATTTGTAGTATTCTTGTTATACAGGATAATTTTTGCTTCACTTACGTTCAAATATAGTGTGAATTTATGCATCCATTGTAACACTATGACTAACAACGTTGCTTTCTCAATTAGCATTAAAGCGACTACTGGTGTAGAGCCAAAAGTGTTGGTCTGTTTTTTAAAAAAAATCAACACTTTAGATTAAATATCTATCATTTCCAGTAACTTTGCTCTCTTTACTCTGCGCCCATAGCAAAGTTGGGCTATGGCAAGGGACTTTCGTTACATCCTGTATAGTGTTGTATAATGGCTTACGTGTCTTTAGAAGCTGTTAAATATTATTCATTATGTTCGTAGAATTACTTTATTAATTTTTAACTTTCCTTACTATGATTCGTGTAACACTAAAGCAGCGTTTGAGATTTAAGACTAGAGTGAATTATTGTTGCCAAAGTGACTTAAAAATATCTCGTCTCGTCTCGAAATTTCAAATGTACAAGAATCGAAAATTTTTGAGACAAGAAGAGGAATTTCTCATTCTCGTGGCTAACACTAGATGTCTCGTGGGTAGATTAAATAGATGATATACAGGAATCCTCTTCAAATATTTTTTAATGTTCCTCGTATCGTAACAAATAAATGTTATTATATCTAGATATATATAATTTTAATATTTAATAATTTTAAGTAATATTAAATTTATGACATTAAAATTCGAGTTAACGGTGGCATCAGAAGGAGTTTAAGAATGTTATAAGAATATTCGTGTTTTCCTAAAGCGTTATCGTTGAGTATTATTGCACGTATAACATGCATACGTATTTAGCTTTAAAAACCAGGATTTTGTAGCTGTTTCTTTGTGTCCATGGACTAATAATAAGAAAAAAAAAAGGAAATGAAATCTTTTAGTTTTACGTCCCACGGTTATGCCGGTTAGGCTAAAGGAGACGGTGATGATGAGTACCGGTAATGAATGAAATGGTGGAATGAAGAAAGTGGCAGGAAACGCGAGAACCCCGAGAAAACCTACGCACACGGTGTTTGTCCACCATAAAGTTCATTTGGCGGGGCCTAGGATCGAACCCGGGACCCCAAGCACCAGAGGTGAACGCTCTACCACTGAGCCACCGCGGCCCCGACTAACAATAAGAACATGTTAGCATATCAATATACATTTGCTTAGTTCAGTGGCGTATTTACGATTTTGTTTCGGGAGGAAACTTTGCTAACTTTCGGGAGGCTTTGCCTGAAAATGTGAAAATTCATACACTTTACTAGATATAGTAAGTAAGATTTCGGGGAGCTTAAGCCCGGAAGCCCCCCTAAATACGCCACTGGCTTAGTTTATAATTGTTTTCTATCTCTCTACGTTACATTTTTTCCACGTAGATTTACCAAGATTCTCTTCCTCATTGGACAATTGTCCTCCAGTACATCCAATGAGTATATCTCTTTTATCACTTACACTCCCATTACTAGATGCATTAACAAGTAAAGTTGCTAGTATTATTAACAACATCGCTTTCTAAATTCCATTTCTTTCCACGCCCAATTAAACTACTGCAAATTTTACAGTTTTTGTGTAATATCTTAAAAATAGGTAAACGTAATCGAAAAGTGGAAACGTAGTGTACTAGACAATATTATTTTGCATGAAATTCCGTTGTCATGATTCACCTATCTACTTGCACTTCGCAATATTCGCAAAAAATCTGAATCTAAAGACTTTTTTGCGAATACTGTAAAGCGAAGGCAGATAGGTGAGTCATGATAAAGGTATTTCGTGCAAAATAATATTGTCTAGTACACTACGTTTCCACATTTCGATTATTCTATGTTTATTTATTTTAAAGATATTACACAAAATCTGTAAAATTTGCTGTAGTTTAATTGGGCGCGGTTGAAGACCCTTAAATTGAAGTAAATGAAAGAAATAAGAATTCGTTTGGTTGGCTATCTCAAATCTTGATTTCTAACTGGGTAAAAATTTCAACATTTCCTACAACGTTTGAGAATAAGTCCTCTTTATAAAGAGAGGAATGGTCAGGTTTTCTTATTATGTCCTTGTGTAGTTAATTATGTTGCACTACTCAAGATGTTCTTTCTGAAAAGTAAATAATTTAAATAAACTCAAAATAGATAGGACTGACAAGGGTCACGTAGTGCCTCCACTGAGATCCGAACGAGACAATTGTGTTTGCATTTGATATGTTATAACTAGACGAATCGCAAAGTTATACGTTCCACCAGGCGGAATGTCGTGAGTTACAACATATTTTGTAATATAAAAGCTACAAAGCTGGCCGAGTCATTTGTTCGGAAACGGTTGGGTAAATGGAAAACTCGGACAATACGTATCCCATCATTTTCAAGGACACACTTTTCCGATAAAAAAAAAAGTTTGCCCCAGGGTCCCAAACGGGGTTCAACTCAATTTTTTTTTTTAAATGGCAAGAAGGGTTAAGTAGCACATCGTTTGAAAGCTGTTGTAAAATGAAATAAAATGCAGCAAGTCTCGACTCTCTACGACAACCCTGTGCAAAATGGCGGAGGGTCAAAATGTAAACAAAAACTTAATTGAAAAGTCCATGGTCACCCCCTATAAATCGGAAACGATGAGACAAATATGAAAATAGGAAAGTGAGTGTGGCATTATTTTCTAAGTACAACTATGTGAGTTAAAGCGTCTTGTCCCAGGGTGCCAACAGGGTCACAGGTGGGGTCCAACTAAAAAGTTTTAAGTGGCAAGAGAGGTTAAGAAGCTCATCGTTTGCAAGATCTTGTGAAAAGAAAGTAGATGGAGTAAGTCTTGACTTTCTACGATAACCCTGTCCAAAATTGCGGCGGGTCAAAATGTAAACAAAAACTTAATTGAAAAACTATGGCCACCTTGTATGCAAGATGGCCGCTGAAAACCTGTCATTCATAACAGTACAAATCTAAATCTCTATTTTTCTCTATTATGTATCTAGAAATAATAGGAAGACTAAAGAACAATTGAATTTTGATTCACTTCAACTATAACTTCTGTATTTCATACGGTAACAACACATATATGTTTTGTTCTTAATGCACGTTCGTCACGGTTCTCTCGACATTATTTACTTAAATATAACGAATATGTGATGAATACACAACTCTGAGTTCCTACTCATACTGCTAAACAAAAGTTGAATACCTTCGGGTATTTTTCTAATTTTGTCACACGTAGTTCATACAGAAAGAACGTGCTGTACCAGTAGGTTAGGGGCTCTATTGTAACGTATTCGTGATGTTCACATATGTATGTCACTCGTTGGTTTGATCGCAATACTTCAAGAAATACCAAATATACAAAAGGAAAAAAAACATTCATTTGCAAGATTGGCGAGTTGTACCAAATATGTGTAAGTCATTTCAGTGCATCGAGCTGCGTCAAACTTTGTTGGTTTGGTCACAGTATTCCAAGAAATAACATATTTATATACAAACTCATTTTTCACGCTGGCAGCTATATTGGATTAAAGATTATACTCTTTGATATTTTGTGGATATCTAGACCCCTACTATTAACCATAAACGTTCGCTTCTCCAACACCAGTGGTGTGCTGGATATGCGTTCGATACATAGTGCGGCACTTTGAACTCAAGATGTCGCGTTTTTGAACATTTCGCATATTTTAGTTACTTACTAATCAACATTAATGCCAAATTTGTTTTCTTAGCTTCAGCAGTTTGGTATGCTTATCCTTTCGATATAGGTTTCAAGCGGCCATCTTGGATTCAAGGTGGGCATAGATTTTCAATTAAGCTTTTGTTTACATTTTGAGCCACCACAATTTTGGACAGGGTTGTCGTAGAAAGTCGAGACGTGCTCCATCTTCTTTCACTTAACAACTCCATCTGCTTTCAAACGATGTCCTACCTCTGCTGCCGTTTGAAACTTTTTAGTTGGACCTCACCTGGGACCCCGTGGGGACTCTGGGACAAGACGTTTTCAGTTAAATCGTTGTACTTTGAAAATAATGCCACATTTCCTTTCCTGTTTTCACATTTGTCTCACCGTTTCCGATTTATAGGGGTGACCATGGACTTTTCAATTAAGTTTTTGTTTACAATTTGACCCGTCGCAATTTTGCACAGGGTTGTTTTAGAGAGTCGAAGCTTGCTGCATTTTTTTTTTTCCATTTTACAACAACTTTCAAATGATGTGCCACTTAACCCCCCCTTACCATTTGAAATTTTTGAGTTGGACCCCGTCTGGGAGCCTGAGACAAAGTATTTTACCCCAAAAAGTTTGTCGTTGAAAATGATGGGATATGTGTTGGCCGAGATTACCATTTACCCAACCGTTTCCGAACAAATGACTCGGTTCAAATTATTCTGCCAGATAATTTTTTTGTAGTTCTCACATTACAAAATATGTTGTAACTCACGATATTCCGCCCGGTGTCACATATAACTTTGGGATTCATCTAGTTATGACATATCAAATGCAAACACAATTGTCTCGTTCGGATCTCAGCGGAGCCATTGCGTGACCCTTCCTTGTGAGGTTGCAAGACCTCTGGTTTATAGTGTCTCCCAGAAATTAGTTTTACTTTTCTGGTTTGTGGTCATGCAGTGGGATTTGGTACCTGGTACTGCACTCGGATGCCAAACGGAAAATCGGAGTTTGCCTTAACGCTCAGGAGCCAACCAGTGTTACTTTCAGAAAACATGTGGTGGGGGACAATCTTAGTGCCGGGAGGTAAATTACGTATTAACAAAGACTACAGCTACTTGTCTTTCATCTTTCTGAAGTACGCGCAACAAGACGTTCAATTGTCACTCAGGCACTACCGGTATCTGTTCAAAGTGGTCAGTTACAGACACAAAGTACCACCTGTCACGTTATTTCTTCTGCTACGTTACATTCCTTGATTCCAAATGTATATATTGAATATTTATACAGATCACGAGATTATCATGATTCACATAACACAGTTATTCACTTTTAAATATATATATAAATATTCACTTTCAACATATATCGTGTTTGTCACATTAAAATATTATACATTCATTCATTTTAAGATGGCTCTTCGTTCTATCTATCTTTCCTAGTTACCGTACCAACGACATCAAACAGATAAACAAGTCGTCATAGCAACGAAATTAAGAAATATTTCGTTGTGATACAAACATTTAAATTATTTCTTTATATTTTTCTTCTTCTTCTTAATTGCTTGTGCCTTTAAAATAGCACTTTTGCCCGTAAATATAAACAATACTTAGAAAGTACATACAAAAATATACATTATCGTTATACACCTCAACTCTAAATATGAAAAAAAAAGCTCAACACGAGCATTAGAACACTTGTAAAGTAGCAATATTAAAATGTTTATTTATTTATTTATTTATTCATTGTATTCTAATACCAGTGGCGTATTTAGGGGGGGAGCTTCCGGGCTTAAGCCTCCCCCCGAAATTTTACTTAGTATAGTAAATATATGAAATAGCTTGCAGAATTTTTACATTTTCAGGCAAAGCCCCCCCCCCTTCCGAAACGAAATCGGAAATACGCCACTGTCTGATACTATTTTTCTCCCATTGTTGGTACTATTCTAGTACGTATTAAACTTACCTCCTCCGCAAAGCATTCTCAGAGCTCCGTGGACACTGGCTCACAAAAAAAAAAAAAAAAAAAAAGCCTGAAAGAAACACTGGAGCCGATATTGGAGACAGGTAGATTTTCGCTCGCTAGGGGAGTTCCTTCCGACCGTAGGTATAACTGGAAGACAGACCTTGGTCTATAGTGTAATGGGTGTATCCTATTACTGTACTTGTCACCTGAGTGTTAGTGACCACCACCTTAAAAATTGGGAAAGATCTTTAACTGAGCTTTTGTATAGAGATTGTTGCGGCGAGGACCAACTAGAAATCCCAAAACTGGGAGAAAGATTTTGTGGCCCTTTTCGAATCACCGTATTCTGATCAAGAATCTAGTGTCCAGTGTTAGAATTTTAACAGTGAAGAAACTCAAGGAAAACTGTAGCTGCGCTGTAACCTATGCATCATAAGCAGTAAGGTACAAACCAAAGTTAACCCTATGTTCAACACAGAGGAATGGCTTCGCCGCATCCTTTCAAAGAGAACGTGTATATATATAACCATAACCATAAACACCACATAACCATAAAAATGAACATAAACATATTACTCTCATTCCTTCTTTACAAGAATTTTAATCTCTGCTCTGCTTGGCAGGTTCCACCAATGCACCACCCAAATCAAAAATGAAATGAAATCTTTGAGTTTTACGTCCCACGGTTATGCCGGTTAGGCTAAAGGAGACGGTGATGATGAGAGATGAGTGAAATGGTGGAATGAAGAAAGTGGGAGAAAAATGGGAGAACCCCGAGAAAACCCACCAGCACTGTGTTTGTCCACCACAAAGTCCACACGGCGCGAGCTGGGATCGAAGCAAGGACCCCAAGAACCGGAGGTGAACGCACCATCCAAGTCAGTACATGCCTGGAGACAAAGAACAACGTTGTGACAAACAGCTTGACAGCCCCGTACTGTTATCCTGTGGAACTCTTCTGTGATAGCATCCCGTAGTTCCACCAAATTGCATATGTAATATTGATGCACTTTGTTCTTTAAGGAACCCATAAGAAAAAATCAGATGGTGTCAAATCGGAAGATAGAGCTAACCACTCCACAGACCCATCTCGACAGATGCAACGGTTTGGGAATATTTCGTTCAGCTACTCTCGCACTGGTATGGCATAGTGCGGTGATCCTCTATCTCGTGTTATCCCACACTCAGGTTACACAGTGTTGCCATATCGAAACATTTCGTCTGGAATCACAAATACTACAGCCAGTCAAACATGATATATGTAATTATAGGTCACCCTGTATATTGGCAGAGAACGAAGAAATTTCCAATTGTCATTTCCCACTAGAACTCAAAAAAGTTATATTATACAATAACAAAATAGACACAAATAAGTTTATGACGTGAATACATTTATTTATTGAACCAGTCATATTTCTCAGAATAAGATGTCTTTCTTAATAATACATCAATGTTCGGAACATAATTGTGCAATTTCGTACATGATATGTTTCAGATTATACAGGGATATGTATTAGTTCATCAGGAATGCTCTAATGAATCCTACCTTCAGTTTACTTTCATATATCTGTGGTGGATTCATGTTGAGAAAAACACACACACATCTCATTTTTAAATAAAATTTTCGCCAACCTTTTTTAAATAAATATAATTTTATAAGTTAGATGTTCGACATTTTTAAGCATCATAAAATTAAAGCTGTTCTTTCTTTTAAGACAAGTCTGTTCAGAATTCTTTCTTGCCTGTCTAGTAGATATTGCTTGAGCCTTTGATGTATGTAGGCCCAGGTTTGAATGTAGATGGGCAGCATCAAAACATTTGAATTATTATGCTAATCAGGATTCCACCTTACACTTGGAGGTCTACGACTTATAGAACCTCGGTGCTGAAAAGGGACACTAACTTCAACTAACAAACAAACTAACTTTCAAGAAAGTCTTGCAAATGCCGAAAATTTCCGGATTACTTTGATTTCTCGTTACATTAAACTGTTGATTCGTGGTTATTTTTGATCAATTACAGATTTAGATTAGAATCATTAACAAACGACTAATTAATAACAATTAAATTCAGTCAAGTCATAGAGTTCAAAGTACAATCTCCGTATTCGCCTAGCAAAACTGAGGTGAAAACTTCAGTGAGAATGACAGGAGATCGGAATTGAACCCAGATTCACCTGATTGTAAAGCAACAATTCTAACCACACCAGTGTATTCTTACTTTGTTTCTGTATAGCATTTAAATAATGGAAAAAAGGTGGAAAAGATTCCCTAACCGTCGCTCTTAAATATAGATTGAACTTTATCCAAGTTTTCAGTCGGCGCAAAGTATTATCCAACAACATAGCCGTAAACAAAGGAAAGAAACTTGAACACAATAAGAAAGTTGAAAGTTGAAAGTTGTAAGTTGCTACGTTGTCTCTAACAAAACTGACGATGAAGCAAAATTAATTGCACAACATTTTAAGTGCAGGGCTGTTATAAGAAGAGAAACCGTAGATTAAGTATTCTAGGCATCGTTTTCCTTGCTTCGCTGGTTAATTAACTCGCCCGTCAGCGTTTTCCTTCCTAGCCACGTGACTTTCCTCCAAGAAGTTAGAGGAAAGGCAAGTGCTCCTTCAGGAATTAGCTGAATGGTCCTTCTGGAGCTCTGAAACAGTTTCTCGGATGAAATAGCAGGAGAGATACGTTTATTATGGATACAAGATAGAATATATGCTTGTCTTCAGCTGCACGTAAAAACGAGCAGTCGAAACTTAGGGCAAAGAAATACCGTCACAAATTTTTCATCAGATTTTCAACAAAAGTGAAAGTATTCAGATATGTGTTACTCACTTACTAAATAAAGTTAACGCAGTCTTGTAGGTCATACATTACGTACTACGGATAAGATTACATTTTAGCAAAATTTGTCTCAAAAGGAACTTGTATGAAACGGAAATTTTTCGAGATGAAAGTTGCGTGAAGAAATCGACCTTGTATTGTACGGAAAGTAGTTTAAAATGGCGAAATCTTGTAGGCCTTGTAATATAGACCAATAGTTCTACAGAAATATAATGTATCTCTCAAGATACAAATACAATATAGCGAATTCGTTAAAATCATAACTTGTGTAAGACGGAAACTTGGAATGCAATGGAATTTCTAATTCTGCGTTCCACAAGTATCCTTGTGGGCAAAAGGAGATAGATAATTAATGAAAATGAATAGTTGTGAAAAAATAGTGGAATGAGAATGTACGAGGACACAAAAATTCAGAGAAAACATGAAATGAAATGAAATCTTTAAGTTTTACGTCCCACGCTTATGTCCGCTAGACTAAAGAAGACTATGATGATGAGAAACTTATGAAATGGTGGAATGAAGAATGTGAGAGGAAACGGAGAACCCGGGAAAACCAACGCACACGGTGTTTGTCCACCACAAAGCTCACTTGGCGCTAGCTGGGATCGAACCAAGAACCCCATGCACCAGAAGTGGACGCTCTCCCCAAAATTCCAAGAAAATATACAGTCAAGATATTTACCCTCCACAAACTCATATCGTCTGGAATCGATCCAGAGACCCCTCACACGAAAAGTGAGCAATCTGTCATTGAGCCACCGTACTCCAGAAGTACTTGTTTTAAATAAAATATGTATACATTGGGAACTTGTCTTAATTAGATACTTCTAAAACAAAACCTTATAGCACGGAGCATATGAAGGTTTCCGGATTGAAATCCGCGAAGGCAATTCTGAAAGTTCTCTCAACCCAGCCAGACCAATATTGTGATAATACCTTGAAATATACATTTTGCATGGCTTACTTTCTAAACTCATTGTGACATTCTATTTTTATTTCCAGTTATTTATTATTACCAAATAGGTTTATAGGTGTATGTTGAAATAAATCCATTGACTGACTCACTGATTTACTAATCAACAACTCTTACTAAGCGTAGAACCTTGAAATTTTGTGGAAATTTTCCCCTTGTATCTTAAACTGTAAGTGAGACGGAATTTTGCGAAATACATATTGTAAAGGGAGACGGGGGGGGGGAGTTGATTGATTTCTTGATATTCACCAAATCTCCGAAACTGCATATTAGACGGAGAACCATGGAATTTCGTATAAACATTCTCCTTGTACGTTAGGCTGTAAATAAAGCGAGGATTTGGAAATTGCATATCGCTAAGGAGTATGGTGATTTAAATATGTAGCTTACTGTATTATTCATTTGCACACAAAATGGAAGACCAAGAGAAAAGGGACGCCGAAAGAGATTAAAAATATTGTTCACGGTAACACGTGGGAATACCTAGTAAGTAATAAACTAATAGTTAACTTTTCAGCAGCTATCAAGTAGTTGCCTATCCTTAATTTTTCATTTTTGGGCTTGCAAACTATGTTATCCATAAGTATTGGATATCTCACACAACGCCTATGACCGTCTCCCTATGTGCTGAAAGGACCAAAACCTAAAGCAGTAAGAGGTGGTGAAAAATAGGTACACTGCATAATTTATCGAAATCCAAAATGATCAAGAAAGTAGAACCTATAAAGGCAGTTAAGTGTGTTAAAATTCCACTTTTCCAGATCAACAACCACTTAAACAATACAGTTGTGAAAATTTAGAAAATTTACAGGTTGAATGCGGCATTACCAAAGGGTGTAATTTAAACATACCATGTACCTGTAAAGTAAGATATAGTACAAAAACAGGAGAGCGAAAATGAACTTCGAAACAATGGAATCATCCATAAGAAAAGCATTTTGATCCACAGGAACCACACCACTAACTTCACTTCTACTCTGGATCAATTTTACAAGCACCATTTTTAATGTCCGTTTCTCGGGTATACATGATCGGAATCCTAAGTCTTCAAACCTGCACCAAGATAGACATGTTATTAATCAACAAATAAATTTTCGTTAAGTTACAGTGAATAGTTCAAAAATTATATGCTTTGTAACCTTTTATTGGTCAACCCTCGTATATAAGAGTGTCAAGGCAGATTTTGAGTCTCCGAGTAATGAACGATCACATTTTCAGTCATATTTGCAACTGAAAATAAACATACAGCGAACTTATCTGATAGGGTTCAAACTTGGCACGGTAATTGGATTATGTTTAGTTGTACGTAGGTATATGTTGTGTGCAGGCTTTAAGTTCGCGAGTAAACGTTCTAAATCAATAAATGTAATAAACTCTGTTCAAATATCAATTAAAGGTCAGGCATGATCAGGAAATATCAATTGAAGAACAATTTTTTATCACTATGTGTATAACCTGGTTAAATAATATATCATTTCATCTTCACTCTCAAAACCTGTCATCATGCGACAATGTACACTCATGTCCAAAATTATTGTCGCATGTCCATAAATATGTTGTAGGAATATAATTTGATAACGAATTCGCCCAGTATTTCCTATAATGCTAGTATGTGTATAATCGGCAAAGACATGTATGTGGCAAATTTCATGTCAAAAGAGCAGTAAATAAGTACAATACAACGAAAATAAAAGTTTCTTGTCCATTTAGCAACATTTTGTTTTACTCATTCTAATTCTTTTTATTGATAATTCTTTTCCTTTGACATTTACCGCAAATATACATTTCCCGATTATACACATAGTGTCAGTATTAAAAGTACACTGCAGAATCATTATCAAATTATATTCTTACAAGAAGACAGTTATAGATATACGACAATCATTTTGGACATGAGTGTACATCTACTTATTTAAGAATAATTCTGTATGTTACGTAATACATCTGGTACAATTAATAATCCATTTAAATTTGTATCCTCGTCGCCAAAAGTGCCTTTACATCGCCGTGACGGGAATGTGACACCGCAGTACATTAAGGAAGGGATGGTTGCATAAGAAATTTTGATTAATTTTGAAGAGTTTTTATTTTGACTAGGGAAATAATGTAGGTATAGGGAGTAAAGACACAGATTTGAAGCATCAGTGCACTGTCATCTCTGAAAAGATTCGTATTATTGCCTTATATGTTAAGTTAAACACCACAACATCTGTCACTGATAGCGTAGATCATCTTACTTTTTAAAATTGCCTCTGTAGCCTATTTGTCCATACATTAATCTCCAGACATGATGTATAGAGAGGAGAAAGAAAGAGATACAACATCTGTAAGATTTATGTAATTCACTAAGGGACTATAGGAAACAACTAAGCTAATTACTGCTACTAGCGCTTTTTAATCTTCAGGGATTTACTACATGTTCACAAAACATTATTTTAAGTCCTAAATCTGTGCGTGAATTATTTCATTCGCCTCACTGTAATTATTTTAGAATGGAAACTGATTACGCTGAACGTGAAAATGTTTCTCGTAAAGCAAGGGCCGTAATAAATGTAAATAAGGTTCTCATTATTATATAAAACACATAAGTATTTATTCCGTGTATAGAACAATATAATACAGTAACTAAGCAACATCATAATCACTAACGCCCGCAGGATTTTTTTTCAACGGGTGGAGGGGAAGTCCGATATAGAATGTTTCGTTTTATTCCCTATATATATTAACAGTCATAACATTTATCATTGATAGCGTATATCGTCTTTCGCCACTGTAGCTTATAAGTCAGAACATTCATCTCCAGACATGATGTCGAGAGAATAGAAAGAAATAGATATGAATAGTGGTGTAACTAATTTTATTGCGCCCTGGATCGATCGATCATCGATTTACTCATACTCCCCCAGGCCCTCTGCCACAGGTATTTCAGCTGCTGCGTTATATATATGGTTCCATGTCAGATGGGCCAAACAAAAGGGCAAAGACAGAAAGACCCGAGTCAAAAGGGCCCTGCGTCAAATGGGCCCGGGTCGAGATGGCCCCCTCGCTACAAAAGGGCCCGAGTCAAAAGATCTCCGCAACAACAGGGCACGAGTCAAAAGACCCTGCGTCAAACGGGCTCGGATCAAAAGGGCCCGAATCAAAACGCCCCTCATAAAAAGGACCCGGGTCGAAAGGTCTCCGCAACAAAACGGCCCGAGTCAAAAGGCCCCGAATCAAAACGACCCTCATAAAAAAGCCCGAGTCAAAAGGGACTCCGCTACAAAAGAGCCAGAGTCAAAAGACCCTGCGTCAAAAGGGACCGAGTCAAAAGTGGCCGAATCCAAACGCCCCTCATAAAAAGAGCCATAGTCAAAAGGAGCCCACGAGAAAAAGATCCGAGTCAAAGGCCCTGCGTCAAATGAGCCCGGGTCAAAAGGGGCTCTGCCACAAAAGGGTCCGTGTGAAAACGACCCCACATCAAAAGGGCCCGGGTCAACAGGTCTCCACAACATAAGTCCCGAGTCAAAAGGGCCCGAATCAAAACGCCCGTCATAAAAAGGAGCAGAGTCAAAAGGGGCCCCGCTACGAAAGAGCCCGAGTCAAACGGCCGTAAGTCAAAAGGTCGCGGATTAAAAAGGCCCTAGTCAAAAGGGGCCAAATCAAAATGCACCTCATAAAAAGAGCCCGGGTCAAAAGGGTTCCACGACAAAGTTACCTGAGTCAAAAGACCCTGCGTCAAACGGACCCGAGTCAAATAAAGCCGGAGTCAAACGGTCCCGCGTCTAAAGGGCCCGGGTCGAAAGGTCTCCTCAACAAAAGGGCCCGAGCCAGAAGGCCCGAATCAAAACGCCCCTCATCAAAAGGGCCATAGTCAAAAGAGTCTCACGATAAAAGACCCGAGTCAAAAGGACCTGCATTAAACGCGCCTGCGTCGAAATGGGCCCCGCTACAAAAGGGCCCGAGTGAAATCGGCCCCACATCAAAAGGGACCTGTTCAAAAGGTCTCCACAACAAAAGGGCCTGAATCATAATGCCCCTCATAAAAAGGAGCCGAGTCCAAAGGGGTCCCCCCTACTAAAGTGCCCGAGTTAAACGGCCGTGCGTCAAAAGGGTGCTGGTTTAAAGGGCTGGAGTCAAAAGGGGCCGACTCAAAACGCCCCTCATAAAAAGAACCCAAGTCAAAAGTGTTCCACGACAAAGGGACCCGAGTCAAAAGGCCCTGCGTCAAATGGACCCGGGTCAAATAAAACCGGAGTCAAACGGGCCCGCGTCGAAAGGGCCCGGGTCGAAATATTTCCTCAACAAACGGGCCAGAGACAGAAGGCCCGAATCAAAACGCCCTTCATCAAAAGGGCCCGGGTCGGAATGTCTCCGCAACAAAAGGGCCTGAGAATCGTTTGTTAACACAACGCAAAAAATTGAGATTTAGATAGCGATAATAAACATAACAATTATAATGATGTCTGCAGAATTTTTGTGTATACTGGTACGGAATGACAACCAACGTCAGTAACAGAGGCGACTCTTGAGGGAAGTGACATTGGTAAAAATTAACATTTTACGAACGCAATCCACAAGAAGTTAACTGCACAAATGTATGATGGAATTTCATTTACGGTGGAAAACATTAACGGTCTCAAAACAAAAGATCAAACAAAACTAGTGATGAGCGCAAGAGTCTTGGTCTTGAAGTTTTTGCAAGAGTCTTGCATGCAAGACCAAGACCAGGAATCCCGACGCAAGACCAAGACCAAGACCAAGGGGTGCAAAACCAAGACCAAGACCACACCTGCAAGACCAAGATCAAGACCAAGACTCTTGCGCAAGAGTCTTGCACAAGTACCGTTTCGGTGGTAGAGCAGTCACATGTGGTTATACGGGTCCCTGGTTGGATTCTAGCATGCGCCATGGAAACTTTTTAGTGGGCAAACACCGTGTGCGTGGGTTTTCTCGATAGAGACCTGCATGGGCCGGGCCATGCCCGAGACCCGAAGCCCGGCCCTACCCGCGGGCCGGGCTTGGGGGGGCCGATTCTATTATTTCTTTGAGTCGGGCCGGGCTTGGCGGTCCGACACTGATTTCTTTTCAGGTCGGGCCGGGCTGGGGCCGATTAATTGCAATTCTTTAACCCTCGAGAAGTCGCGCTGAAAAAGTAACGCGAGTAGTCGCGCGCGGTCAAATGGACCGAACGAACATAATGTGTTGCAAATATCGTTTTAAACAGTTTTCTTGTATTAGAAACGTAATTTTGTATATTTTCTGATTAAGAGGGAATAACATTTTTATTATTATAATAAGTTTTACAGTAATAACTATTAGAGAAACCTACAACTAGACATGTTATTTTTTTATTTCTCATTTGGAATAAAATGTTTTTGTCGTTACATATTTCTTTAGATAGATAGCTACGCACTGGTTTTATTGAAAATTCTAAACCTGATGATGATCTTTTGTTTTTGTCAACTTTGGTTCGTCTAAAATTAGAAATGCAATAGTAAATTAGTTAAAAATATATTATATAAACATAACAATAAAACAAAGCTTCACAGCGCATTTTACATTGAATTAGAGCTCAGTCGTAGCTAAGCGGTTAGCATACACGCCTTTGGCGTGGGACTGCCGGCTCGATTCCCGGTGGGACCTCATGTGGTTCGGATCCTTCGTTAAGCAGTAGGTCCACGTCTTACATAGCCTTGATGCTGAAAAGGGCGCTAAATTGAAATCAAATCAAATTTACATTGAATTATTTTAAGGTCCTGTTATTTTGAAACTTCACCTATACAGCACTACATTGAATTATTTTAGGTTATCTTCAAATTTACACTGTTCTACACTTCGTCGTCGCTTATTTCGTCCCCTCTTGCTCTGACTACATTCGGGGAGTCGCTGGTCATTTCTGGGTTTAAGGTCTTCAGATTCGCTCGCAGACTCCTCACTTGACCTTTCGTGTTCACTCATATATAAATATTTGTTATGATCTTCCTCAGACAAAGCTTCCACGAGATCATGTCGGCTGATTTATCCAAATAGTCAATCCCTAACATTTCCCTCCGTTGTTTTAAGCTGTTCAGTTCTAATTTTCTCTTTTCTCATACTTGGTATCAGTTTGTTAACTCTGTCGACCTCTCTTCCATCCATTAAAATAATATTTATGTTTATAAAGCTTAAAACATCTCCAAAGCAAAGGTCACGTGCAGAGCGAAACACTGAGAAAAAACATTACACGGTTAGTCGCGCGCGGTGGAAAGCACCGCAGAATCACTAAACAATCACTAGTACTTAAACTAAACAACGGATAACGGAGTGATTGAGCAGGAATGTTTGGGAAGGTGAGGGGCAAGATTAGCTAGACGGAGAAGTCTGTCGGACAAACAGAATGGACACACGATCGAAAATAATTTCCCTGTGGTGCTTTTGACCGCGGCGCGACTACTCGAGGGTTAATAATTATTGACATTCGTTAAACGATAATTAGAATAAAGGCAAACGTTGAAGAAGTGTGCCCGTGAAAAATGTTATAAAATGCAACTTCGAAAATTTATCGGGCCCGGGCCGGGCTTGGGCCAAGAATTTTAAAAAACTTATAGGGCCGGGCCGGGCCGGGCTCGGGCCGAAAATCTCCAAAACGTTTCGGGTCCGGGCTGGGCCGCGCCTACGTACATTCGGGCTGGATTGGGCTCGGGCCGAAAACTTCGGCCCGTGCAGGTCTCTATTTCTCGGTGTTTTGATGTTCCCTCCTACTTTCTTCAATCCACTATTTCATTCATTTCTCATGAATACCGTCTCCCTTAGCCCCGATGCATAATCGTGGGATGTTAAACTAGATATTTCGTTTCGTTTTAAAACATATTAGTGGTGTTTTTCTTCCAAAACTGAAGAGAACTGTAATATTGAACATTGGTGATACCGTACACCATAGGTGTCGACTACATGGGTATGGCCTTGGCTCCCAGACTCAAGCATCCGTTGGGAATTTTTAGTGTGTGCTCATAAAATTAATATCGAAATAACATTTTCATGACATTGAAAAAACTTAATACATGTAACCGCAAGTTTGATTTCATGGGCGGATGCTTATACGTTGAATAATTGTTTATCAATATAACTTTTAGCATCCTTAGGTATACGACACATCGAGGGTTGAGCGATATAACATTATCCTACAACAATAAATCTATGTCATAAAATTGAAAGTGACTATTTTTGTGACTCCTAATCTCTTGAATCACCCAACCGATCTCGATCAAATTTTCAACACAGATGGAGTTTGAGAATGGGAGTGTTTTCATCATTTCACTTTGACGGTAAGCTTAGGAGAGGGGAGAAGGGGGAGTTATATAATAATAAATAAAACTTAACAACTTCAGCCAAACGAGTAATCTCGATCAAATTTTTAACATAGATGAGGTTCAAGCCTGGAATGTTATATGTCAGTTCACTTTGGTGGTAGAACCTAGGGGGAGAAGAGCGAAAGGGTATATATATATATATATATATATATATATATATATATATATATATATATATATATATATATATATATATATATATATATATATATATATATATATATATATATATATATATATATATATATATATATATATATATATATATATATATATATATAACTTAATAACTCTTGAACCACCTGACCGAACTCGATCTTATTTTAAGATAGATGAGGATCGGGCCTGAGATGGTTTCTATGATATCACTTTGATCTTGAAGTTTAGGGGAGAGGGAGAGGAAAGATATTTAAAAATGATGGAAAATGACCGACATTGAAATGGAATCTATAGTTTTGGGGACCGCTAAGGTAAACAATGATACTTCCGGTGCTGTTTAAATCAAAATTCAGCCCCGTAGCTTGGCGGAGGGGAGGGAAGATATATAAAAATGATCGAAAATGGCGAATATTAGTGTCGAATCCATAGTTTTCGAGGTCGCTGAGTTGAATACTGAGACTTCCTATACCATTTACGACCAAATTCAGCCTCGTAATTTGGGGAAGAGGGAGATGCATAATAATGATTAAAAATCACCAAATATTAGTGCCGAATCCATAGTTTCGTGGTCTCTGACACGAACAGTGACACTTGTGATGCCGTTTAAATCCAAATTCAGCCCGGCAACTTGGGGAGGAGGAAGAGAGGGAAACATAAAAATAATCGAAGATGACCGATATTAGAGAGCGCTTTACTAATAGTAAAAAAGTGATATATATATAATTATTATTATTATTTTAGTTTAACCCAACAAAGTAGATACTTGATGCTAGTAATCCATATTCACAAGTGAGACTTCAAATAACTTGGAGTTTGATGCCCTTATTTTGTATTTCTAATACAGGTCAACAGTATTTATATAAATTGAGTCTACACAAAAGACATAGACAGTTGAGTCGTTTTCAGTTTTCCCTCAAATTATTCTAAAATATTAAGAGGTTTGATTATAATAATTATTATTTTAATTTTCTTTCCCTTTTTTTTTTGTCAATATTGCTAAACATATCATCATCATAATAGCTATTCTGCTATTATTGGCAGGTTATTTGCTTCAACAGACAAGGTTTGACGTTCGGTGGTCCTCAGCTGGTCTCTTCGTCTTGACGTGGCAATTTTCTGTTTCAATACCTTCCTTCAACTAGTCTGCTTCGCTCCCTCCCTCTTTTTCCTTCCACAATACTCTCTAGCACGTCCCTTGTAATACAGTTCCTCGTCAGCCAATATCCTAAACAGTTCCCTTTCCCCCTCTTAACATTATCTAAAATTCTTCTTTTTTTTTCTCCTACTGCTAATATTTCTAACACATTCGTTTTCGTTCAACACGGCTAATTCTCTCCTTTTTTCTCCATGCCCATGTTTCGAAAGTCTGCAATTTTTCATCGCTTTTGCGTAATGTGAATGTCTCTGCCCCATGGAGTACATATTGGAATCAGTAAAACAAAAATTCAATATTTAATTGGAAGTTTGTTTAATACAAGAATTAGCTAATCGTGGTTGGAAAGAAAAATCTGACGCCTTTAGAGTGTAAAAATAATTTAGCAATTCATGGTATTTCAATAATCTGTGCCGTCTGATTTTCTTTCATGCGAAACAGGGGTAGCCTCCTCAGTTTGGGAACCAGTGGAATGTTGGATCTGTTAAAGGAAAATATATAAACAGATTACGAAACCCTGTGATTTAGGCATATCTTATAAGTAGTGAAACATGGGCACCCATTAAAAAAAATAAAGGTCATAACCTATGTTGTACGCTATCATACTTACACGACGTTAAATTATATTACATTTAGAAACATACATTGTATTTCCGTTACTACTGGTGCTTTGTAGAGTTTATTATCCCTTATATCCATAGTAAAATTTACCTATGAAGAGCTTGAGATTTCTTAAATGCAAGACTTGCAAGACTCTTGCATGCAAGACCAAGACGAAGACCAAGGGTTCCAGTGCAAGACCAAGACCAAGGCTCGATGTGCAAGACCAAGACCAAGACCTTGCGTTGAGTTGAGTTGATTTTAGTTTAGCGTCCCTTTCAGCAGCGAGGCTATATGAGACGTGGACCTACTGATTAACGTGGAATCCGAACCACATGAGCTCCCGCCGGGGATCGAACCCGGGTCTCCCACGCCAAAGGCGCGTACGCTAACCGCTTAGCCACGGAGGAGCTCAGACCAAGACCTTGCATTTGCTCATCACTAAACAAAACACATCAGTCACTTTTTGTCCATTGTTATGCATATTGTGATTATTATTATTATTATTATTATTATATTACTTTTATTATTATTACCATTTTTATTAATAATAATATTCAAGGTCAGTGGTAGCCCATGCCTTCAAACCAGTACACGCCACTGTTTGAAACTATGAACTCTACATTAACATAGATCGTCTTTCGATCATTTTATGTTTGAAGGTGTGCATGGGTGTCTTACCCCTTCCCCCAAAGCATGAAAAGCAAACACAGCCAGGGGCAGAGAGAGAGACACACACAGAACACACAGCTCGCCGTGTAGCTGCAAGAGACCTATGGGTAACTATAGTTGCCCTCTTGTTACAAGGTGTTGAGTCAGGTAGTATCAAGGTCAGTTCCTGCAGTTGAACACGAAGTTGACTGTTAGAAAACAGAAGCATATAACTAGTCTCATCTGTTTACTTTTCACGAATATTTTTCACCTTCATGTGTACAGATCACGTCTGGCGTACATTTAAAAGGCATGCTGTGTCAAGTATATATTCCCAAAAAGATATGAGTACTCAAAAGGCAAAAACCTGTAGCTACTTTTGTTTTCCTTTTTCTATTAGCCAGTGGAAGCGTTGTTTCAACATCCTTCTTGTAGCTTGCTTAGCACTTTCACTTCCTCTTTTTAGTTGAGCTTTCGGCTATGAATACTAGGGATGGCCACATTTTTTCGAAAAATACTTTTTCGAAAAATGAATTTTTCAAAAACGAAATTTTTTCGAAAATACGAAATTTTTTCGAGAAACGAAAAACGATTTTTTTTCGAAAAAACGAAAACGAATTTTTTCCGAAAACCGGAAAACGAAAACTACCGAGAAACGGAAAACGGATAATTTTTGTAAAACAAACTGAGTTTATTTCATTTGTTAGTACTTCCAAACTATAGTATACTATGCATACGTATAGGAAGTCTTATAGAAGAGCTATGTTCATCTGTCTGCCTATCCATCCGTTCGTCTGTCAGCTGGTATCAGAGCAAGAGCGGCAAGAAATAGCGAGAAGCATACATGTAAGTTTGCAACACGAATAGATTCATCTAATGCATTTGACTTTTATTTAATAATCCAGAAGTGGTAGAGAACTATCGCTTTCAGCTACATTGTTGATCAACACAGAACACAAACGGTAACAAATAGAAAGACGCGATTTTCCAGAACCAATTCAGTGTCCCAAGAATATATTCAATGTTCGCCCTTATTACACTTGCAGCTTAAGCTATGCATAAGTGTCGAAAGTCTTGAGAATGGCTTTGTCCGTCTGTCTGTCGAGAGGTGTCAGAGCAAAACAGTAACAAATATTGAGAAGTCGTTTCTTGCGGTCGATTTAGAGCCCCTAAAATAGGTTCGATCTCCTAAATTAACCCTCCATTTAAAACCGTAAGTGGTTCTAATACCATTTTTGGTTTCAATTTGTATCGCTATAGGACGAAAATCGTAATAGATAGCGAGAAGCGATTTGTTGCAAACAATTTAGCGTCTTAGACAACATACAACTATCCACAACATTTAATCAAAACCAGAAATTGTTTATATTTACTATTATTTCCGGTTTTAATACTGAATTACGAGATATCGAGATGTAGATTTTGGCAATCGATTCAACTACCTAGAAATAGCTGTACCTTTTCCATTAATCCTCTATTCAGATCGGAAGTTGTTTAAAATAATCATTTTCGGTTTAACATTGATCGATATAGAACAAAAATAGTAATAGATAGCCACAAGTGTTTTTTTTTTTTTTTTTTTGTTTTTTTTAATCTATACAACGTCTCAAGAGTATATAAGCTATATATCATCTCAACGCACAATACTATCGAAATTGAAAGTGGCTGAATTTACTAGTATATTCAATAGGGATTCAATACGGATTTTTATAAAGCAAAAGATTGAAGAAATAGTGATGCGGTTTTTTGCGATCGACTAAGCGTTCTAAGAATAGGCTCTACCTTCTCCCTTGATCTCTATTCACACCAGAAGTGGTTCAAATTAACGATTACAAGTTTCAACATTAATCGCCACAGAACAAAATTGGTAATAGATAGCGACAAGTGGTTCATCTACAATCGATTCAGGTTCTCAAGAGGAAATACAATTACAATCCACAACACCCCACAAAGGCAGAAATGGTTGAAGGTTATTACTATTTTTGATTTTATAGGTAATACTAATTTCCATAGAGCAAAATCGGTCAGAGATATCGAGATACATTTTTTAAAATTAATCCAGCATCCCAAGAATAGATTCCACCTTCTTCGTTAACACTTTATTTGAACCGAAAGTGTTCAAATTAACCATTTCCGATGTTAACACTTGTCGCGATAAAACAAAATTGTAATAGATAGCGACAAGCAATTTTCTGGAATCAATTCAGGGTTTTAAGAGAACATATCTTCATAACCTGCACCACTCTTCTGAAACGGAAATGCTTGATATTTACTACTACTTTCGGTTCCAATACTTATATGCATAGAACAATAACTATAAAAGATATCGAGAAGTTTTCTGAAATCGATTCAGCTAGGGATGCATTCGAGTCGAGTCGAGTCGAGATTTAAGCCTGTCTCGACTCGTCTCGAGAAAATGTTGACTCGACTCGTGTCTCGACTCGAAAATATGTTTCTGTCTCGACTCGTGTCTCGACTCGACAGTCTCTGTCTCGACTCGACTCGAATTCGAGTCGAGACGTCTCGAAATTCGAGTCGAGACAAAATATACGAGTTAAAATATACGCACACATCAGCCAGAATATTATGACTACCTACCTTATTGTCAGTATGTCCAACTTTGGCACGGATAACAATGGACGCAATGATCCTTGAAAGGTCACTGGAGAGAGTTGATTGGTACACATAGGCAAGGGCGCCGATTTTTCTGTAAATGTGGGGGGGCATTCAGATGCAGAAGGCATATGAGGATTTTAAGACAAATTGTATTCAAATTATGCCAAATATTGTATATTCATAAATAGAATGCGGGGGCTCACATGAGCTTTGGGGGTGCCCGGGCCCCCTCGGCCCCCCAGGATCGGCACCCTTGCACACAGGTCATCTAATTCCCGTAAATTGCGGGAAGAGGGGCGATGCGCTCTGAAGTCATGTTCAATCACATCCCATTTGTGTTCGATTAGGTTCAGATCAGGCGAGTTGGGCGGCCAGCACATCACTTGGAACTTGTCCCTGTGTTCCTCGAACCACTCCATCACAATCCTGGCCTTGTGATATGGTGCATTATCTTTTCGAAAAATGCCACTACCGTTGGGAAACATGGTCGTCGTCTGCAAGCAATGTGTGATACGCCTTGGCCGTCATGGTGCCTTGCTCGAGCTTCACTAGACACATAGATGCTCACGTGAATGTTTTCCGGAGCATAATTAAGCCACCGCCAGCTTGTCTCCGTCCCGCAGTACAGGTGTCAAAGAACTGTTCTCTTGAAACACGACGAATTCGCACCCTCCCATCGTCATGATGAAGAAGGTATCGGGATTCATCAGACAATGCAACGCTCTGCCACTGTGCCAAGGTTTAATGACGATGGTCATGTGTTCATTTCAGTCGTAGTTGCCGATGTTGTGGTGTTAACATTTCCACATAGATGGGACATGGGCTTCGGAGGCCCATCGTTAGGGGTGTTCGGTGCACTGTGTGTTCAAACGCACTTGTACTTTGCCCAGTAATAAAGTATGATGTTAGTTCTGCCACAGTTCGCTGCCTGTCTTGTTTTACCAGTCTGCCCAGCCTATGACGTCCGACATCTGTAATGAGGTGGGGGCGCCCAACCCCTCGACGTTTGGACGTCGTTTTCCCTTAGTTTCGCGACTTGTTGAAGACACTCACCACAGCACTCCTCGAACATCCGACAAGTCCTGCAGTTTCCGAAATTCTCCTGCCGAGTATGCGGGTCATTACAACCTGCCCTCGGTCAAACTCAGATCGCGGGCCTTCCCCATTCTACACACGACCAGCACTCTCACTGATACTACATGCACCGTACGCGTGACTGACTAGCAGGCATTCGTCGGCAGGTGACACAGATATCGCCTGGACGGAAATTATATCAATAGTAGGTTGGTAGTCATAATGTTCTGACTGATCAGTATATACTAAATAAATTTAAAATGTAGGAAATTTTCAACATTCTGATTAACTTGCAGGAAATTTCACTATGAAAAGAAGCAACTGACTTGGACAAGACAACGGTTAGTTGATGGGGCAATCTTTTTTTTCTGGTCTTTGAGGTGTGAGCTTTGACCATGCCTTGTGAAATTTTGATGTTTGGTGCTCATCAGTCGCGCTTCCATTTTTTTCTAATTGTTCCAGTTCATGATAATTAACAATACATTGCGCAGTTCGAATACATGTTCACGTCTTCATTCAATCCAACTCAAGCCGCTTCAGATACTATAGAGTTGTATTTGTTTACGAAGAATTAATTGCGTATTAGAAATACACCCCAACAAAACATTCTGCGTGCTCATCTGCTCAGTATTCAAGGTTTTAATTACAACCTGAATTGTTAAAATCCGAACGTAAGTTGCATTAGATATCTAAGCAGTTCCTAGTCTATGGATAATTCAAGCAATGCTAATTAAGGTCTTTCTAGCAAGCACTTCTGCTGTTCATAAACCTTACGCATTGGAGTAGGAAAAAAAAAAGAAAAGAAAAGAAAAGAAAGAAAGAAAGAAAGAAAGAAGTAAAATTGGTAATTTTGCAACCGTGACTCACTCGGGCTCATGCTCTCTATCCTCAATGGAGCTCGCGTTCGCTAATCTCAATGAGGATCACACTAGTCAAGTTTCTCACTAATTCGAGCTTGAGCTTGATATTTACTGTGAAATTCTCTTCAGCTCGATCGCGTAATGCCACACGTCCTTTCTTGTTTTTACATTTGTCTCATCATTTTCGATTTATACGGGTGGCCGTGGACTTTTCAATTAAGTTTTTGTTTTCATTTTGACCCGCCGCCATTTTGCACAGGGTTGTCGTAGAGAGTCGAGACTTGCTCCATTTTCCTTCATTTTACAACAGATTTCAAACGATGTGCTACTTAACCCCCCTTGCCATTTGAAACTTTTTAGTTGGATCCCGTCTGGGGTCCTGCGGGGAACCCTGAGGCAAACTTTTTACCCCAAAAAAGTGTGGCCTTGAAAATGATGGGATACATGTTCACCGAGTTTTCCATTTACCCAATCGTTTCCGAACAAATGACTCGGTTCAAACTATTCTAGCAGGTAATTTCCTAGCTATGGCTTTTTTAAATATCTAGAAATTGGCCATGTTTTTGGCCAATATCACCGGAACGGTAAGCCATAGAGATATGATATTGCTGGTAATCAATCCCTAATAGAATGCTAAACATTTTTGTCCTGATATTAATTGGTGGCCACTGGCCAACTGGCCATTGGCCAAACCACTGGCCAGTTGGACAGTGACTACCGGTTACTATTTGGTACCAAAATGTTTACCATCCTTTTAGATATTGATCAACACCAATATGATCTCTCTATGACTTACGGTTCCCGAGATATGGCTGCTTAAATTTCTGTAAATCGGTCATTTTTTGGCCACTATCTTGCGAACGGTTAGATTGACGCGAAAATTTTAATCATTTTGTCTAATATAGTTTTTGATGCTCTATCTAATGCAGTGTACAAAATTGAAAAAATTGCAAATAACAGACAGACGGACAGATAGACACACAGAATAGAGAATTCAGTAACGAACTTTTTTAAGTTCGTTGAATATGTTGTAACTCACGATATCCCGCCCGGTGACACGTATAACTTCGGGATTTGTCTAGTTATAACATATCCAATGCGAACACAATTGTCTCGTTCGGATCTCACAAGGGAACCTTCCGAAGTGGCCTATGCCAATTGAAAGAGCTGTAACAGAGATGAACATTCCCAAAAAATTAGCTGCCCATAGCAATATGCTCAGGAAATATAAGGGATGGAAGTTCGGGAAACAGCAAGGCTGGACAAGGGGGAAAAGTGCAAATTCCACAAAAAAAAGGAGGGGGGCACGGTAAAATACAATGCTGACAAGTGATGTATAGAAAGAGACTTGCCACAATAGGGAACAAATGAAGGCCACCAGTGGGGTTAACAGTGTTGCCAACTGCAATGAAAAGTACATGTTTTGCAAAGAGCACTATATGAAGTGAGTGCAATATTCAGTGTCAACCTGTCATGTAGAACATAAGATATGGCGTGTCTAATCAGTGGTACAATCTAACAAAAGAAAATAGAAAAAACAGAAGTACGAAAAATACGGAAAAAACGGAGTTGGCCATAATGCGCCACATTTGATCAGGGGCTGTACATATTAGAATGAACAAAACAAGAAGCACCGAATATGCAGGAAACCGACGTACCTAGAGTCGAAAAGAAAAACGAGTTCCAAAGTTGGCAAGACTGGCCATGGACATCCAGACAAGTCTAATATAGTTAGGCCACTCGCTTCAGAAAAAGAAAATTCCGGCAACAGGCATCACTCGGAATGCATCAATGTTAGAGTGATTGAGGCAATGTCAAGTCGGGGAACATGAAATGGTTGGGTTGAGCCAATAACCGATAATAGAAGTAGTGAACATTATGTCATGGTTGGGTCGTATGTGGGAATATGCAGGGTGTCCCATCAAACTTTGTGACCTGAAAGATTTGCGAAACGAACAAAAATGTGACGGATCCAGTTGTCCAGGAATGTACCAATGTCAGGGGGTGATAAAAGTCTGTGAGAAGCAAGTGCCCCCAGGATCCCCAACATAGGACCCCAGGAGCCAACTTCAAATTTTCAAATGGAAACAGGGACCGAGTGTTACCTCTCTCGATTGATCATGGAATGTGCAACAACATATATAGGAAACATTTGCTATATGAAGCATGTTTTTCAAAATGGCCGCCACAAATATGTGCTGTCTTAACATGGCATCGAACAATGTGATTTCAAATTGCTGCGAAGCGAAAAGAGATGTTGCAAATCGAATTGCACAGGAATGTACTCATGTCGAGGGCCAAGAGAACTTTGTAAGAAGCAAGTCCCCCAGGGCCCCCATCATAAGGCTCAAGGGGGTCAACCGCAACATTTCAAAGCGGAACAGGGGCGGATGATATTCCTCTGGATAGATACAACACCGTCTATAAAAAAAAAAAAAAAAAAAAAAAAAACATTTGCTATATGAATATGAAACAGATGTCAGGCAAGGACAACTAGCGGTGTTTCCCATATGATCAGACGATGACTTATTTATGGCACGAGCCATAGTAGAAGGCGGCTTAGTTGAAGAAACTACACCCTCTCATAACCTAAATTGCACGAAAATTTCCAAAGCAGGTTCATTGACTTGACTACCGCATGTTGCCCACTTTGTCCAAGAGCGGGATGGTTTGTTTCTAACTTTTCTACCGAAAAGCATTTGTCTGGAATGGTGTTTCGGAGACAATAAAATAAAGAAAATATACTAGGCAGAGAGAGAGAGCAGGGAGGAGGGAGTGTACCAATTATTCTTTCCTCTAAACCAGCGTTTCCCAACCTTTTTCAACTTGCAGCACACTATGGGTGTAACATGGATTCTCGCGGCACATTATAGATATTATTATTTGTAAATATAAAACACACTGGTATTTTTTTCTTTGATTACTGATCTCCTTTGCACAGAAAAGAAAGCTCGATCACTGGGTTTTCCTCGTGGTAAATCACTATGCTTATTTTTCATTCTAATTTAAAAGGAGAAAACAACTGCAATGAAATGTTGGACTCAGGTTATTAAAAATACGCTTACTCTTTCGAAAACTGTATCCAACCTTTTACTAAGAATGAAGATCATTAAATAACGAACGAACAAATAAATCTATTTTACTTTTAAAACACAAATGTAAATAATTTATCGAAAGGATTGAATGATATTTTAAATTTTCAAGTTACGAAATAGTCTGTAACGATAAAGAAGCAATAATGGTCATAACAATAACAAATACTTTTTTCAACATTAGAAATGTACAGAAAAGTAACACGGCATGAAACTTAAAATTGTAGATTCATAGTAGAGGTTCATAGTAATGTGCAATACAAATATACATTTTCCCCTACGTTTTGCAATTTGATTGCTATAGAATTAATAATTTTGTTTTGATATCCTCGCGGTACATCAGTGGCCCATTCACGACACACCAATGTCGCGGTATTTTCACTGCTAGCTTCTCATTTTAGACAGGTATATTTACAACAAAGGGGGTTAGCGTGCACCTTTGCACCCCCTTAAATCTGGCCCTGTCAAGAAGTTATGTAGCCCTATATCGTTCATGGAAATAAAAACACAATAGTTATAACTATGCTAAATTACTATAGACTGCCAATTGCTCATTCAGAGAATTTATGATGTTCACTTTATTGCAATGTTCTTATACAGACTAGATATAGGCTACGGATAATAGTTTTATACAAACTAGATAATCAATTATTATTATTATTATTATTATTATTATTATTATTATTATTATTATTATTATTATTATTATTATTATTATATTTGAAGTACAATCAAATATCACGACATTAATTACTAGTTTTAATTAACTGAATTGAGCTGAAAATTAGATCTTGATCTCGGAAGATTAACTATTAAATTTATACGTTCTGTACCTTTCTAAAGTAATAAATGCTGGAATTGGTTTCAAGGCTGTTCCTGAGTGAATAATTTCTTCATAATAATATTAAAAGTTTTAGAAAAATTTTCGAGACATTCGAGTCGAGTCGAGATTTTTATGAGCTGTCTCGACTCGACTCGTGTCTCGACTCGAAAATTCGAGTCGAGAAACACGTTTGTCTCGACTCGTCTCGAATTTTACAAAGTGTGTCTCGACTCGAATCTCGACTCGAATTCGAGTCGAGTCGAGTCGAGATTCGAGACATGTCTCGACTCGTGCGCATCCCTAGATTCAGCGTCCTAAAAATAGATTCCGTCTCCTCCCTTAACCCTCTATTCAAGCCGGAAGTGGTTCAAATTAGCCATTCCTGCTTTCAATCTTTATCGCCATAGAACAAAAACGATAAGTGATAGCTAATAATGGCTTTTTGATATGGATTCAGCATCCGAGGAACAGATTCTATCTTTGATTTTATTAACCTATTCCAACCAAGAGTTTTAGTTGTGCTATTTGTTGTACTGAAGTTTTGAATATTCAATTCGCATGGATTGCAAGTCTGCCTCAGTTTTACACTGTGAAACGAAACTCATTTGTTTCTCTACAAAAACAGGAAAAAATGTATCACAATCAGGGGGGATCCAGGGGTCGATCGCCCCCCAGAAGAGAACACTTATATTTTATATATAAATAAAACCCATCCCAGAGTTGGAGCTCGTAAAAATAGCTCTAAGTAGCAGTATTACAACCCCCCCCCCAGAAGTCCGTCCTGGATCCGCCCCTGATCACAACTCCCGGTTTCAGTATTGATCACCATAGAGCAAGCGAGAAGCATGAATTCAGTACCTTCGCAATAGACTATGTCCAAGTTTTATCCTGTGGTAGAAATTTACTACCACTTCTAATTTCAATAGTGATCACCATAGAGCAAAACTAATAAGAGATAATGAGATATGTTTATATATATGAATCCAGGATTCGAAGATTGTCATATCGATCGCTATCCCTCTATGTAAACCGGAAATAGTGAGAAACTACCATTTCCGATTTCATAGTAAAGAAAAGACGATAACCGGAAGCAGTTTTTGATATGGATTCTGTGCCACAATGGTAGTTTCCATCTCTAAGTTTAATGCAACCGAAAGTGATAAATACTTACTATATCTCTGGTTACAATCTTTCTTTCTCATAGAACGAGTGTAGTACTAGGAAGCGACAAACGTTTCTTTTCAATATATAATTTTATAATTCCAAGAAAAGATTTCAAGCCCTGCAACTGGTCTAGTGGCTAGCGCGTATTCTTTTGATGCACAGGGTCCCGAGTGGGAAAACATTGAACGTGTTATGGTGGTTCGGATTCCACTTTATAATGTAGGTCCACGTCTTGTATAGTCTTGCTCGATTCTGAAAAGGGACGCTGAACTTCAACAAACAACCAAATAGAAAATATTTCATCTTAGTAGTATTCTTCTACTGAAGTTAGTAGCAGTAAAAACTAATACGAAAACGAAGACCCACCTATTTAAAATTTGAATTCTCGTTTGATGAGATTATTATAGTCAGATACTTAGTTCTTTGTCTTACCGTATATAAAACATCTTTAGAACAAATAAACCATTCAATAGTATCTTGTTAGTATTAAATTGCCTATTTTGAAAGCAATCAAATTGTTTTTGATACTGACTTAATTAGTTATAGAAAATAAGATAAATGAATGGGGGATCTTAGTGAGAAGTCTTTAGTATCAGTACATATAATCACTTCATGTTTCATATTTTGTTAAAATCAATTGTTAAAAGTCAATTTATTACAGAGTTGCCTGATACTATCACGATCAGTTTATACAGCATCCTTCTATTTGGTAATTTATTAGTCTTTTTTTACATTATAAAATATAATGTCGGGCTAATTGCTGTATCGCCGGACTAATTTTAGGAAATTTACCGGGTCAATTGGAGAATTTATTTAAGTTTCTGAGGAAGAGTGATTGAAAGTCAGGTAAGGGGAATAGCAAAAGCTCAGATAGTGATTGTATTTGCTGGTTGTTTTTGATGTTGTAAGCGGCACTGTATGTGGAGACGGATGGACTATTTCGCGGAGAGGTACACTTGTTTTACTATACGAATCCATAGATTGTAAAATGTATAGATAAATTTGAGCAAATCTTTAATTTGCCCATTTCATGTCGAGAACAGAAACCAACAAACCCCTGTGGGGCTTCTAATCCGTTCCTACTACTATCACTATCCCTACTCCTACTCCTCCTCCTACTACTACTGCTACTCCTACTTATACTATGGATCCGTATAGTAAAACTGCGCACCTAATAACATAATCTAACGTAACTTAATGTAATCCAACCAAATATAACCGAATGCAGTATATTTTGTTCCAGTTTTTCGATTTTCAAATTGATCCGGCGATTCAGCAGTAATGCCATATTGTCGATAACACATTAATAATCACTAGTAAATAATTATTTTTTAATATTCTGTAAAATATAAATTTTACACTGTTTACCTTTGTGAATTATTATTTCTAATTTATATCCCTCAAGAACCGAGAACCAAGGGTCTGTGGATCACAATATTTCATGCTGAGCTCGCACACGTACTAGACTTGTTAAAGTCTATGACCATATCAACTTTGGCCAATATCGGATGAGATTAACGCGTTTTAATGAAATTTATTCATTTAACTAAGTTCAAGTCCAAATTTTCTGAACAGTATTTTGAGAAAAAATACTGCTACAGGCTAGTCAGAGCATCAATGCAACTCTGTACTGTCAGCAGTTGAGCCGTGTTAAAAAAAAAAAAGACTCTGGAGCCAGCACTTCTGAATCGCAAAGGGGTCCTCCTCTTACAGGACAAAGCTAAGCTCCACGTGGCTAGGACAACCCGGAACACCATTCTACACTTTGGATGGGAAACACTATTGCATCCGCCATACTCCCTGGACATTGCACCGTCCGATTACCACCTGTTCCATTCCTTGGACAATCAGCTTAGAGGACACCAGTTGAAATCCCTAGTAGAGGTGCAAAATGCACTTGATACCTTTTTCGATTCACGGCCCACCAAGTTCTACCGCGATGGAATACATGGCCTTCCAAAACGTTGGCAGAAGGAGACTATTTTTGATCTTCCAGGTATGTCTTAGGTTAAATATCGATGTTTGAAGGTGTTGGGTGAAAAAGCGACAGATCTTTCTTGGTTACCTTTATAGTTACTAAGCTCGTCAAGATCTACCACCTTACCAAGTTTGGTAAAAATTGGATGAGTTCCATCTTTCGCGCTTTAATGAAATTTCTTGATTTCACTGATTCCAAACCTATCATTGATAGCTAATAACTCAGGAACAAAAAGTCTGCACATCATAATATTTTATATGAGCTTCCATGCATACCAAGCTTGTCAATATTTACGATCCTACCAACTTTAGTCAAGATCATTTGAGTTTAATCAAATGCGACTTAGTGAAATTTCTTGATATCACTAACTTAAAACACAAATTTGATTAGCAATCACTCTGGAACCAAAGTCCCAAACACCATAATATTTAACATGTGTACTAAATACATTGCAGTCCATAACCATACTAATTTTGGTCGTGATTGTATGAGTTTCGTCAATAGTAGCACTACACACTATCCTTTCATTAGATCGAGCTCCTCCGTGGCTTAGCGGTTAGCGTACGCGCCTTTGGCGTGTTAGACCCGCGTTCGATTCCCGGCGGGAGCTCAAGTGGTTCGGATTCCACGTTAATCAATGAATGAAATGAAATCTTTGAGTTTTACGTCCCACGATTATGCCGGTTAGGCTAAAGGAGACGGTGATGATGAGAGATGAATGAAAATGATGGAATGAAGAAAGTGGGAGAAAACGGGAGAACCCAGAGAAAACCCACGAGCACGGTGTTTGTGCACCACAAAGTTCACTTGGCGGGGGCTGGGATCGAACCCGGGACCCCAAGCACCAGAGGAGAACGACAACGTTAATCAGTAGGTCCACGTCTCATATAGCCTCGCTGCTGAACGGGACGTTAAACTCAAAATCAATTCAACCTTTCATTAGATCCAAATCCAAGGAATACGGTAGCTCAGTGTTAGAACGCTTACCTCTTGTGCATTTGATCCCAGACCAAGTAAGTTCGTGGCAGACAACATCGTGTCCGTGTATTTTCCCGGGGTACTCCCATTTCCTCCCACATTATCATTCCACGAATTCCGAAAACTTTTCGAGAAACGAAAAATCATCAAAAAAGGGAAAATGAATTTTTCGAAAAAAATCTTTTCGAAAAAACGAAAAACGATTTTTTTCGAAAAACGAAAAATCTTTCGAAAAAACGGAAAACAAATTTTTTCGAAAAATGAAAGACGAAAAAATTTCCGACAAACGAAAAACTTTTTTTTTCGAAAAACGAACGAATAAACGAGAAATGAAATTTCCGAAAATCAATAAACAGATTTTTTAAAAAGGCCATCCCTAATGAATACCACCGCGACAAGTCGTGGTTCTTATGATAGTGGCGTATTTTCGTCCGGAGAAATTATGGAAATAATAAATAATGTAGACTCCGATGCTTTTGAAACGGACGATAAATGTAGTTTGTACGAAGATTCTAGCATCAATTTATGTGACACACATACCTCTTTTCATATAACATCGCTGTTGAACGGGACGTTAAACTCTAAATCAAAACTCAACACATACCTCTTTCTATTTAAAAATATTGTGTGGTATACAATATTCGGAATTCAAGATGGCTGCTATGATGTGCACTAAATCATTTATGTCGTTATTATTGTTCTGTCCCAATACTTTTCAGTAACCCTGTATACAGATCCACATGTCTTCTCACAGCAAAATTAATCTAATGTTTTCCACAGAATATTTTTCATACTAATATGTATTTTTATACTTTGATCCAGGAGTAGAAATGGAATTCTAGAAGTAAGGGAAAAGTCAGCAATAGATAAAGTTTGATTGAGCTATGTCACGAGAATACAAATTCAGAAAGACGGTAGTTAGGGGCGGACTGGCCAGGGCCCTTAGGTCGCAATCGCGGCCTAGGCCCTTTAAGAAAACAATGATGAAAGAATAAAGAAAGAAAGAGAAAGAAAAGCTAAAACAAAAGAGAGCTAAATAATTCGGTAGCTCAGTGTTATTATGCTACCAACACACACTCCTCTTCCACCCTTCCATCAATCAGTAAGTTATCTTTTTTAATAGGGTCATTTCGTTACTAGATTTGTGGCTAGGTCCATCTTTCACTATGGTCTTTTATTATCAGAAACTGTGATTTAGTTTGTACCTGGGGCCTTGGGCCCTTCTTTCAATATATTGGACAGTTGGGTCCTTCTTTCATTACATTGAGAAGTTGGGGCCCTGGGCCCTTTATTCATTATATTGGGCAGTTGGGGCCCTTCTTTCATTTCATTGAGCAGTTGCGGTCCTAGGCATGTTTTTCATTATGTTGAGCTGTTGGGACCTGGGACCTTTTTTCATAATGTAGGGTAGTTGCATCCCTTTCAAGGTTGAAGACTGGTGCCTGGTTTGTAGCTGGGTTCATATTTAACCACAGGCTGATTGGTTCTTTATGGATGTTAATACACCTTGTAGATCTATATTTGATAATTCAAAAATGGGAAAACAACGCATTTTTAAAAATTTACTTTCTATCAAAAAGTTTACAAAATAACAGGAGAAAACAGTGGAAGACGCTAAGAAAGCGGGCATTTCAACATAATGGTTGATTCTATCCAAGATGTTTCAGGGCTTAATCAGCTGGCTATAGTAATTCTCTGCGTTATAAACGGTCAAGTATTTGAGCGGCTGTTAGTAGTTGTCGTAAACAGCTTGGGCGTCTCTGGCGGGGGGACGATGGGGACGCGTCCCTCCAATATTTTGAAGTACAAAATATTCAATATTTTGTTCTAATTTAATTTATTTACTAACGGCAGAATAACATATAAATGATAATAATTATATTTATTTGTCATATAATATTCAGGCTGTGTAACAGAGTTCTTGATATGCCTCACGGGGTCCGTGAAGGTAAGCAGAAATGTAACAAATGGAATTAAAGATAATAAACAGGTTGGGCTAGATAGTACCATTTAAATAACTTTCTTTGATGTCCTCCCCAAATTGTATATGCCAGAGACGCCAGTGGTAAACAATGACACTACAAGACAAGTAACTTATAATGAAATCAAAAGAGTACTTTGTGACAAAAATGTTTTGATGCTTGTGATGATATTGTAAGTTGCTTTTTTGATGGAGCTGCTAACTTCAGTGGATGCTATTAAGGAGTTAAAGCATTACTGGAGAAGGATAATCCTGAAATCATTTACACCCAATGCATGGCTTATGCTCTTAATTTCGTTATGACAAATTCGACTGAGTAGATACCTGAAGCTGCAAATTTATTTGAAACCAGTGCCATGTTCTGTCTGAATACTACAAAAGAAAGGATGTTTGTAAGAAAATGATTGATGCAAGCCACGAGGGACATGACAGACTAAGAAAAGTTCAACAAGTTGGTACAACACGATGATGGACCAGAAACAAGGCACTGAATGCAGTAGTGGACACTAATGAGTTTCGCTACGAAACATGAAACCAAGACGAGGATGACTGTCTATCATCAAGATTTCTTTCATTTTTATTGTTCCTCAGTGATGATGTACAGAACAGGGGTTTTAATGCGAAATGAAAATTTTAAGCTAAACTTTGCTGAATAAATGGACAGAATTTAACACTGTAATGAGGACTTCTATGTTTCAGGACTTGTTTACGGAAACGGGGCCTGTTTCAAAATACCTGCAGTCTCACGGATTGGACTATCTTACTACCTGGAGATTTCTAGACAATTTGCAGCAGCAGCTTCAGAAGAAAATAGAGGCAAAAGATGTCTGTTTAATGCTTTACGAAAACACAAAAATATTTTGTGTGAAAATAAATCAACAGCATGCGCAATCTGGTGTAGAGATAGCAATGGAAAAAAAACTTTTTGCACAGAAGAATCTTAAAGAAAAAGAAAATGCCAGGAGAGCAGATGAACTGGAAAAGAACTTAAATATAAGTGAAAATGATTTATTCAGAATAAAAAAACTTCAACGAAAATTCTGAATACAGCTGTTACATGTGTCAGTGATAGATTTCAGCAGCCGAAAGAACTCCAAATACTGGAACCTAAGGACTTTTCAGAAATCAAGAAGAATGGTGTATCTGCAAGAGCTTTCAGAGTTCTTCCGAAAAAAAAAACTAAATATAAAACAGGAGAAAATATACAAAGAGCTCCAGCAGTTCTCTGTCGTGTATTTCACTGTCACAAAACGTTCTCGTTTTTGATGATCCTGAAGAGAATGATGCCCCTGAATCCGTAGAAGATGATGATGATTATGCATCTGAGCATGCTATGGAAGATGGAACATCTTTGGACGGGATTCACGGTAAGAGTGATAATGATGCTGCAAATACCTTGTATAAAAATTGTTTGTCATGTGCAGGGAAAATTTTGCACCAATTTCCGTCAGTCTAGTTGCTTTAATAATTTATACATTGTATACAAACATGCGTTGTCTCTACCATGCACACAAGTGACATGTGGAAGGTGCTTCTCAAAGTTAAAGTTAGAGTAAACAAATCTCAGAACTAGTTTGTGTGAAGACATTTGGACACATTTTTGCTAATGAATATGCAAAGAGACATGTTAAATTTAGTGTCTGTGAACGAAGTTATTCAGAAACTCCGCGATTCATAAGCTGAACTGCAAAGAATCTTAACTTTTTAAAATTATTAGTTGTTTCGTGGTTCAGCAGTGTTTATCATTTTCAGTAAAACTGTCGTGTTCATTCCACAGTCAAAAGTTATTATTAGTTGTTTAGTGTTACAATTTTTTGTAAGCTGCCCTGTTCATTCCATAGTAAAAGTTATTCGCTATTATTTTTTTAGTGTTTCAGCTACTATACAGAGTGTCTCAAAAGTCCCGTGACATACGGTAACTCTCTTATTATCAGAGTTACAACAAAATATAGGCGGGGAAACGGTCTCCAAATATGATGTTTTCAATCTAAAGTGAAAGAATTTTTCAAATCGGACAAGCCGTTTGGGCTGTACACTCTATATGCGCCCAATGTTACATGAAAATGCAACGTTACCATTTACCCTGACCCACAACATAAATGAATGAAGTTACTGTCTATTAAAAACATTATATTTGTAGGCGGTTTCCTCTCTTACATTTTGTTGTAACTCTGATAACAACAGAGTTATCCATGTCAGGGGACTTTTTAGACACCCCGTGTGGCAATGCAATAATAATTATAAAATATTCTCTTGAAAGTTTGTTTCTGGAAATTCTGTGCTTGCTGTGTCATCAAATTTTCAACGACCAATGATAAATTATAGCTTGCAAAAACTATCAAGTAACAACGAATTTACAACTGCACAACGCGATGGCTCATCGCAGATGTTCATTGTACGCAGTGGCGCAACCAGGATTTTATTTCGGGAGGGGCCAAGAATATCCAGTACAGTAGTCTGCAAACGACGTGCTGCACCATTTGATGTGGACAAAATTGAAATTTTGAATTCTCCTCATTACAAGCAATTTAGTTATCCTTATTATTAACATGCTAAAAAACCTTAAAATGAAAATTCCAATTCACAAATTCCCTATTATTAACGGTTACAAGTTTTAAAATTTGCGCTATAATAAATATTTTGAACATCTTTATTTTTGCATAAAATGACGCACTCTTTACTAACATTTATTACTCTAAGAAATTAATGTAGGGGTTTTCACTGGGTATTTCTCCTTTCGTACAGTGCTTTGACTTAATTCAATATTCATTTATGCTTTGATCTATTTTGAAATTTCACCAAAATTTGTCTGCAACGCTGCTGTATAAGATAGATCAGGTTTGCTTCGGAGAGGGCATGGGCCCCCGAGTTCATAGCTCGTTGCGCCACTGATTGTACGTTATTTTAGAAATTGGTGTTATAGTCTGAGCTCCCTCCATAGTAACCGCGGCCTAGGCCCTAATACACCCAGTCCCCCTATGACGGGAGCGCAAGCAAACTTTCATGGAGAACGACTTAAGCGATAGCGATTGTTAGAAAACAATCAACAAGCAAACAAAACTAATATTATCATTCAAATTTCCTATTTGTTATTAATAACCACAGATATATTTCCTTCATTTGCATAAACACTTCAACTTACTAAGGGGACACAATCCTCTTTTGCATGATTGATCTCCACTCTTGCTTTGATCTCAAGCTTTTTACACGTGGAACCGTATTTACCGGGCCCTTTGGACGCGGGGTCTTTCTGACTTGTGCCTTTTTGACGCAGGGCCCTTTTGACTCGCACCCAGTTGACGCCTGGCCGTTTTGACCCGTGCCCTATTGTAATGGTGCTCCTTTTGATCAGGCCCCGTTTGACGAAGTTTCTTGTTGACTCTGGTCCTTTTGTCGCAGAACCCTTTGGATCCGGACCCTTTTGACGCAGCGTCCTTATAACTCGGCTCCTTTTGTTGCAGATCCTTTTCGACCCGGGCCCTTTTAACGGAGAGCCATTTTGTCGCGGAGACCTTTTTACCTAGGCCCTGTCGACGCGGGGCTGTTTTGACTCGGGCATTTTGTAGCGGGCCCCCTTTTGACTCGGATCCGTTTGACGCAGGGCCCTTTTGACTCGGATCCTTTTGTCGTGGTACTCTTTTGACCCAGGCCCTTTTCATGAGGAGCGTTTTGATTCGGCCCCTTTTGACTCGGGTCCTTTTGTTGCGTAGACCTTTTGATCCAGGCCCTTTTGATAGGGGGCCATTTGACTCGGGTCCTCTTGTAGCGGGGCTTTTTTTTCACTCGGGCCCGTTCGACGCAGAGCCCTTGCGACTCGAGCCCCTTTGTACTGGGAACCTTTGACTCGGGCTCTATTGATGAGGGGTGTTTTGATTCGGGTCCGTTTGACGCGGGGCATTCTGACTCGGGTCATTTTGTCGTGGGACCCTTTTGACACGGGCTCTTTAAATGAAGGGCGTTTTGATTCGGGTCTCTTTGACTCAAACCCTTTTATTGCGGAGAGGTTTTGACCCGGGCAATTTTGACTAGGGCCATTTTGACTCGGGCCCTCTTGTAGCGCGGCACCTTTTGACACGGGTTCATTTCAGGCAGGTCTCTTTTGACTCGGGCTCTTTTGTCGTGGGACCCTTTTGACGCGGAGCTTTTGATTCTTGCCCTTTTGACTCCTACCCTTTTCTTGCGGAGAAGTTTGACCCAAGCCCTTTTTTCGCGGGTCCCTTTTGACTCGTGCCCTTAGTAGAGGGGCCACTTTTGACTTCTGCTCTTTTCTTGTGGAGATCTTTTGACCCGGACCCATTTGACGTGGAAAAGTTTTGACTCGGGCTCTTTTGTAGCTTGACTCTTTTGATCCTGACCATTTTCATGAGGGGCGTTTCGTTTCGGCCCTTTTTGACTCGGGTCCTTTTAATGAAAGGCGTTTTGACTCGTGCCCATTTTTGCGGAGACCTTTTGAACCGGGCCCTTTTGACGCTGGGCCGTTTGACTCGGGCCATTTTGCAGCGATGCCCCTTTTTGACCCGGGGCCTTTTGACTCGGGTTATTTTGTCGTGGGTCTCTTTTGACCCGGGCTCTTTTTATGAGGGCCGTTTTGATTCGGCCCCTTTATACTCGGGCCCTTTTGTTGCGGAGGCCTTTTAGCCCGGGCCGTTTGACTCGGGTTCTTTTGTAGCAGGGCTCTTTTTCAGCCGGGCTCGTTTGAAGCAAGTCCCTTTTTACTCGGGCCCTTTTGTCATGGACCCTTTTGATGAGGGTCGTTTTGATTCGGGCAATTTTGACTCCTGCCCTTTTGTTGCGGAAACCTTTTGACTCGAGCACTTTTGTTGCGGGGTCATTGTGGTCTGGCTCTTTTGTAACATGGTCCATTTTGACTCGGGCCCTTTTGACTTGGGCCCTTTTGTTGCGGAGACGTTTCGACCTGGGTCCTTTTCAGATGGGCCATTTTGACTCGGGCCCCTTTGTAGCGGGGCCTCTTTCAACCCGGGTCCGTTTGAAGCAGGGCCGTTTTGACTCGGGTCCTTTTGTTGCGGGCCATATTGACTCTGGCCTTTCGGTCTTTTCCCTTTTGTCAGGCCCTTTTGACATGGAACCGTATATATAACGCAGCAGCTGAAATACCTGGGGCAGGGGGCCTGGGGGAGTATGAGTAAATCGAAGGTAGATCGATCCAGGGCGAAGTAAAATTAATCACATCTCTGTTCATATTAATTTATTTTTTCTTTCGACATATCTGGAGATCAGTGTTCTGAATAATAGCCTACAGCGGCGAAAGACGATATACGTTATCAGTGTTATGACTGTTAACGTAATATATATAGGGAATAAAACGAAAAACTCTATATCGGTCTCCCCCCTCCCCCCGTTAGAAAAAATCCTGCGGGCGTTAGTGATTATGATGTTGCTTAGTTACTGTATTATATTATTCTATACACGGAATAAATACTTATGTGTTTTATATAATAATAAGAACCTGATCTACATTTATTACGGCCCTTGCTTTACGACAACGAAACATATTCATGTTCAGCGTAATCAGTTTCCATTTTAAAATAATTACAGTGAGGCGAATGAAATAATTCAAGCCCGAACATGTCGTAGTAAATTCCTGAAGAGTGAAAAGCGCTAGTAGCAGTTGTTAGCAGTTTTTAACTTAACATATAAGACAATAATTTGAAAAACTGAGAATACAAAAATTTTCAGAGATGACAGTGCACTGATGCTTTAAATCTATGCCCTTACTCCCTATACCTACATTATTTCCCTAGTCAAAATAAAAACTCTTCAAAATTAATCAAAATTTCTTATGCAACCATCCCTTCCTTAGAGTACTGCGGTGTCACATACCCGTCACGGCGATGTAAAGGCACTTTTGGCGACGAGGATACCATGACTGCTGTAGGTAAATTCAATAACACTGAGGGATAAATATTTGGTGGAAACAAGAAGAGAAAGAAATGATTGTGTTGATTACTGACTAGGATTGTATGTTATAGATTCAGCGGAACAATGATCCTGTGTATTATGAAAGCTAATCTCCGGGTTTCATAATCCAGACATGCTTCCATTCTCATCAAATCATGGGAAATAATACAGATGAAACTTCCTAACGGTGTACACACACACACACACACACACACACGCATGATTATAACTATTGAATGTGTCTGATGAAGACAATGATCACAAGCCGAAATTGTAACCTAGTACTACCAATTTATAGATTATTTTTGTTCAGAGTTTATTTACTTTTAATTAAAACAAAAGTCTTAAGACATTATTTGATTTTAAGATTTAGGATTTAGAATTTAGATTGTACAAAAAATCGAAATCAATACGTACGATTAGCTCTCAATATTGTTCTGAATATAATTTTACTCTCTGTATCCTTTGTTTGCAAAGTCAATTTAGGATTTAAATTTCTGGGATTTCGATATCTCTAGCCATGTTAGCCCGTCAGGTTTTAGGGAAGACGTCCCTCGGCTAGCACACTATCTGGGAAAGGGAAGTAAGAAAGAATTGGTTAAGGAAGGAAGCGGCCTGGGACCTATAAGTTAGGTACCACCCCGGCATTTGCCTGGTGTGAATGAGGAAATAACCAGCAAAACCTCATTCAGGATGGCTGGCCTGAAAAAGCTTCTCATACTTTTTTCGACCTAGTATCCTAACAGAAATCGAACCCGGACTGCTCGCACCGAAGGCGAGAGCTTTAGCGACTATGTTACTCGGGGCCACAAGACAGTATTTGAGAGGATCCACCTTATCAGGATAGAATGTAAAATAAGGAGGAATGATTTCTAGTTAATGAACTATACTATAAAAAAGACAAATCCTTCATCAAAACAAAGAAATAAGTTGGTTATCATTGGTTTCTGATCCTGTATGTTATCATGTGCTGTTACTGATCAGTCAGTTTTTAAACATATTTTCCACTCAACCAGCTTTCTATAATATATTCCCATTATAACCATAAAAGAAAAAATAAATAATTCTATTTTAAGGCCTGTCAGCTAAAACAGAAAATGATTAATGAAAAATAATGATTATGAAAGGCATTAATGAAATGAAAATGTAGGAGGAAATGGGAGAACGCCGAAAACACCTACAAACACAATGTTGTCAAAGGGGCGCAGTGGCTCAGTGACATAAAAGTTCTTTACTAATCTCTAGTTTCCTGGTTCGATCCCAGCTCACGCTAAGTAGATTGGTGGTTGACAAACACCGTGTGTATGGGTTTTCTCGGGGTTCCCTGGTTCCTTTCACTTTTTTCATTCCGTAATTTCATTCATTCTCATCATTACCCTCTTCTTTAGTCTACACAACATAATTATGGGACATAAAACTAAAAGATTTTATTTACGATTTTGTCCACCACAAACTCGTTTCTTAGAAATGAGCTAGGAACCCCTCGCATTGGTAATGAGCTTGTACTATGCACGTACCACAAGAAAAGGAAAATGGCCATACTATTAATTCAATACTGTCGAAGCGACTGTATCTAGTTATATGGAAATACGTACATTCCGTAAGTTGGCCAGAAACTGCTTTTATGCTAGTGTCGGATCTAGAAGGTAAAAATGGGGGAGCCAGAACGCAGACTATGATAAATATAGAGAGATCAGTTTTATTCTCATTTGCCATTCTGACGGAGTTTTGGTGGGGATATCTGGGACGAACTCATCATTTTCACTTTCACAAAACTCGGAAGAGCCCGAACCGTCTTGTTGAAGTCTTGAACTGAAACAATCTGTAGGGTCGTTTTCAAAAATGGTTGATGAACTCGAAGGCGTATCATTAGAAACACATTTATGTTTATAGTTCCTTCTTCTCAGTGTTGAAGTTAGCCTTTTCGTTTCTTGAAGATCTATTGTTCCAATTTTGCCCAGACCACACTTCCTTTGAAAATAGATGAATCGTAACTCAAGGGCAGGTATCTTCTTAGACTTTTCACACTTGCACTTGATAGAAATTAAACATTCACACAAATCTTCTGTCTTATCACACGCACAGTTCAAAATGATAGGACATTTGCATGCTGCCACATCAAATAACGACAATGATCTTTGCTTGAAGTCTGTAATCTTCTTTGCAAATGTTGGCTTGTTCAAATCATGACCATACAACTTTCTCAGTTTATAGTAACTGTCATGATACGCAACAACAAGCTGAACGATCCTGTACTCAGTAACAAAAGGAATGGACGCTCTATCATATGTTTTTTTTTTTTATTTTTCTTGCTACTATACCAGCATCTTTTGAAAAGCTCACTTTTGCATTCTTTGTGGGTACAATTGTAGTCTTTCGTGAAATCAACACGGAAGTAATCTTCATATATAGGCAGTTTAGTTAGTGGCAAATCTCTGGGATGACCCAAAAGAAGACACTCAAAGTGTTGCCTCGTAATCATCTTCGAAGCTGCCATTGTAGCGCTACGGAAGATCACCGCACGGAATGCAACAAAAATACTAAGCACTATAATTCAAGATTATAAAGAACAACTAATACAAATGTAATAACACAGCTAACACTGAAGAGGACTTCTGCACAACGTCACACTTAATCACTAAGTGAGGAAATGACGAGGACGTGAAGGACACGGAATGCGTGTCAAAACTTGCAGCGTTCAGCATTCAGCAACAATGCTCGAACACTCTCAAGCTATCTCGCAGAAGGGGAGAGGAAGTGGGATTAAATCCAGTAAATTGTCGGACTGCGGTAAAATATTTCCCTGTCACTCTGCTTGCTTTTTAAACCAATCATTTAACTCATATGTGCAAAATTACCCCAGACATAAAGTATGAAAAAGCCTTTTTTTTTTTTTTGTTCGTAGAAAAAAGTTTTCAGTAAAGTTGTGTAATTGGAAAACATAAAACAAAACAACACACTGTAACTATTTTTATACTTTACTACGATTTATATTAACGAAAATAAATCATGGAATCTATTAAATATTATTTATTTATAAGACAAAAGAAATTAAAACTCACAAGATTTTCGCCAGTTTTGGTAAACTTTAACTGCGATGCGCGAACGGATGTTAACCGATTTCATTTTTTTTTTTTCTAAATTTTTCTAACCAGTACCAAAGGCAACTTTTCCGCGCTATAGCGACTTAAAAAAATAACAATTTTTTCGGCCTACCCTAATATGTATATAGCAATGTATAGAACATTCTACATCGAAGAAATCGTTGTGGTGAGGTTTTATACTGATTACATTTTTCCTAGGCGATATTACGTCCAGTGTAGTTTAGGCCAGACGAGATTCAGGACCGCGAGGTTTTAGGGGGTGAGGTTACGGTCAGGCGAGATTTCGACCAGTGAGTTTTGGGATGCAAGGTTTCGGCCAAGCGAGATTCTGGACTGCGAGATTTTGGGCGGCGAGGTTCTGGTCCGCGAGGTTTTGTACCCAAAGCCTTGGACATTACGGAAGTTACAGAAGAAATTTTTAGAGAGTTTCGAAATATGATGTTGGAGGAAGACAGACAGAAAGAGTCACAGACGAAGATGTTTTGAAACGGATAGGAGAGAAGAAGACGCTTCTAACCGCCATCCTTCGTAGATAGGCCAATCGGATTGGACACACCTTGCGAAGAAATTGCATTCTAAATACAAAGAAGGAAAGATGGAAGGAAAGCGAGGAATAGGAGGAAGAAGAACACGAGTGATTGATTACTTGAAAAATAGAAGAAAATGTTGGGAATTAAAAGAGGAAGCTGAAAATCAAAAAAATATAGACGAAACATTTCCAAGCAGAAACTGAAAATTAAGAAGAAGAAAAGAAAAAACCCTCATTCATCCCATGACCTGTCAAGAGACAGAATACCGTACTTAATAATGAACAATATAAAGAAATGCAGTGGTCTTATTAAACACTTGGAGACATGGGTTTAGAAGTAAATGCAGAGGAAACTGAATATATGGAAGTTCGCCAGGATCGTAATAGTGCAAATCGTGGACGCGTCAAAACATTAAATAATATTTTCGACAAAATGGATATTTTCAAATATGTATGACTAATATTAACACACCAGAATCACATCCACGAAGAAATTAAATGTCGTCTGAAAACTGGGAATTCATGTTATTACTCAGTTGAAACTCTTTTGTCAAGAAATTTGAAGCTCTAATATATATAACGATAATCATGGCTATTGTGCTGTATGATCACGAAATATGGACGCTTACTCTGAGAGAAGAACGCAAAATGAAAGTATTTGAGAACAAAATCCAAAGGCAAACATTGGAACCCAAGAGGAACGGAAATAGGGAATTTCGGAAACTTCATAACGAGGAACTTTATAATTCATACCGTTTACCAAACATTCTTAGGGTAATCAAATCTAGAACGCTTAAGTAAGCAAGTCATGTCATCAGAATGAAAGAAAGTAGGAATGTTTACAAAGTTTTGGCTGGAAATCTAGTAGGTAAAACGACCATTAAGAAGACCTAGACGTAGATAGGAGGAGAATATTAACATAGAAATAGGAATACAAAGGAGAAACTAGATCCAGTTGACTAAAAGTTAGTTAGTGTGAAGTTAGCTTCATGCGGATTTATGATGTAAAAGAAAATAATAAAAAAGGATGACATTGGTTGAACTCATAACCAGCTACAGAAGAAACACTTGTATTGAATGTAGAATGTATTGAATTTAGATATAAACAAACTGAAGGATATTGTGCAGACAGTACGAAAATAATTACGGGAATCAATAAGAGTGAGCATAAAATATTAAAAGGAGACATTTCATATCTGATTCTTGTTAAATGTGTAAGGAACCAGCTATTATTTTTATGCAACAATTGATATCCAAATAAACCAAAATGCTCATTGCAGGAATTTACCGATTTTGCTTTTCATTTCCATGTCTAGTGGCTTTTTTAACCTTTCTATTGGAATTCTAGTGGTTTTAAGTCATTGACTTGGTGAAAAAATGTACTAAGCTGTTGCTAACACTGATTGACTTAAGTAATACGTTAGGGTGTGGTTCTTGACAATACATGGGTCGTGAATAAAGTTATGATACAACTTGAAATAATTTCGTATTATATAAATAATAAATTTCAAATGAATGTCTGTCAAGTGATATATGGTTCGCTCTGTATACTGTAAAGAAGTAAACAATTTGCTCAAACCAATTATTATTGCGTACAGAGCGGATTTTAAGATGCAGTATCTTTTCTAAAAATGTAGTTGTTATAACAACTAGAGTTCAAAATATGTATTTCCGGACATAAAACGAACTGAAATTAATGCACTTTGTTGCAACTTTTTCGTGAATGTTGCACTTTTCTTTTCTTTTCTTTTCTTTTTTTTTACTAGATTAATAAGATTTTCCTTTTTTATTTACTTCTTTTAGCCTTCAACACCTATATTGTCCCTTTTTCTCTCCTTTTTCTTAAAATCTGGACAGAATAATATGTTTTATTTTCAATCTGGTTTACATATAGGGGTCTAATATTCCATAAATTTAGACGTAATCTTGACGGATTTGCTAGGGACAAATTGAACTGAATTTGCGAAACAATCCGGACGTAAAAACCTTTGCAAGATCAAGAGAACTTCTTGTCCATGTGCTTAACAAAATATGTACCACTGGTTTCCGTTGATGTCGAGCAAAGTTTCTCCACATACAAGGTTCTCCTGAGCTCCAAGCGACAGAAACTAACATTCGAAAATATAGATATGTTGTGCATAATCAAGTATAACCAGTTTCTGAAAACCCAGTAGATTGTAACGGTTTCTTAAGCCACAATATTGCAAAATTAATGTTTTCTTTTTTAAAATGTCGAGTTATTTTTAACCACAATTTTATTACAAGAATGTTGAATATTGTACAAGTTTATGAGATTAAGTAAAACAATTTTGCAATTTATGTCAAATGTTTAAACCAAGATTTTTAACAATATTTGTTGGTGTAATGAATAAAGAATGTTCATGAAACTGTATACTTCTGTACTATAGTACTTAATAAAGTTATCTTATCAGCACATTTTTGCACCTTTTGGAATGATTTTGCAGGACCTTTTATTCCCTTTTTTTCTACCACATTTTTTTGCACCTTAAAATCCGGTCCCTAATGGCAACCAGCGATATAGGCACTATTTTAACAAATTGTTTTCTCGATTTTTTCTCAAAAATTACGCACGATAAATTAATTTTACACAAGCCATTATTGGGCTCTACGTGATCTATCGATTACGAATTAGGGCCGCGGTGGCTCAGTGGTAGAGCGTTCACGTCTGGTGCATGGGGTCCTTGGTTCGATCCAGCTCGTGCCAAGTGAGCTTTGTGGTGGACAAACACCGTGTACGTGGGGTTTCTCGGAGTTCTGCCCTTTCCTACCAGTTTCTTCATTCCACCATTTCATTCATTTCTCATCACGATTAGGAATTAGATTAGAATTTAGGATTAGGAATTAGATTTCAGGGCTTTTTAGCATATATGGCATATATATGAGGGATGACGTCCGTCGGGTAGCACACTGCCCGGAGAATTGGAAAGGAAAATATAAAGGAACTGGAAGGAAGTGGCCTGGGACCATTATCTTAGGTACCATCCCGGCATTTGCGTGATGTAAATAAGGAAAACTCAGGAAAAACCTCACTCAGGATAGCTGGTCTGAAAATGCTGTTATACCTTTCCGATCGAGCGTCATGTGTTCTATCGAGTGGTATGTCTTATTTTTGAACAATATTAAAGGAATAATGATCCATGGCCCATCCAGAATTTTTTGGGGGGGAGGGGTCGAAAGTTTCTTTTGTGAGGGGGGAGTCTAATACTACAAGACACTACATTTGAAGAAGTGTGTATATATATGATTGAATTAGTGTCATTCTACAGCTGAAAGGATAAGTAATTGTTTAGTAGTGTCACCTATATTCATAGAAAAAATGATAAAAATATGTTATTTTTATACAGAAAGAAAGGGTAAACATGCAATATAATACCAGATCTTTGTGTTACATCAGTCATTTCTCTGCTTAGTAAATATAGTTTAGTTATGAAAAGTATACAATATATGTCAAGATTTTTTTGGTGGGGGTCTGAATCCGATGGATCACCGCTGGGTGCGCCCCTGCAATGATCAAAGTCTAAGAGTTAATAATAATTTTGCCCTATACCTCATTAATCATTCTGTGCATAAAAAGCTTGTTTGAATATTAGTTTAATCTTAATATTTGGCGTGATTACTGTCCAGCATCGATTTTTAGGTTAACAAGAAAAAGTACCTTTTCTTGACTCGAAAATTACTCATGAGAATTCATACCTATCCTATGTCCCATCTTTGGACATTTTTTTTTTCTAAGAAATGTTAATCATAGTGTAGAATTCAAACTACACATTTTTTTTTTCTGGTAGAATTCAAACTACTTATCGTAGCTTGTATAAACGCAGGAAGACCATTGTCTCAAAAAAAAAAAGAAAGAAAAGAAAGAAAAAGAAAAAAAGAAAAAAAGAAAGAAAAAAGAAAAAACTTGTAAAAAGAAGATATAACATAAACTGTTAAATCACAAAACACAATTAATTTGCACTGGTCTAGAGATATTAGGGAGTAGAAATTCAATTTGCTTTCTCTTTTAAGAGAGTTAAAGAAAAACCTTCTTAAGAACAGCTATTATTCCTTAAATCCTGAAAAGGAAATTAGAAAACTAAAGTAATAGGTAACTGAAATCTTACCATAAACTCTACGAGGTCTTTAATGATCCATCTTTCGTTTAATGGCAAAAGCTTGGTTAGCCACACATACATTTCGTACGTTTATGACTCTCTCTCTCTCTCTCTTTCTCTCTCTCTCTCTCTCTTGTCTTAAACGCTTTGAATGTAGCCATTTTGTGACCCGCCTTTCATGACAGCATTTAGAAAACAAAGTGTTAAGCTTATAAAATGTTAGGGAGTGCTTAAAGGTTGTTCTTGGGAAGTTAGTTTTCTTGAAAATACTTAGATGAACATGAAAAACTAATTCTGAGAGCAAGTTAGTTACGGAAAGTAATAGTACATACGTTATAGTTAGTTTCAAACGGTTTCTTATGATCTTTTTTTTTTTCATAGACAGTAACGCGATACATATTTCTTGAACGTCTTTAGCATTTATAGGATAATTGGATGAACTTGTTATTAGTAGCCGAAGAGGGATCTGAAAACAAGTTAACGAAGTGTTCTTATAAAACTTACTACACTTAATCTTTTTAAAGGATTTCTACTCGTAATCACCGTTACATTATTTTATTAATGAGGTTCTTTAATAAATTTATGAAAAAGATACATTTTGTTTAGTGTAGTAATTCTTCTATATATTTAAATACAAAGCTTTTCAATGGATGAGGTCTGTTAGTTTATTCTTCTAACAAATTAGACAGTCATATTCAAAACATCTATCTACCTACAGGGAGTCCTCTCAATAGGCAAATCTCGAGATTTACCATGAGAAACTAGTTGTGATTTTTTATTCATTATTATTATTATTATTATTATTATTATTATTATTAGTAGTAGTAGTAGTAGTAGTAGTAGTAGTAGTAGTAGTAGTAGTAGTAGTAGTTTGAGAAATGCTTTTTGATTATTTCTGGGTTTTTATTTATTTATTTATTTATTTATTTATTGTATATCTGATCTTGACTCCGATATGGACAGATACCACTGCATGGTCAGAACCACATGCCAACTCCGGTTTGTCATGTTGATGCATAGTAGGCAAGACGAGAATTTTGTCCGGTTTCGTGTCCACGAATATACAATTTAAGCATGGCGTGAAACATCTGGTTTCTGGACTAAAAAATAAGCAGCAGTTGAGAAGAAAATAATTAAGAAAATCTTTGCCATTGTTGTTGGTGATTGAATCATTTAACACACAATGTTGGTTATTGTTATCTAGCTATTATTATCGATGCCTATAAGTATTGCAAGATAGAATATGTACTGAAGACATCTTGAGATGAACATTATAAGAAAATTGCAAGATGGAATACGATTTACAGGACACAACAGAATTGAACAAACAGACAAACATAACAACATACTTTATGTCCAGATTATATATAGAATATAATATTTTCTTTTGTAGATGAATACATTTTATATTTCATATGGTTTCAGAATTATAATGTAAACAGCTGGTTGAGGAATTGAGTGTAAAGTTTATTGACATACGTAAAATATTTCTAAAAGTTTCCCGTTTGACATTAAATACGCGCCACTGCATTGATAATAAACCGTTCCTGGCATATAGTGCCATCTATGGAAGAAATAGTGTATCAGTTTTTTTTTTTTAACTGTTCCGCTGCTTCAGTTCTGTGAAGCAAGTCATTGGAATCAGTCGTTACCGGTACATACTTTAAAATACTAACTATATTTTCCCCGACCTAGTATACATGTATATATATATATATATAGAATATGATATCTCCTTGTATGTCAAACCTCTGTTGAAACATCTACATTATTAAATGTTTCTCCAGTAAAAGTAATTTTACTGTAATAACCTGTCTCTAAGCGCGGATATTACTTCACACGGGACTTGATAAAATATCACGCTTTGACCTAATTACTTCGTAATTTCTGGTTTGGATTTAAAAAAAAAGTAATATCCACAATATAGGAACGATGTTACCAAGGTTTACCTGACCATGTATAAGTTAACCTCTCCGTTCAGTTCGTTATTAACTATAGCAGAATCTTGTAATAATGGATAGTTTGTGTCACAGGTTAACAGCATGGACAATCCTTATAACCCACACGTGCTGACAGTTATGGAAATTAATATCATATGATGCAGGTGTGATTATGGATGGCAATCACGGCTTATCTCAGTCATAAACAGACTTCAAAACGTAACCCCATGTGTGTGATCTTGTTATCCTGTGGTCACTGATACGGATCGATAGGGAGAATGCAACTTGTAGCCTAACCACCGTCCAACAGCAATGTCCTTGAGTTTCTAATAATTCAAACACGTGAATTAGGTCGATTTTCTGCATAGTTATTATACTAGTGATATAGAATTCTCGCCTACGTTACTAGTGGTCCCGTCAGGGTATTATCCAGCCAGTATTTCTAGGAGGAAATGCCTTTTCCAGGAACTTTTACATATTAAATCGAACCGAAGGTCCAGAAGCGTGAATGCATTCCCATATATATATATATATATATATATATATATATATATATATATATATATATATATATATATATATATATATATACGCATGTATGTATAGGGCGTAACCACAAGCCTGGACCGGGCTAAATATTTGTAAATGCAGTCGATCCGAAATCAATTGGGTTCAATGTTGGTGGGAAGGGAAAACATTGTGACGTGGTTAAAGTTGTCGTCCGCCATCTTGGTGGCCATCATATTGGAATCAACTTGTTTATGTTCAATGGCAACATGGTCATAGGGGCCGACTTGAAGAAAATATTGGGGGGCCAAACAATGAACATCATCATATTCAGCTCCTCTTCTTCTTCTCCCCTCTCCCCCAAGTTCTGGGTCCGAAACTCCGCTTCATCCGCTCCGCTGCGAAATTCACGACCTAAGTCAACTTTGCCTAAAGCCAATAAAACAAATCCAAGTTCAAAATTTGGGAACTTCACTGCAACTTTACGCACCATATTGATCTTCGTTTGTCATATCGGTGCTGCCAGAGTATTGGTTGAAGCTTCAGTGCTCTATTAAACACAGTTTTGAAAACGGCGTTTTCTATTCAATAAGAGGGCTGTTCCTAATATTTAATTAAAGGCTCGACGAAGCTTATGACAGAACTTCTTGCTCTTTTTGTTAATTCTGCCTCGACTGAATTATATTGGAGGGGCGAGGACCCCACCTTTAAATATTGCGGGGCCAAAAGTGCCCTGTCCCCCCCCCCCCAAGTCGGCGTCTATGAACATGGTCGTGTGATATTAAAGAACAACATGGTGATGGTGGATATTAAACAACATCCTCATTCGAAGAGAAATCCAACGGTAAAGTTATTTTTCCATAATCTGCAACGATTTTGAAATTGTGAGTGGATTTAGGATGTTATAGGTGAAATGTGCTGTACGATGTTTCGAATTGAAGGATAAAGTGGGAAACAAGTTTTGTAACATCTCAAATTACGTATGACAAAGAAAAGAGAGAGCTAACATACATATATGAGACAATTACAATCACATGACATGTTCAACATGTCCACCATTCTGTTGTATGTACATCGTTAACCATGCGTCCTCCAGCCAAAAGGATAATTGTGATTATTTCCTCTCGAGTTAACATCTCCTCCTACCTACAAGAAAAATAAATAAAGAGACAATCAGTTTCTGTCCAAATGCTCTACACATAACAAAATTTACGTCTAAAAGATAACATAACCTATCATACATAAACAAGTTGATTCGAACATGGCGGACAAAACCTTAACTACTCATAATATTTCTTAGACTTTTGGCCTCTTGTAGGAAATATGCCAATAAACTATTCATGAGGAAAGAAACAATGTTTCAGGAAGTCCATTTATTTGACTTCGTCTTTACATGTGTAAAAACATGGAGGAAAATCGAAGAACAAATATCACTCCCAGGCACTATTAAACAATAGTATAGGATATAAATAAAATTCGGAATTGTGAGTACCAGTCAGGTAAATAAGAGTAACAAAGTTGATAATTAATCAACATCGATGGCATAGGCAGGGCGCAATTTTTTCTCAAACCTTCCCTCTTTTAGTACAGTGATACCGAAATGCATTATGCTCTCATGTAGCATGTTCCACTTGTGACCCCAATGTTACGACTCTTTTATATACATAATTTGTTAGGGGAAAGAAGCATTACACACATATGTTTAAAGAAAGACTTATTTGTCTTGAACTCCATCTTTGACCCTACACTATATTTCAACCGATTAGTTATACAGGGTTATTCAAAAAGAAAGAGCCGACGCAAAATATTTATTTCTAATAAACGGCGTAGATAGAGAGACATACGATGTACCTTAATATGGAGGAAAGTTCGAAGTTTTGTGTTATGCATTCAACACGAGCACTATTTGTTATGCGACAAACATTGAATCGGTAGTCTATTTCTTATCATAAACGAATTGGCTGGTCAATGGTTATTACTTCACTGCTGTAACAATGGCCAAGTTTTCGGCACAATAAGGTTCGCTGATGAACTGATAGCGGAGAACGAAAAGGATTTGCAGGAAACACTTTCAAACTTGAACGACCAACTAGAAAAAAACATGTAAAATGAAAATAAATAAGAAGAAAACCAAAGTGATAAAGTGCACAAGAGCAGGACATGAAGGGGCAAATGTATGGCTAGAGGGAGAGAAAATCGAAGGCGTTAAGACGTTCCTCTATTTAGGAAGTCTAATATCCTCGGACGGAAGACGCGAAAAAGACGTAAGTTCCAGAATAGCGCAGGCTAAACAAGCAATCAATAGACGTTCGAAAACGACTTATTAAGACAGTGGTATGGGGCGTGGCGCTTAATGGATCAGAGACGTGGACATTGAGAAAAGCTGAAATATCCAAGGTGGAAACATTTGAAATGTGGTGTTGGCGAAGAATGTTGCGCATAGTATGGACCGAAAGAAAAAGGAATGAAGACGTATTAAAGGAAGCTAATGAAGAACGACAGATCATGAAGACAATAGGAAAAAGAAGAAATAGCATGCTTGGCCATCTTATTCGGCACTCCGATTAGATCACCGTGTTAATAGAGGGAAAGGCAGAAGGAAAACCAGGAAGAGGAAGACTAAGAATCGAATATCTAGATGCAGTTACGAAGAGGAGGCCTTATCAAAGTATAAAACAGCTCTACCAAGCGAGAGAGAAGTTTTAAAATTGTCATTTTGCCTTCCAACCTATGGTTGAGGTGAACAACAAGAAGAATACGCTGTAACAATCCGAATTCACAGATCCTGAAGAATAGCAAGCATAGGTGGTACATACACGCTGTCTTTTATGTACTTGGACAGATAAAAATGACAAGGATTCACTCTTTGCATACTGCAGCACACAAAGCGATTTCTCTTGGAGCATCACCATTTTGTCGTAAACAAACCACAGTGACGCTGTAGGCATTGAATGGAACTAATAGATTGGGCTTTAAAACTTCGAATTTTTCCTCTATCCAGTGATATACGTATGTATCTCTATCTATTGCCATTCATTAGAAATACATATTTTAAATCTGCTCCTGCTTTTTGAATAACCTTGTATACTATATTCTTCACCTTTTTCAGCTCTTTTTCGCTACCATATGCAGCAAAATTTACCATCTGAGGAACCGGATAGAGATCGTTAAGAAGAAAGTGGATATTTTATTATTATTATTATTATTATTACTAGCAGCGTTCACCCCGCTTCGCTGGGGTCACCCCGGAACGCAATAAACTTTGTTACTTAGATAATTTTTACTTTTTCGCTTTCAAGTGATATGATAAAAACCATAGAAGATTGCAGTAAATGTTAACATTATATCGCCTGTCATTTATGTTAACCCGCCGAGTGACACGGTCATGTGGGTTGCATATAAATACGGTTAGATTTAGCTATGATGAGCTAACAAAGGATTTCTACGTTATGGACACTTGAATGGTCAATTATCTCAAGACACTGGTAATTGAAAATTAAAGTGATATGATAAAAACCATCTAGGGTCCAAATCTTAATAACCCCCCAAAAATGAAAGAAATTGGTTCAGCCGTATTAGCGTGATGAGCTAACAAAGGATTTGTACGTTCTCTTTTATATATATAGATTATTATTATTATTATTATTATTATTATTATTATTATTAGGTCTAATAATAATAACAATAATACTTAGCACCTGTTTAGTCATACTGTTAGCGTGCCCCATATTGGTGTGCATGGTTCTTGCGTTTCGGTTTTAAAAATATAGATTGATTATGTAAATGAATATTATTTTTAGAATGAAAGGTTGGATATGAATGTTAGCTAACATATTATTACTTAATTACGGGCAATAACACATTTTTTTTAAATTGAATAGATTTTGACATATTTAGCTCTTACATAAGCACAAAAGGGAAATATTTATTCCTAACATTGATATGTGCAATTTTGTATATAGCAGTAATTTGTAACATATTAACAAATACTCAAAACAACAATTACAATTTGAATGTATTTAACGGTAACTAATGGAGAGCGTTTAAATTAATGACCTCAGAATTGAAACCAACCAACCAATTAATGATCTAAGAGACCAAACCAACAATCAGACATAGCAATTATCATCAATTGCCATCGTAAGGCATGAAAATAATTAGGAAGGTTACAGGAAGCTTACTGACCTGGAGAGTGTTCTGTCATCTTCAAAAAGCCTTAACATAGAATTGACAAAAGATTAAGAATGTCAGGAGCTTAACAAGATGATCTGTTATTAAAAATTGAGGCTTTATATGTATATCTGATTGGCATAACCCTTTCACTTTCAATAAAGATTGTTTGTTTCCTAGTCCCAGTGACGTATTTAGGGGGGGCTTCCGGGCTTAAGCCCCCCGAATTCTTACTTACTATAGTAAATCATATGAAATATCTTGCACAATTTTCATATTTTCAGGCAAAGCGCCCCCGAAACAAAATCGTAAATACGCCACTGCCTAGTCCAATTCTAATGTAAGCCTCTGACTCTAACTAAGAATATTGCTATTGCTTTCATGATAACTTTTGAAAAATGATAATTAAAAGTTTTTTTTAAATTAGGCCTATACTCAAAATGAATTATACTGAAAATTAATTAAACAATACACTTGGATCTACTATATTACGGCAAGAACACTAAAATTCTCTGGTATTGACCCAGCATTGAGACAATTAAAACAAATTATTATTATTATTTTTTTTTTTTTTTGTTTAACATTCCGATTATCCCCTTTTAGGCTAAGGGAGACGATGAGTAAAGCAAATGAATGACGATGGAAGAATTGGTGGAATGGGAAAGTGGGAGGAAACAGGAGTACCCCGAGAAAACCCACGGACACGATGTTGTCTACCACAAACTTATTTGGCCGGGAATGAAACCGGGGATCCAATGCAGCAGAGGTAAAAGCTTTACCGCTGAGCTACCGTGCCCCGCATGCGAGAAGAAAAACATCTTCACGTACAACGAGCTGTTGACGTGATATTTTGTTGATTCCTAGAACATAAAGCAGTGATGGCCATGTTTTCCGCATGTAAGGATTAACTCTGTCCCAGTTGTACTATTCCCACTGAAAGCAACAAAATTTGGTATATCCTTGTTGCATCCATATAAGGATTCCAATAACTTTAAAGTCTCCACAGATTCACCACTTGAATGTGTTATATTGAATGTACTGCAATATGTTACGCATTACCTCATACGTTTCCTTTGTGTAAAGAGCATACACCACTGGGACGGATGAATAAGTATTACCAATATGGAGCAGCACTGCCTTTAGACTCATCTTACATAATTCAATGATCTATAGCCAACCTGCTGGATTGTGTTCACCGCCAAACTTCTGAAATAAACCATTAACATTGTTATACAGTAAAACACAATTCCTCCAGCTCGAAAAGTTAGATGATAAGTTTGTCGCATTCGAAACATAGTGATTTTATCATTTTTTTCCCAATAGATTCCACTTCTAAATTCGGAAGGCCAATCTTTCTGCTTTTATTTTCAATAGATTTAAATCCCGTATCAGATCATTTAACTGTTCTTGTGTGATGAGGTGTGGAGCATATGAAAAGGATGGTGGCTCGAGTTGACGTCCTTGTTGCCTGAACTTCCTTTTTCACTTTTTAAAAATAAAATCTGACAATTAAGAAAATACTGCATTAAATGATTCTTAGTTATACTTAAGTTTAACACGTGTTAATCGTTACTTTTTCGAATAATTTATAACCCATTTGGTATTGAAGCAAAAATAAATTTCTCCACAATCCTCCTATGTCCGAACCTTTATTATACGAAAGCTCGTATGTGAAAATGGAACCAATCTTATATAGTACTATCTATCTGTATGAGATTTTAGTACTTAGTAACACCCATGCTCTAGTGACTCAGGGGATTGTGCCTGGACTAAAATTGCTATGAATGGCATAGACAGTTATGGACTAGGACAACACAATGTTTTTGATTGCCTATCGCCACACAGCTTTTTTCCTTGACGGATAGTGACCCCCCATTTCTCTGTATTCATATATATTAAATAGATTATACTATCGTTAGATGGGATATTTGGTAATTTATGAACAGCGCTGTTTATCCGTCCTTTTCTCCGTGTTACCCTTTATTTTATTTCGTCTTTCGACCTGCAGCAAATATATATATATATGTGTGTGTGTATATTTGGTAATTTTTCGAATTGAGTAATCTGGTACCATAGCTATTGATAGAAGTCACGTGATTGTAGTACTGCATTCTGATTGGCTGATAGGTCTTCTCTACGACGTATAGGGAACTTAAGAAAGGGCCCATCACTTGTCCTCGGCAACGGTATGTAAAATACATCTCTTATATCTTGTGTGAAAAAAAGTTTATTATTATCAGTGTTATTACCACTCGTTATTCTGTACGTGAGTGTATAATGTAGAGTATTAGTCATTTACTGTAGAATTTTGTTAGTTAAACAAAAAAAAAAAAAAAGGTTATATTTTTGGAATAGTATTTCACGTTGTTACTCTGAATTGTAATTGAAGGCAGTAGCCATATTGAGTCAGGTTACAAAGTTAAAACATGTGCTATACCATGACGTTAAGGAATAATTAAGTGTATGTATGAAATCGAATAATCGAAGATAGCTCGTGATGCATATATGTTTTATTCTACGTGTCAGTTATAGAAAGTTTATTCTTGTTACATTTTGATTTTTTTTTTTTTAATTTTTAGTTTTTGTTAATAAAAGTTTGTTATGTCGACTTTATTCCAAGGTGTTCTTTGTCAAGTTGAATTTCTACTTAATCCTGCAACCAATCAAGACTGAATATTCAAATGTGCTTAATAATTATCTCTTTTTCAGCTTTATTCTCATTTTTACGTGCGCTAAACGACGTTATAAAATACATACCAGTTAGGGATACATTTCTCAGAAAGGACAACTTATTTTTTTTTTTCTTTTCATTTTTTTTAATTTAATCATCATCAAAACTGAACTTTCTGGGAGGGGGCTGGTAATGGTGACATTACCCACCCACAACAACGGTACACTTGCCTGTTTCTTCTTCTTTTCGTACAAATAAGAAGGGTAGTAAATGTTGACATCTCAGAAGTATCAGATTGAAAATATATTCTATAGTATTCTATAGTAAATCGTCTTGAGGAAAAAACATCCTAAAATTTGGCAACAGTTTTAAAGACATTACTATCGATCATCACAACAAATATCGATTCTGAACCAACATGTTATTAACTTGCATTTTTGTTTTAGCAAAACTCCTAAAATCACCTCCAGAAGTTAGGTAGTAACCATATCCGTCGTTTATTCCGTAACAATCTTCGCAAATGTTGCGGAGCGAAAGGCAACACAAAGCTTACAAAAGTCAATTGTAACTTCTATCCCTATTATTGCCAACTAAAACGTAGGTAGATTTTGCGTTGCGTTGACGCAAACCGCTACGGAATAGTTCCCTTGAGGTGTTAATGGAATTCCAACATTGAAAATTATTAAAGTGATACAACAACCATTAGTATCACTCTTGTAAAAGCCCCATATTTGGATGTAATAGTGGTCTACCAACGACGAAAGAAAAAGAATTACTCACATTGCATACACGTATGTAATTGGAGGAATAGCATCATTACCACTTATTACGTAATATAAATACTGTACGCAGCAAATAATTGCCTGGAGCCCGTGTAACACTATTTATCACATCTGAGGATGATAATGATAAAACGCAACGAATAAAAAGAAAACAATCTCGTGTTAATTAGTTTCTACCACTAAAAATGATTTGACTCATTTGTGTGTAATGTGTACGGTATATTTCCACATAAAAGAAGATTGGTGGCTGTGAATGTATGTTTCTGTTTTATCCGTTTACATTAACTTTATCTTTTTTTTTATCTTCTATGGTCAGTTTTTGGTGATATGGCGCCAGCTGCGCTATAACGTCGTTGTCCTTGTATTTTGACAACTAAATAAATCTCCCGCCAAATTCACCTTTCTTTTGTTTTTATACCTTGTTCCAGTTGTTACCACTAGACACACACACATACTGTACGTGCATACACACACACACACACACACACACATATATATATATATATATATATATATATATATATATATATATATATATATATATATATATATATATATATATATCAAGGATGAAAGCAATAAATAAGGATAGTTATTTGGTCAACAGGAAATTTATAACTCGCTCTGCTTCCAACATTCATCTCATGCACACGTCCTGTAGCGGTCGTTAAATATCAAACTCTCCGTCGTGCTGAGTGGTAGCCGTTTGTTTTATCAATTGATACACAAGAAAGAAAGAAAATAAAACAAAAGAAAGAATAAATAAATAAAGGAGGAGATAAATAAAATACTCATAGAATCAGTAGGAGCATGGGCGCCCGAAGAAAATTTTCTAGGGGGAGTCATCTCACTAGTTGCTTTATTACGTTTGGTATTTTTTTATTCGTATTAAGTTTGTATTATTTCATTATTTTATGTTTGTAAAATCTTAAGAAATTTAATACACTATAGTGAGCGGGGGGCGGGCTCCACCTTGCCATCCCATGAGTAGGGAATACGCTTTATACAAGTGACCTCTAAACAGTGACGACGCCAGCTTTAATTTCTTGAGGAAGGCAAACGGAGGGGATATGAAAATTTAGTGGAGCAGATATCTTGTTGAATAGTGAAAATAATGGTTTTATACTATTTGTCGTACTTACAAGGGCAATACAACATTTCTGGGGGACAGGAGCAGCAGGCACGTAACCAGGATTTCGTAATAGGGGGGGTCCGAGACATGAAGTACTGTGGTTGTCACACCAGAGTTCGATTATTCTAAACTATTTTACTGGTAACATATATTGATTTGTTTAGTCAGGATTTCGTAATGAGGGGAGGCGGGGAGTTTGACATGAAATATTTTTGTTATCACACCAGTGGCTTGATCAATTTAAACTATTTTACTAGCAACATATATTAGTTTGTTAAGACTTTAAAATTAGGACATGTTAGTAAATATTTTAGTAACAAACTATGAAGAAATCTCGAATAAAAGAATATTAAAAAAAAAAAAAGATTTGAAATGAAATCTTTAAGTTTTACGTCCCACGTATATGCCGGTTAGGTTAAAGGAGACGGTAATGATGAGAGATGAGTGAAAAGGTGGAATGAAGAAAGTGGGAGGAAACGGAAGAACCCCGAGAAAACCCATCAGCACGGTGTTTGTCCACCACAAAGTCCACACGGCGCGAGCTAGTATCGAACCAGGGAACCCAAGCACCAGAGGTGAACTCTCTACCACTGAGCCACCACCCCCCCTAAAAAAAGAGAGATTTAAAAAAAAGATTTAACAGTATCTACGTTCCTTCTGTTCATCCAAATATAACAATTTTCCTTTCATTATGACCTCAACTATTAAAAACTACATATTCAATAATGTTTTGTAAAATATTTTACAATATCTGCGTTTCTTTCTTTGTTGAATTAAATGTTAACAGAACTTGCTTTCTACATAACTTTTTTTTTCATTATTCCGCCAACTACTGTCTGTTCCAAATGACAAGTTAAAGGATCAGTGGAAAACTGTTTCCGAAATAACATGTTTGATACTGCTGAGAAGCGATGACGAAAAATTATTTTTATTTTTAGCTTTTTTTTATTTTTAACGCTGATTCTTCCTATTTCTTGTTTCTTTTTGTTTCATCCTTCCTTAATTCTTTTTATTTCTGGTCTCGAAGGGGGGGGGGTCCGGACCCCCCGGACCCACCCCTTGGCTACGTGCCTGGGAGCAGCAACCGCTGGAGAGCGCTCACATTCCTTGTTCTTTCTCTGGCATTGTCATTCCCTTTATACCAAATTAGGGGCTTTCTTACCCAAAATTCTTCAGCTTACATTGATAAAATGGTATATTAAGATAGTTCCTTAATATTTTTGTTTTTACTCTTCCACACTCTCCTCGTCCTTTTTTTTCCTTTCTTTCTTTCTTTCTTTGATGCTTGGGCTAATACTGTAGTTACAAATCAATAACAACAATATTTAGTCCAGGAACTTTAGTCAAAAAATGGGTGTTTCTTCGGAAAAATTAGAAGCCAAGGTTTTTCTTCACAAAAACGTTCATTAGGTCATTCTAAATGACATATCAAAAGTCCCCGACTTTCTGATGTACGCTTCCCCTTTTTCGGGGGGTGGAAGTGGGGGAGGAAAACGCAATTTAAAATACAATCAAATTCAGCTTATTTGCATGTTAATCTAAATATTCCGAATAAAAAAAAACAAAATTTACCGGGAACGCTTAGCACATTCGCTCGTAAATGTTTCACAGGAAATCACAAAGAATATCGGGTCGGGTTTCGGAAATATGACGTCATCAAAGTGGCCGACACCAGAATTTGTAGTGTTTTGTGGGAATGGTTATAACTTTCCGCAGAATAGTGGTAAAACCGTCGTTTTTGTTTCAGATTGAAGATAATTAATTACCAAATGTACGGAATGAAACGTGCTGTCTGCATTGTTGATTTCTTTCGAGATACAATAACAAAAAAACTAGTTTTTGAGTACCTGGTTTTAAGTATAAATGCAAATAACTTAGTAATCATAAAATATTTCAAAATATATCTTCAAATAAAGGTTGTAGGGCATTACAAAGCCTTTCCAACGGTATCTGTACCTGCATTTTTTGTAACTAAAACCAACTGAAAGGGAGAGGTCCAACTGCCCAATTATGGGACCAGTATTTAGATATGGTGTTAATCCTCAAAGAGTTTATTAGGGCAGAGAGGATGGGTGACTGGAAAGCATATCGGTCTGCAGTGAAGAGGATGATTCCGTATTTCCACACCGCAGGACATTTTTTGTACGCTAAAAGTGCCAAGTTGTTTGTACAAGACATGATAAAGTTGGAGAACATAATGGATGGAGACATCTATAGAAAATGTACTGCAGACTTTTTCACTGTTCAGCGATCAGACAATTTTTTTAGTGGAACTCGAACAGATATGGTAATAGAACAGTCACTCATGAAGTCTTCAAAGATACGAGGAGGCTTTGTGCATGGAAGAAGTACAAAAGAGAATGTTTTAACTAAGTCTGTTGTTGGTTTGTTAAGTGCGAGCAACATTTCTGAAGGACTAGAAAACTTTTGTGGGATTTCGTTTGCAAGTGAAGAACAGCACGTAGATGCACGAGAATCTCTAATCAAACTGGACCAAGAAGATGTTAGGAAAGTATCAGAGTGGTTCAGTGCCCACAACCCTTTCTCAAATGTACAAGTGATCATGTTCATAGCAACATGGGTTGCAGGTAATGTGGAGAAGATAAACTGCTACGATGCACTGAACATTGGAGCAACCATGATGGAAAGAAAAGTTGGTGACAATTTTCATGACATAAAATATTCTCGTACTAATAGGGTTCTTTCTCTTCAAACAGTGAACAGTCACCTTTCGGTACATGATGTTACTGTGCTTGTCGATCCACTGCTGTTGTTTCAACGATTCAGCGTAATCAAAAGATCAGATGATGACCTTCGAGCATGTTTAAATTTCGAACTGGATCCTTACCCAATGGCTCTTTTTGATGCAACTGGAATGAGAAAAACGAAGAAATAATCCTTATTCAACATCTTCAACTCGACCAATGTTCATCCTGATCTCGGAAACGCAAACTACGTCGTTGATGGAGGGTTCCTTCTTCATTGAGTGGTGTGGCGTCAAAACGATTCTTTCATGGATATTAGTGATAAATATGTGGCATATGTGGAAAAACACTTCATCGTATTTGATGGATATGGTAATCCTCAGAAAAATGTAAAAGGCATAGAGCAACCTCGAGCGACGGTGCTCGAAAGCAGCATCAACAACAATTATATTTGATGGAAACATGGTTGCGAATACGAGCCAAGAAAACCTTCTCGCCAAGGCAAACAACAAAAGTAGGTTGATTGGTTTGCTCACTGATAAATTCAAGACTGCCAATATTGATGTCAAACAAGCAGAGAATGATGCTGATGTCCTCATTGTAGAAACCGCACTCACGATATCAAAAATTAATTCTAATTCTGCAGTTATTGTTGCTGAGGATATTCATTTGTTAGTAATCATGACACCTCGATCTCCGCCGAATTTAGAATTTTTTTTCTTGAAGCCAGGAAAAGGAAATACAGAGCAGAAGATTTACTCATCAAGGAGTTTAGAAGGTGTATTCAAAAATCACATTTTATTTCTACATGCTTTTTCAGGATCTGATGGAACATCTGCCGTTTTTCAGAAGGGGAAATCAGCTTGTTTGATATTATCACAAACACGTCAAGATTTAAAACATGTCGTAGAAATTTTAAATCGAAGTAATGTTTCCCATCCAGAAATAACTGACAATGACATACAGTTTTTTGGGGGGTTTATACGGTGCATCTGCAAATGACATTTCACTAAATGATTACCGTTATCATTATTTCACCAAATCAGTGAAGAAAAATAAGTCTGTCGATTTAAAAGCCATATCACCGACTTCAGCTGCAGCACAACATTTGTTTCGGGTTTATTACCACGTACAAACATGGCTCGGAAACCAACTAAATCCTGAGGAGTGGGGTTGGGTTATGAAAGACAATTTTTTAGTACCAATTCGATCAACGCAGCCACCTGCTCCACTGCCCCTTTTAAGAATGATTTTCTGTTCATGTTCTAAAGGATGCGGCAATTCGTGTGGATGTCGAAAGATGGGTCTGTTCTGCTCTCTTGCTTGTGCAAATTGTCACGGACAATCCTGTTTGAATGTCACTCCAACGGAAGGAATCTCTGAACGTGAAATATTCATGGACGCCGAAGAAATAGAGGCCGAATACTTATTGGGTTCCTTTGCTGATTGATAAATAATAATTGTAATTATAGCATGTCCCAAACCAGGTGGACATGCTATAATTCAATTATTATTTATCAATCAGCAAAGGAACTCAATAAGTAAACCATTACACGTAAGTTGAATAGTTTACATCTCTTATTCATTATTACTCTGAATTTTACATTGCTCATTCTACAAACGATAAGAATCTATTGCCGAGCGTTGTAAATCCTCATTTTTGTATCTGTGTCTGGGGTGTGTGTGACTTACGGATTCTAATGGATATTGAATCTTATATCCATTTTTTAAATTTAAAAAAGTAGGCTTATATTGTGTTTACAAGAGTCGGTCTATTAAATAAAACAACATACCTTCCTTACATTTCAAAATACAAAATACAAAAAAAAAAAAATAAATAAAAAAAATGCAGGTACAGGTACAGTTGAAAAGGCTTTATAATGCCCTACAACCATTGTTTGAAGATATACTTTGAAATATTTTATGATTACTGAGTTATTTGCATTTACACTTAAAACCAGGTACTCAAAAACTAGTTTTTTTGTTATTGTATCTCGAAAGACATTAACGATACAGAAGCACGTTTCATTCCGTACATTTGGTAATTAATTATCTTCAATCTGAAACAAAAACGACGGTTTTACCACTATTCTGCGGGAAGTTATAGTCATTCCCACAAAACACTACAAATTCTGGTGTCGGCCACTTTGATGACGTCATATTTCCGAAACCCGACCCGATATTCTTTGGCACTTCCTGTGAAATATTTACGAGCGAATGTGCTAAGCGTTCCCGGTAAATTTTGTTTTTTTTTTATTCGGAATATTTAGGTTAACATGCAAATAAGCTGAATTTGATTGTATTTTAAATTGCGTTTTCCTCCCCACTTCCACCCCCCGAAAAAAGGGGAAGCGTACATGAGAGAGTAGGGGACTTTTGATATGTTAGTTAGAATGACCTAATGAACGTTTTTGTGGAGAAAAACCTTGGCTTCTAATTTTTCCGAAGAAAAATGCTAAAGTTCCTTGACTAATTTTGCATCTCGGAAAGGAAGCGTAGCCAAAAAGGATATTTTTTAAATGTTGAGATTAATTATCTTTTTATTATTAACAATAGAGTATTATATACAAAATATTACGTTAGGAGAGAGAAACTTGGCTTGTTACTAATATGTATACCAATTTGTATTTTTAAAGGTCCTGTTAAATTGATATTACAGTCTCAAATTAGGCCAAGGCAGTATTTGACAAAATCGAATACCGAGCTGTGATTAAGTTCTTCCGTCTTCAAGAAAAATCGGTTCAAACGAAACATGATGGTATGACAGCTGTGTATGGTGAGGAATTCCCAATGTGTAATACAGTGAAACGCGGGAAAAGAGAATTCAAATTTGGTCGCACAATCTAGAGGATGATCTATGAGTAGGTCGTCGCTCAAAGACTACAGACCCAAATGTAGTGGCAAAAGTTGAGCAACTACTGCTTAAAGTAAGACGTTTGACTATTAATATATTATCTAAGGAAGTGAACATTAGTAAACATTCTGCATCTCAGCAAAGGAGCAGCAAAGTAGGTTCCTAGTTTTTAATAACAGAACGTGTGCAATGTGCACAAAGCGTTTTAGACCTAGATCACAAGACATGGTTGCTTTTGTATACATATTAATGATTATGATTCAATGCTGGATGAAACTATTTGATCCTGAAACCAAAGAACTGAGAAAAGTTGGAAACATACCTCTCGCCATCTCCCCCTCCGAAAAAAATCTTAAGTACAGCATTGTCCGTGTTCGGGAACGTAAACGTGTGATCTTGACTACTCATAAAACGGACCTACAATCGCAGGAACCTGCTGTAAAATTTACAGAATGCAATCAAACCAAAGAACAGACTTTTGCTCTCGAAAGATGTATTGCTGGTAGCGGATAATGTAGGTCCCACATACTGAGCAGCAGATACACTCACTTCTTGGATACAAAACTTGGTCGTACCCACCACACTCACAAGATCTGATTCCATCCGATTCCTTCCTCTTTCAAAATATGAAGCAACATTTACACGGTAAGTGTTTCATGGATTTTGAGGAGGTCATTAATGAGATGGAAACCTGGTGTGCCTCCAAATTCGCGGACTTTTATGATGATATTAATGGACCGATCTGTTGGTATGGCAAATGTAAGGAAATGCCTCCTAGGTGTCAAGTTTAAACGAATTGCTATATGTTGGTTGACTCCAAGAGGTAGGACAGTGAGGACGTGTTAAGAGTGTGTGTCGCATGAGTGATGTATGCAATTCCCATTATCTTAAAGCTATTTTCAAAACTTTTTATACTCTCTCTCTCTCTCTCTCTCTCTCTATATATATATATATATATATATATATATATATATATATATATATATACGTATATGTACAGGGGCGGATCCAGGATATGATCAAGGGAGGAGCTAAACCATATTTTGCCGTTTTATCTAGTGTAAAACAGGATTGAAGCCCATTTTATCCGTGTGTACCTCAGCGTCAAGGGGGGAGGCTATAGCCCCTATAGGCCCCCTTGGATCCGCCACTGTATATATATATATATATATATATATATATATATATATATATATATATATATATATATATATATATATATATGCATATGCAAATGCATGTTGCAATACTATAATTGCGATAGTTCAGTATCGAGTGAGATAGTTTTATGACACGAAACGAATGTTAAAGAATTCATGAAAGAATATTAAAATGTTAAGTATGGATGATCCCAAGAATGGAATCGAATTCATATAGGAATATGTTTGCGTTAAAAAAGTGAACTATAAAGAAAATATTATGTAGATACATCAGTCTAATATGTGAGGCAATTATACAAAGATGTTAAGTCAAACATAAATGCAATTGTGGACATTAATTTAACATTGGACTACTTCAGAAATGCAAAACAACGAGAATCAAAGATGCAAAATTTCTTCAAATGGAATCGTCGCTAAGTGCAAAGTGACGTAAATATACGTACATGAATATAAGCTACCAAACTTTCAAGAAAGAATGCTTTTAGAAAAATCATATCTCTTTTTTTCAGTAGTGAAGTTCTAGTAATTTAAAAAGTGTAAAAGTTATTTTAACATGATGAAACAAAAACACTGTTCTTGCATTTTAAAAGTTCAAATTTCTCTTCCTGACAAAAGATATAATTCCTATGAATTTTAGCTTAAAATAGTTTTTTTATACAATTGAAAAACAGAGGAGAGATATTTGTTTAGTCTAACGTGCCACAATTATGCACAGAAGTTAAAGAAGATGGTGATAATGGAGTTATGGTTGATAGTGGAGAAATGAAAAAATTGGGAGGAATCGAGAGAACTCCGAGGAACCCCACACTCACGGTGTTTGTCCACCACAAAGTCCAGAGACCTCACGCACCAGAGAGAAGTAACAAATAAGTCAGTAAATTTTTTATAAAGATTCGTACTTTTAAAAATTCTTCTCATCGTGTTTGTGTGTTTATTTTGAATACTAATAATAGAGCTACTTGCTGAAGAACTTTACAGAAAATAAATTAAAAGTGTTTATCTATTTTCCTGAAAAATCGTCGTTTTAACAGCCCAACTTTAAAAAAAATAACTCGCCTTATATGCAGCAAAATTTGTGAATTTTTAAAAAATTTATTTTCTACTAGGTTGTAATAATGACAAGTAAACCTTACGTTTGGGTGAATCGAGTTGCTGACTGAGACACATACGAGAAAGTAGTACTAAATGTGGTCAGTATTTCAGTGAAGTTGTAGGTGCGAAGCTCCAGGGGTTTAGGAGATACAGCTACCAGAACATCACATGGGGTTACAGAAGATCTACATACAGTTGGAGGTAAAAGCCCTGTAAGACCTCTTGTAACGGCAAAAGGTGAATAACAAATATATGGGTACATATTAGGACTAGGGAGAAGTCATATAGTAAGGGTATACCTGAAGGCGGCCATCTTGAAATCCGCCATTTTGAATTAAGGTTAAGTTTCTAAAACAGGAATATGGTCATGTGATACATGATTTAAGGCGCAAATTTAATCAGAAGAACAATGATGACGTTAATTTTGACTTACCTGCAATTGGTAAAAAGTTACAGGGATATTAAATATTGTTGCAGTATTTGTATTAGTCCTTTACCCCAGCTTGTAAATTTTGTGTTAATGATAATAATTAAATAAAAAGCAGTGGATAAATATTAGGTCTATGGTAAGAGTTGCCTTGATGGCGGTCATGTTCAAATCCGCTATTTTGAATCAGACAAAAGTTTTAAACAAAACGCATAACAGTGACACCTTATTAATAGCTAATTTTACCTTAAATCCAACGGTATAACCATTTTTGCTTTATCATTAACCAGCACAAAATTAAATGGAAATAGAGTAATGCAATAGATGACTTCGGGCTAGAAGTTAATTAGAAATACAAGGGTGGCGTTATACCGTTGGATTAATGGTAAAATTTGCTATTAATAAGATGTCACTGTTATGCGTTTTGTTTAAAACTTTTGTCTGATTCAAAATGGCGGATTTGAACATGACCGCCATCAAGGCAACTCTTACCATAGACCTAATATTTATCCACCTCCTTTTTATTTAATTATTATCATTAACACAAAATTTACAAGCTGGGGTATATGCATATAATACATATGCTGCAACAATATTTAATTTCCCTGTAATTTTTTACCAATTGCGCGTAAATCAAAATTAACGTCATCATTGTTCTTCTGAATAAATTTTGGCCTTAAATCATGTATCACATGACCATATTCCTATTTTAAAAACTTAATCTTAATTCAAAATGGCGGATTTCAAGGTGGCCGCCGTCAGGTATACCCTTACTATATGACTTTCCCGTAGTCCTAATATGTACCCATATATTTGTTATTCACCTTTTGCCGTTACAAGAGGTCTTACAGGGCTTTTACCTCCAACTGTATGCAGACTATTCTGTACTTCCATGTGATGTTCTGGTAGTTGTATCTCCTAAACCCCTGGAGCTTCGCACCTACAACTTCACTGAAATACTGACCACATTTAGTACTACTTTCTCGTATGTGTCTCAGTCAGCAACTCGATTCACCCAAACGTAAGGTTTACTTGTGAGATTGTAAGTAAATGTGGTTTTATTTTCTTCCTTGAAATCTCCAATCCTTCCAGAAATAAAGACCAGTTTCCTCTCAACCCCCTTCGCAAAATAAAAGTCAAATGGATCACGTTATACCAGAAAACAACAGAATGTTTCCAACTCTCTATGACTGCTGATTTCGATGGGCTTTTCATAAATGACTCCTTTATTTTAGTTCCAAGGACTTCAACCCGGACAAAAGCATGTATTTCGGGACACTCAAATTTATGGTAAAATAATTAGTGAATCATGTGAATCATATGTTTAATCATTATAATATATTTGTAGCTATGAAATTTTCCCCTCTTCAATCGCTTTTTTAATCATTTTAGATTTAAAATATTAATAATAAATCAAATTTACGATTTAAAATGATCGTAATTTCTTGTAAATATGACAACGGAATTATCATATAATTACATACTGCAATATTATCATTCAATTTCCACCTTTGGTTGTGGCAAAAAAAAAAAAAACAAGGAAAATAAAACAGACCTGAAGGGACTTTATAAGGATCCAGGATATTTAATTCAGATTTAGTGTCTGGAAGGCAGTCTATGTTTTGTCACTGGAAGTGTACGGAATGTGTTGTCCATTCAGTAATTAATATTTAAATGTAATATGAAACGAATTAAAACGGAACTGCACTTGATATCTTCGGACTAAATGACCATCAAATAAAATAGCAAATAAATGAACAAATAAATAACAATATGGTGCTGAAACATATCAGTTCCAAAGGTGGCTCGGGTCATTGAAGTAACTAGGACAGTTTGCTAAGCAGGGGGTATGGATCCTTACTTCTGAGAATAGAAATACCTGTAGACCAACAGTATTCTAGGAGGACTGACAGTGTTAAAGGAGACTGGTGTTCCCAGCTTCTTCTAGTTCCATCCATGTCTATGACAGAACCAATGGGTGATATCAATAAAACGGAGAAGTTACTCATTACGCCCAATTTTGAAGTAGTTACTCGCATTGGTATCAATAAAAAGAGAACTGAGCACTAGTCGTCTCGGCTGACCTCGGAGAAGCCCCGCCCTTTTGAAGTAACCACACCTCTATTCTCGAGCCGAGTAACTACTACGCGTTTGATATCAATAAAAATCAAAGACTCCTCTGTGATGCTAGTAACTTCTCCAAATTTGTGGAGCAAGCTAAATAGGTGACTCCGTGCGAAATATGGCAGAGTATATGATTTACGTAGAAAAATTTATAAACTGCATAGAAATGTTGGAAATGGAGATTACAAAAAGCATTATAAGTTTATGAAAGAAAATGTAGTGATTAGCACAACATTTTTTAAGGAGAATCAACCGAAATTCGGGGTGGTGGACTACGTAATGATGAAAAGGGTTTTCTTCAAGGGCGCCGATCCTGTGAGGGCCCGGGCCCCCCAAAGCTCATGTGGGCCCCTATTGTATTTATGAATATACAATATTTGGCATAATTAGAGTGCAATTTGTCTTAAAATCCCGATATATATACCTTCTGCATCTGAATGCCCTCTCCCCCCAAATTTACAGAGAAATCGGTGCCCTTGGTTTTCTTGCGTTACGTGAGCGATCCGGGATTCCAGGTCGGAATGTCAGGGGATTCTGGTGTGGCTCAAAGTACTATCTATGACTACCTGAAAATGGATTGTTTTCGGAAGTGTGCGTAATATACAAACAGCAAATGCAGAGTGGCAAGAACAATATACATTTCCGGGTGCTATCGGAGCACTTGACTATATACAAGTGGCATTAAAGAAACCTAGTATTTTGGAGAGTAATACGTTAATAGGAAGAGCTATTTCGTGGCTAAGCGGTTAGCGTACATGCCTTTGGCATAGGAGACCCGCGTTCGATTCCCGGCAGGAGCTCATGTGGTTTGGATTCCACGTTAATCAGTGGGTTCTGTCTCATATAGGCACGCTACTGAAAAGGACGTTAAACTAATAATCAACTCAACTCAACGTTGATAGAAGGGGTGTATACATAAGAATGTATTTTGTTTATGTCAAGGCGAAAGGGGACACGTATGGTGTGGAAAATGCAATCAGATGGACGTGATTTATGACGTGGGTGGCTGGACTTTTTTTTAAAAAGAAAACAAAGGAGCCAAGTGTCTGATTCCGTTCTTAAAGCCAAACAATCTACAAAGATCTTGGACAACACGTGATATGTGCTTGTCGTGTTAATCTTGATATTGCTGGATTCCAATCAACATCCATCAGCTCAAATAGGTTCATTCCCATGGTTTCAGTATTACTTTCTTCTTTCCTTTTTTTTATTTTTTCTTCTTTTTTATTTTTGTTTTATTCTCGCTCGAATATTAAAGATTCTCTTTTGAATTTGTGTCTCAGTCGTAGATGTATTTGATATTTCGTTGCATTTCACTGTAATTAAAGTTTCGGCTTTCCTTCGTTTACTTTCTGGTAGCTGTGACTTTGAATGTACCATTGGAAACTCTTTTAAAATATCCACAAATGCACTTTGGTTGAAGCTATCGTTGCTACTTGCCCGTTTCATGGCTTTTAAGATACTACGCCATAGGTTAAAAACAACGAAATGACTGCGCGATGAATGGGAGAAATGAATAATCACTTCTTTTATTGATACGACTCAGTGCTACGTGCAGAGGAAGCGCGAGTAAACGTTCATAAATTTGGAGCAGACTAGACCTGAGTAGTGGCTTGTTTTATTGATACGAAATTGAGGGAGGAGATTACTCCAGGCGTAGTTACTCCGATTCTCGAGCAGGACTTCTCAGGAGTAGTTACTTATTTTTATTGATATCACCCAATATCTTGCAGTCTTTGCTTCCGACCTTAATAATTCAAAGAAGGCAAACTCTTATCACAAGATATCGGTAGATTTATATTTATCTTAATCATGTCTGTAGTGTGGAGAAAATATTGTTTTAGAAGAACAATTGATTTCCGGTAAGTTTACCAGATGCACTTTGGAAAATCTTCAATATCAAAGACTTAAAAATAACAGCCATTGATCAACCGATGTCTTGACGCGTTTCCGTAAACGCTCGAGGGTTAAAGAAAAAGAAAAGATGAAACCGTAACTCATGAAACGAGCACATGAAAGCAAAACGTGAAGAATAGATAGTGAAACAGGAAACGTGTTTCCAATGAAAAAGTTTTTCCTTTTTTTTTGTTTGCAACGATCGCAACGCCAAAATTGTCGTTAGTGACAGAAAACCGAACTAAAACGAGAGAAGAAGTCCCTAACCCACACTCATGTGAAGCAAACCAAAGGAAAACACGGAAGGAAAGAAAGAAAGAGAGAAAGAAAGTGAAGAACGAAACGAAAAGGTAATTCTTTTGGTTTTCTTTTGTGTTGAAGTCACGCTTCTAGAAACTAAGTCTGCTCCACAAGTAACACAATTCTTCAACAAATGAATGGTTTCTAATTAATTACAACGCCCAAAGCATTCCAAATAGTTTATACTGACCGTAAAAGGAACATCTAGGCTTGAATGAGAGAATTAGAATCTAAAGTCTAAAACAATGTTTCTCGAACAAAAACATTTTCTTAAGAGGGCTTCTGAAGTCCGTCCTCAACTTAATCACAATTAATGTCGGCAAAGACTAGAATAAGCAAAGTAACTATAAAATCTATTTCTAAAGGAAATCATGGAAAATTTATTTGTTTGTTTGTTGCTTTTAACAGAAACCAAATTTCCAATTACAAAAGAGCTTACATTGATAAAAATTTACATTGGAAAATACATTTGTAAGCAACAACACACAAAAAGATAGAAAACACCAATAAAGACAATGAACTAGATGATGAGATACAGCACTATTTGTGTTAAGTAAATTTTTATAATTAAAAATTATAATCGTATTTATCAATATATTAATTCTTACTAAACAAGAAGACAGGGAGACAGCAGGTTCTCTGCGACACCATGAAGGAAAAAGGTGAGGAGAATAAAGAAGTTGTGTAAGAGCTATGCTAAAGCTTAGCAGCCCAGCGCATGCATGTCGCATACTAGTGACATGTAACGTGCGTTGTGCAAAACACTTGATACCAGTGGCGTCGCCTTATGGAGTTCGCAAGAGCACATGAACCACCAAATACAGATGGTAATCAGAAAAATGGAAACACCTGTAGTTGGCAACACGTCAGATGTATGGGTTGACAGTAGTGTCGTGGCGCCCGCAGCGCCGGACCGCTGGTAGTGGTGTGTTAGGTCGGTCTCCATACTACGTCAGGTGCAGTGGAACAGCAGTGTCCAGTGGCTGCAGCAGACGGAGGTCGTGTAAAATGGGAGACCTCTCACATTTTCAAAGAGGGCAAATTGTTGGTGCGCGGTTATGAGGAGTGAGTGTGACGGCAGTGCCTACTGTGTTAAGTGTGTCGCGTGGGACAGTGTCGAAGATGATGACGGCCTACACAACACACGGGAAAACCACATCGGGGAAGCGGAACAGTGGGCGTAAAAAAATCATGAGTGACAGGTCACGCCGGGTATTAAAGCGCATTGTCACGCAGAACGTCGTGCCACTGCGGAGCAAGTGACGGAGGAACTCAATCAGCACCTCCCCCACCCTGTTTCGACAATCACAGTCCGCCGCGAATTACATGACATGAACTTACGGGGTCGAGTTGCACGGGCCAAACTGCTCATCAGGGACCATATGCCGCGACCATGCAACTTGGACCGTTGAGGACTGGAAACGTGTGATATGGTCTGTAACGGATGAACGATACACATATAATCTTTAAATAGCCCCCACTACCCACAGTCCTGCGAGAACGGACGTCACCCCACTTCCCCCTTTAGAATACAAGAATTTTAAAAGGAGAGAGAAAGGAGAATTCCACTCCCCCACGGCTGAGAATAATGACGACGTGAAGAGTGAGGTTCAATACTGGAAAAGGCTTATACTGTATGCAAAATATCACTATTAAGATAATCAGGAAAATTTCTACTATTACTTGTAAATGTAAAAAGTTTTCTAACAAAATGGAAAATTTTATTATAACAAATCCGAAACGTGATATATAAATAGTAATATAGAAAACATTCAACAATTTTAACAAGCAATAATATCATTAATCGAAATCGCCGTTAGCAAGTAACATTTTTTCCAAAAAGGATTTTTTTTTCCAAGTGACAAAATTTTCTGAAGTATGATTATAACCAATCGTAAATCCAAATATAGAATTTAGAAACCTATACAACAATATCATCAAAATGTATGGAACTCGAAGTTACTGCAAAGTGGCTTTCTTTGGAATGAAAATGTGGGAGGAAATGATTTTCTTAAATATGGGTCAAAATGCATGAATTACGAGCAATAGCTCAACTGTAATTCTACAAATCCTTTCTTTTTTCTATCCTTTTCCAAAGCGGACCTAAGACATAAATCATTCATTTGAAGTCTCCACTAGCCTTAATATTTTCCGTAATTTCAATATATTAAACTTCCTGACTAGTGACTTTACTTTAGTTTTATCAAGGAAAACAAGAATCAACATGTTTTAACTCAAGGCATAACTCTGCCTACACAAAACCTTTAACATGAACTATTCAGTTAACTATTTTTACTTTCTTACTTTTCCTTTCGCAATATTTTTAGAAATAAGTGCTTCCAAATATAATGAGTAATAATAATGTCTTCTAAATAATAACCATAGTCAGGAACTGTTATAGTTCTTAAAAGAAGTTAACTAAACTATACGATTATACGGAAAAATATTAATTTAATGACCCATTTTTTTTTTCATTCAGAGGACCTAACACTCTTACCTCATTTTATACACTGCGAAGCGCTTCAGTCTTAAAGCCAGAACCTCGGCTGCAATGTGACGTCATCCCGATCGACGACTCGCGCAATCCAATCGAAGGTTATGCAGTGCTTCCAACTCCAAGAGAAATAACCGACTTAACAGTAAACTGGAGTTTCATCTCACAAAATTTTCCTTTTACAAAATTTCATTTTATTATGAAACTTGGGTGGGTTACATAATATCCGAGGGTCGGTCAAAAAAAATTTCCTAACCATAACAAATCCCAAGTTGAATAATAAAATAATTTCAATACATTACCAAATCTTCCATAAATTTTCAAATGCTAACGCCTTCTTTACAAACTTCTACAGTAATTTTTCCAATTCCTTACACAACATACACAAAGGATGATGATGAGGTATTTACAAAATGAAAAGGGTTGACCTCCCACTTTCTCGGACGAGGCATTCCTGCAGGAATAAAAAAAATATACAACACAAAATTTGTTCGAACAAACATCCAATATATATATATATATATATATATATATATATATATATATATATATATATATATATATATATATATATATATATAAGTACAATATTAATAATTTAGTTAACCTCAATTCTCACATCAAATCATCATTTTTTTCGTGTTACCTTATGGGTTAGATTGATTAACTTGTCTCGGTGGAAAATATTTCTTACAAAAACGAACATGGCGTTTTATATGAACACATGGTCTTTCAATATTTTCTAGCCAAACTGTATTTGGTGTAGGTTTAGAAATAAGGCGATATGGGCCTTCCTACTGAGGGGCGATCTTTGGATTGAAATGTTTCTCAGCTGAAATTTTCATGAACCTTTTAACCAATACTAAATCATCAATATTTAAATTAACAGGACTATGTTTTTGACTATATACCTTCGCACTATGTTTCCAAGCGCGTTCAATGTTATTATTTATATTGACTAATTTTTGCTCTTTATCCTGGTCATCGTCTAAAAGATCTAAATCCATCAACCATTTAACATCTAATGGATGGTAAAATTTCCGTCCCATATAAAGTTCACACGGACTGGTCCCAGTAGTTTCATTCATACTTATGTTAATAGTAAAAGCAATTTTAGATAGTAATTGGGCCCAATTCTGTTGAGACTTATCAACATAAATACGAATTAAATTTTTAACCGATCTCACCGTACGTTCGGCTCTGTTCGATTGTGGGTTATATGGGGAGAATTTTACACTCTGTATACCATAGCTATACAAGAATTTTAAGAAGTAATCACTCACGAAATAAGAAGCGCCATCACTTAGGACTTTACCAGGAAAGCCGTATCGAAGAAATAATTCCTGTAACTTATTGCAGATGATTTTTGAGGTTAGTCGTCTTAAAGGTTCTAAAAAGACAAAACGACTATAGGCGTCAGTGACAATTAAAATATATTCAAATCCAGAACTACTAGGCAATTTCCCCGCAATATCAATAAACCAAGTATAATTTGGGTGCATTACCTTTTTTGTAAAATATTGACCCATAGGTTTTCGATTGGAATCTTTACAGGTTTGGCACAAATGACAAGATTGTATAAAATTCTTAATGTCAGAATATAAAGTAGGCCAGGTATACTTTTCAGCGACCTTAGCAATGGTTTTTCGATATCCCATATGCCCACCATGAATTATTGGACAATGAGAATACTCAATAATCGACTGAATTAAAGAATTAGGTATTACAATTCTAAATCCATTATTCCCTTTACCTTTTGTCTTTTTTAACAAGATCTTATTTCTTAATACATACGGAGAACTTCTTCCTTTCGCTCTAACCTATTGATAATCTCTCTTAATTCAGGATCCTTCCTCTGGTGATCTGTAAGAGGCACATTAAACACAGGATTTTGCCAAAAATTAATGAAAGACAAGTTTACTGTTTTATTATGATCTTTTACGACTTCCATTGTATTTTCATCTTTTGTATAGAATTCTAGATGGTTTCCAACCCTTGAAAGGAAATCGGCTATACTATTTATTTTTGATCTTACATGGACTATACGAAATTTAAACCTCGAGATTTTCTCTAACATAGTTCCATATCTCCTTTGTCTTTTATGGTTATTAAGTAACCAAGTTAAACTCTTACTATCAGTATATACTACAAAGGGATTTGCCAAGTAATACTCGAATTTTTCCAAAGATAAAGAAAGAGCCTTAAGTTCTAATTCGTATATATTTTTACTCCAATCAGATTGTGGAATTGCCCGACTAAACATAGATACAGGTCCAAGATTCCCTTCCGAATCGTATTGGCTGAGAACCCCAGAAAAATGACGCAAAGAGCTATCACAATGTATTACGAAGTTGGAATTCATATCTGGGACTTTCAAAATGACCTGACTACAAAAGGCATCCTTTAATTTTTGTAGGGCTTCATCATGAACTTTAGTCCATTTAAAAGGCTTTTTTACAGATCTTAATTCTTGAAGGGGAGCAATTAACTCTGAATACCCATAAATAAATTTTGAATAGAATGAGAAAAATGAACATATTCTGTTCACTCCTTTTCTATTCTTTGGTTTTGGTATCTCCTCGATAGCTTTAATTCTCTCAGGGTCTATTGACATGTTGCCATTTTCAAAACGAAACCCTAAATATTTAATACTAGTTTGAAATAGACAGGACTTCTTTTCTGAAATAGTAATTAACCAATTTCTTAGTCGAGATAATACCTCCTCTAATAGAGCTTTATGACTCTCAATATCTTTGCTAAATAAAATTATGTCATCAAAATATATCTCTAAATTCTTACCAATTAACCCTTCAAAGACTTTTGACATCAAATTACTTAAAACAAAAGGTGATAACACTAATCCCATTGGTACCGATTTATATCGATAGATTTTATTTTTTGTCACAAAAGCAGTAATATTTCTACTCTCTTCAGACAGAGGAATTTGATGAAAACAGGATTTACAATCAAGTTTTGAAAAGATATTATTGTCCGAAATACTAGATATTACATTCTCCATGTTAGGAGAAGGATAGCTGTTTACCATCACCTTTTTGTTCACCTCTCCGTATGAATTACAAGCCGCCTGCTTCCGTCTGAATTTGTTACTAGAAAGCAGGGTGATGTGTAGGGAGAATAATCTACTTCCTCTATAATATCGTCTTTTAAAAGCTGGGCAATAAAAGAATCTAATTCCTTTTGCTTATGCGTTGGAAGCTGATAAGGTTGCGATCGAATGGGAGTTTTATCGGCAAGTTCTATTTTGTAAGTGAAATTTTTTACTCTACCAATTTTGTTTCCAATAACATCAGAATATGAAGTTAACAAGTTATTAACATATTCCTGTAAATTAGAATCACATAGTAATAATTGATCAGGAACCGTATAATTACCTTGAGATTCCTCCGGTCTCATCTCCGGTGGATGCAATATGGACTGATCAAAAACGAATTCCACTTCTGGGTCAAACGTGGTGTTAACTCCGTCGTCTCTGGTTACTGAAGTCGATGGAGTCCAACTCTGATGAGAATTACCATAAGATCTAGGCTGAGGTGTAGCTTTCCGACAACCAAGGTCGCATGGCGGCTGCTTTCCACTCACCCCATTCCTAGAAGTATATGCAGAAGCGAGAGAAGTCTGGGCACACAAAAGTTCATCAGCTCGGGTCATAGGAACCACTAACTTCCGAGCTTTTATATTATATAAATTACCAGCAATGTCTATTATGGCATTGTATTTTGTATGAAAGTCATTTCCAAGCAGAAGATCAAACTCATTAGAGTCCACGATGAAGAAAATTTCACTAAATTGGTGTCTTCCAATTTTAAAATATAGTCTTACTCTCATATCCACTGTAACTTTAATATTTCCTAAGCCGATAGTCTGAACGTTCACCTTTTCTGCCTTTATTTTACATTTTTTTCTAAGTTCATCATAAAGATGTCGAGCCAAATAAGAGTTCGTACTCCCAGTATCAATTAAGCACTTAAAACGCATGCCCGTAATGTAAACAGGAATCGCTAACAAATTTTCCAATTTACTACCATTTTGTTTTACGTCTAAGTTATTTTGAGTTAAGTACTGAGATTCTAAATTATGGTAATGAGAAAATTCCGCCTTATCAAATTTTTTATAGTTAGATGGTAAAGAATACCTAGCTGGAGAAACTAAATTTTTATGCAAATTTATTGGTTCACGAGATTGCAACACTACTTGCTGTTTTGTGTTCTTCGCTCCGATAAAGGAAGATGATTTACGGGGTGGTACCAAGTCCCGTACGCTACTACCTCGATTAAGTAATTTATAATAATCCTTCCTATACCTATGCAAAGCATCATAGTGTTCTGCAGCTAAATACAATTGATTTAAATCGATAGGCATACCTCTTTCAGCTAGAAATTGATGGGCAGAAGGCGTTACCATATTAGTGATTAAACTACAAATGGTGGCTTCATCAAAGGACATATCAAGTACGTGAATAATCGATAATTTATTATCTACGAACTCATATAATGAATGATCCTCCCGCATGGGAACGTAGAAAAATAGTCGCATGAATTGTGTTCTACCAATAGTGGAAATAAATCGCACCACTAAATGTCTACAGACTGTTTGCCAAGGGAAAGCGTCCCCAATGAACGATTGTATTACTTCTTGCATTTCTCCTTTTGTACGAGAAAGACAAGCTACTAACACAAGATCTAAAGGCAAACCCTTTCCTCTGACAATACTATCAAGTTTTAGTAAAAACTGAAATGTAGACTCAGTATTGGTACCATATATTATAGGTAGATTATTAATATCATGCAACAAAGATTTATAGATTCCTTCCGAAGCAAATTTCTCAAAATTTAAATTTAATGAAGCTGCCATATTAAATGGTCGATCTCTATATTTATTTTGAAAGCTCTGACTCCCTCCTGCTCTTAAATTAGGCGAGGAATTCGCAAACCGTGTACTGTGTCCCACATTACTTTGTGGATCCACGTTAAAATTTTGATTCTGAAATGGTCTACTTTGACCACCTAATAAAGGTTCGTGAGGATTCATTTGAATATGGGCTGAAGGCCTTGAATGATCAAACATAGGATTACAAAATTCATAAGAATATCCAAGAAATTCATCCCCACTAGAACTTGAGGAATCCGAAAATCTAGATTTTACATACGTCTCCTTTGATTGTGCCATCCTTACAAGCACACCACAAAATATTAAGCTCAAAGAAACCAAAAGGATAATTACTATTAATTTTACAACCTTATCAATAATTATTTGCTTATTACACAATGACCTACTAAACCATAAATTTTGTATCCGACCCCGGCAACACTGTATTAAGTATTTTACGTTAACATTCATATACATTTATATTACTCAACAAGAAAGGCATAGTATAATGAAAATATGTTATTTAATTTAGAGGTTAATTTGACCAAAGAAATACACATAAATTTTAGAATATAAAGGGAAACACTTTTGGCTGGACCTCCCCGAACCGGACCTCGAAGCCAACATAAATTTGCCTTTCCAGGGCAGTGTATAAAATTTATTTTTATTTAAAAAAATTATATATGTAACGGATGAACGATACACATATAATCTTTAAATAGCCCCCACTACCCACAGTCCTGCGAGAACGGACGTCACCCCACTTTCCCCTTTAGAATACAAGAATTTTAAAAGGAGAGAGAAAGGAGAATTCCACTCCCCCACGGCTGAGAATAATGACGACGTGAAGAGTGAGGTTCAATACTGGAAAAGGCTTATACTGTATGCAAAATATCACTATTAAGATAATCAGGAAAATTTCTACTATTACTTGTAAATGTAAAAAGTTTTCTAACAAAATGGAAAATTTTATTATAACAAATCCGAAACGTGATATATAAATAGTAATATAGAAAACATTCAACAATTTTAACAAGCAATAATATCATTAATCGAAATCGCCGTTAGCAAGTAACATTTTTTCCAAAAAGGATTTTTTTTTCCAAGTGACAAAATTTTCTGAAGTATGATTATAACCAATCGTAAATCCAAATATAGAATTTAGAAACCTATACAACAATATCATCAAAATGTATGGAACTCGAAGTTACTGCAAAGTGGCTTTCTTTGGAATGAAAATGTGGGAGGAAATGATTTTCTTAAATATGGGTCAAAATGCATGAATTACGAGCAATAGCTCAACTGTAATTCTACAAATCCTTTCTTTTTTCTATCCTTTTCCAAAGCGGACCTAAGACATAAATCATTCATTTGAAGTCTCCACTAGCCTTAATATTTTCCGTAATTTCAATATATTAAACTTCCTGACTAGTGACTTTACTTTAGTTTTATCAAGGAAAACAAGAATCAACATGTTTTAACTCAAGGCATAACTCTGCCTACACAAAACCTTTAACATGAACTATTCAGTTAACTATTTTTACTTTCTTACTTTTCCTTTCGCAATATTTTTAGAAATAAGTGCTTCCAAATATAATGAGTAATAATAATGTCTTCTAAATAATAACCATAGTCAGGAACTGTTATAGTTCTTAAAAGAAGTTAACTAAACTATACGATTATACGGAAAAATATTAATTTAATGACCCATTTTTTTTTCATTCAGAGGACCTAACACTCTTACCTCATTTTATACACTGCGAAGCGCTTCAGTCTTAAAGCCAGAACCTCGGCTGCAATGTGACGTCATCCCGATCGACGACTCGCGCAATCCAATCGAAGGTTATGCAGTGCTTCCAACTCCAAGAGAAATAACCGACTTAACAGTAAACTGGAGTTTCATCTCACAAAATTTTCCTTTTACAAAATTTCATTTTATTATGAAACTTGGGTGGGTTACAGGTCGGATGAGTCATCCTTCACCCTATTCCCAACCACGGGCCGTGTTTATGTGTGGAGAACGACCAAAGAAGCTTATGGTCTGCAGTGTCTCCGCCCAACTGTGAAACATGGCGGCGGCTCGGTGATGCTGTGGGCCGCCATATCATGGTTTTCATTGGGTCCTGTGGTCACACTTAGCGGACGAATCACTGCCAACGATTATGTCGCAATTTTAGGAGACCACTTACATCCTATGGTCCGGATGTTGTTCCCGGACAATGACGCCATCTTCCAGGATGATAATGCACCCATTCACACAGCTGGCGCTGTTGCAGCGTGGTTTGAGGAACATCGGGATGAAGTTCAACACCTCCCCTGGCCCGCCCAATCCCCAGATCTCAACATAATTGAACATCTGTGGTCCGTCTTGGAAACACGACTCCGGCGACGATTCCCACCTCCATCCTCTCTCACAGAACTGGCCGATGCCCTGCACGAGGAATGGTGTAAAATTTCACTTGCTACCATTCACGACCTCTATGCCTCCATCCCACTTCGCATCAAGGCTGTTCTGAAGGCGCTGGGCCGATACCATATTACTGGTAAGTTGCAATTTCGTTCAGGTGTTTTAATTTTTCTGATCATCATCTGTAGTTCATAGCGCTGTTTGTTGCTCCTTAAGATATTTAATCATATTTTTCTTCTCTTCGCTTGCTTTACATCTTGCGTATATGCATTCCATCATCACACCACGTTCTCAAGATTTAAACGAGCAGCGTTGACATCTCTTGTTGACTTGGCGCTTTAAACAGAATCAAATAATGAACTGCAATTTAAAATAGAAGAAAATCAACTGTAAATTTTACAGTTTACCAAAGATAAACTTTCAGGCTTCCGATTACTTTGAAATTATTAATTGGAATTCTTGTGTGCTGTATCCTCCTCCAATTCTGCGCAACCTACGTGAAGATGATAGAAAATCATTCATCAAGTCTGACACTACACACATCTGAGAAATACAAAAGTTTCCCTGTCACATCCAGGTTGTGGAGAGTTGTCAAACATTTGACAGAGGCCTCGAATAAAGTATGACGGCATGAAGCTAGAGATGGCTATATCATAGCAACATTTATATCTAGATCAGTCATCCCGCATTTCTCCAAAAAAAATCATACTTTAAATGTGTGTGTGTAAGAGTAAATATACAGTAAGTCAAAAATCCTACTGTATCAAAAATATTTTTACAAAGTATATTGTAAAATGTAAATAGTTGTAAATCTAATGTAAATAGCACATCCAACAATTGGATGGTTTGCTAGGTGGGTGTGAGTGGAACTCGACGTGCAACCACCTTCACGTAGTGAGTTCTGGGTCGTTTTGTTTTAGAAAATTCCTGAAAATTGTAAAATTTCAGCTTAATCTCAGACCTTGCACGAACGGAATATGTAACATTATTGATCAGAATTTAACTTATTTAGGTTCTTTAAATCTTAGGAAAAGATAAAAAAAAAAAAGTAGAGCGTCTTTATGTTAAAAGTTCGAAGTAATTTTTAAAATTTACAAAAAAAAAAAAGCACAAGTTTTGAAAATTTCAAAAACTTTAAGTGCGATGCGCGAACGGAATATGTTAACCGATTTTAACTTTCTTTATGTCAATTTTCTTCTTATTACAATACGCAACTTTTCTACACTAGATCATTTCGAAAAAAATACTTTTTCTTTGATGAAGATGATTTTTCTTTACCCACCCTAATACGGCATTAGTTACTACATAAATGAGGATGACACGACACTTCATGAAGTCAATCAAGCCACGGAAAACACCACAGCTGCTAGAACCTTCGGACTCTTAATGGGCACATACAGCATATCCCCAAAATCTGATGCAATCAAAAGTAAGCGAACATGACTTCTTTTTCTACAAAATTAATATGAGACTTAATAGAAATGATAGTGCGAACGAATCATGATAGCATATTTGACGCACCTACCAGGCACGCAGACAGAAAAGTTTGTTGGACGAGTCCAAAGTTTCGGGGGTCCAATACTATAGGACATTATATCTATGTATGATTGATCCTATGTAATTCTACAGCAGAGAAATATCTAATTGTTAAGTTCCGCCATGTATATTCTAAGAAAAAATATAAGGTCACATTTTTTTTAAAAAAAAAAAAAAGAAAGAGTATAGATAAAATGTAACATCAAATGTTTAGGCTACATCAATCATTTCTCTATAAACAATTATAATTTTATTATGAAAGTATACAAGGGAATGTCAAGTTAAGAAGTTTTGAGGGGGGGCCCGAACCCGGTAGATTCTCCGGGTGGGTGCGCCCCTGGTGCTCACACCAGTTAAACTTTTTATCATAATTTTAATGTGTTTATTACAGTTCTCATACTTCTTTACTTTCTCAATCAGATATCTCAAATATATTGCACAATTCAGGTGCACTGCTGATTCCCTTCATATAAAACGTGAGAAATGCAAAACAATATTTTCATTTCATAATCTATCAGCCATTAATTGTTTTAAATTAACTTTAAAATTTCGACACAGTTTAGTTTTCACATCCAGATGATCGGTAACTTTGGTCGATTATCTTGTAACTACTTTCTAAACTTTCATAATTCGTCAGTGCACTAAAAGATATATAGTAGTTTGCAATCACTCAACAGAATCCTCTACAAAATAGGATAATTACAAGAAATCTTGCAAAAAATGCTTCCGTGTCGAGCAGGCCTTAGATTCATTAGTACTGGGAAAGTATTTTAGGAAAACCTAACACTACAAACCTATCGAGGAGGGTATACAAGAGTATAGTGAATATATATCCACCTAATTTCTTTATAGTTCAGCATGTACTTACTTTCATTGAGACATGTAATAGAGATATAAGATATAGTTTTGAAAACGTTTGGTGTATATCTATCAAAAGTTCTAGCAGTACAGAGCTGATGGAAGTTATGGACAAATAGCAATAATAAATACTAGCAGACACATTTATAAATCAATCAGTATACCACCACATAATACGTTTTCACTTTTGCTCCTTTGAAATACATCAGTGTTGCCACAGTCCTATCTCTTGAGTGGGCTGAAAAATATTACCAAATTGAAACAAAAAGGGTTGAATTCATTATTTTATACCAGTATAATACAATAACTCTATAATAACAAGAAACTAAAAGAGGTGAAGTTCTAGAACACTCCCACCCCCTTCTTCCAAGAGTGCAAATCAAGAAAGTACTCTTTTTAAAAATAATTTTTTAAAAACATCCAAATAGGAAGAACCCGAACAACCTTTTAAGTAGATGACACTTTTGTTGCACATAAGAAGTATAACAGAGGCCGCAAATTAAAAGGGAAAACAGTTATCGTCTTTGGTATGTATTGTAACGAAACCAAACGCGTCTCTATTTCAATGTGACTAATAAACCAAAACAGTATTATGGCCATATATAAAAAATATAAAACGAGTAACAAATTAATCATCTCCGAGTTCGTGTGTAAACACTACGTTATAATAAAATATTAAAATATAAATTATTGCACCATATTCTCGCTCATTTCTCGACCGAAGGAGGATAATAAACTGTATGAAGAATATAAGGTAAGTAAACTGACATTTGTAAAAAGAAGTAAAACCGGTCCAGGAACCTAGAATATTCCCTGATAGACATCAAAAGAAAGATGGAAAGAAAGTCTTACTGCCACTTTTGAACATGTGATAACTATTTGTTAAACGGTGCTGAATTGGGTAGAATTGTACCAACTTTTTCACAAACGGGGCTGAAAATGCCAGCGTGGTACCAACGGGCCGACGAATGACAAAAAGGACTGAATTTGGTACAATTGTACCAAGTGTGGCAACAGTGAAATACACTGAGAAAATAATGTATCTGCGCATAAAGTACGATCTCCGAAGTAATTCTGCCCTCCTCCAAAGAAAAAACCTTTCCGCGTCTTTTAGAAGTGTTACAGCTGAACGTATGTTACTGCAAATACCAATACCGGTACTTGTCTTTTCTTATTTTGCATGTGCTAAAGATGAATGTTGAAAAAAAATCAGTTCCAAAATTCCCTTCAGGTTCCCATAATAGAGAAGGTAAGATTCTACCATTGTAGCAGTGTTACCAAGTACAGTATGTTTTGATAAGCTATTCACTTTTCTTACAAATATTTAGTTTATTTAGGCAGGAAAACATGAGCCTAAAGAAAAATCAGAGACTATACGTATTTAAAAATAAGTCTTGAAAATAAATTAGTTTAATTTTGTTCTGCGTTAACTTAAGAATCTCTGGGGAAGGGTTCTAAATCTCCTGTTCCCCTCGGTACGAAATCGGAAAGCCGTAATTTTATTTGTTCCATTAGTTTATTTCATTACAAGAAATTGGGATAAAAAGAAACGTAGATAACTGTTTGAAAGAATGAAAAATGAAATATTTGAGTTTTACGTCCCACGATTATTCCGGTTAGGCTAAAAGAGTCGGTGATAATGAGAAATGAATGAAATGCTGGAATGAAGAAAGTGGGAGGAAACGGGAGAACCTTGAGAAAACCCACGAGCACGGTGTTTATCCACCACAAAGTCCACACGGCGCGAGCTGGGATAGAACCAGGGACTTCAAGCACCACTGAGCCACCGCGCCCCCTGTTTGAAAGAATGAGTTATATACTACTACTTCATGTAAAATTTCGAACAGTCTTATATTGGGGGGGGGGAAGTTTCTTTTGCTTTTGAGATCCTTCTATAACAAAGCTTCCGAATATGTTCTATGTCATCAACTAACATTGCCAACAAACGCGTGTCGTTCTATTACTGGGTCGATAACTTGAAGTAATTCGTTAGACAAATATCGTGTTGTTTGGTCCATCAATAAGGTATGGGTTCCTTTTATGACAAACCAGACAGGCACGTGTGGTTTCAAAATGAACCTAACTATTTCGTTTAAGTTTTTGGATGAATTTGACGATCTTACATACAATCTAAGGACTCGGTTTGCTGCAGTTAGCCACCTGGAATGGAACAAAGGACCAGGACTCCGTTTGTCAAGTCTTCTGAACAGTGTCCCGAAGTAGTTGCTTTGGAAATGTCCAACAGATATTGTTGGTCTTTGCTCAACAAATTCCTGTCTATATTAGGAATGGAACAAAGCTATGGGTTCATAATCGAGCACAGGGAGTTTTTCACAGCAAGAGAGATACTGCCCTATTGGCCCAGTAAAAGATTTACGCCCTCTAGTTGACCATCTGTATGTAGAAAAATTTGGCGAAAAGGAAGCTCAATAGCATGCAAGAGGCATATACACCAGTGTAGCGGACGTCCTACATAATTTTCTCGTCAGTGAATGATAGCGTTCTTTCATCCAGTGTTAGTTACAGTGCCATCACACCCTACTACTTCTACTTTTTCAATTGATATTGTTAGTTCAAACAAGCAAGAAATTATGCTTTGAATTATATCATTTGACGAACTCGAGAAAAGAGATACATGTCCAATATAAATTTATCCAGGTTCCTGGATAAGAGAGTAGTGTTTATGCACAATTTTATGAAATTGATTGGCATTTAATTTTTCTATGACCAAAAAGTATCATCTTTCTCGTCTATCAAAGAAGAGACCCAAACTTTCCTCGGGAGGTCTGAATTCACTTTTCGAATTAGTCCTAATACGATTCTGTTCTCTTCTTATTTTACACTTATCATCTACATAGGAAGACTCTATATCAGTTATCATCACAACATTTTGTACAACACTTGACGCTATGACAGCTCTTGCCCGGTCAAAGACTCCGAACCGAGAACTCTTTAGCGCTGTTGCACTAACTTGAATTCTCTTCTGCCATTGAGGCTTTCCAGTTGATGTCCTTGGTTTGTATTCATCTTCTACATACTCCGAGATCTTAGAGGTAGAACTATGTCTGTATTCAGAAATTTCTGAGGACCTCTACGATTTAAGAACCTCTTGTCCACTCAGTGCTCGCTGAAGATTGCGAGCTTTCCGCTGGGCCTTCAAATTTATCTTCTTTCTAACTGTTTTGGGAATGGAGTCAGTCCAGTATGATTCAATCCGCGTATGATTAAATCCAGTTCAACCAATGCCAAGTGAGTTCTGCTTCTTTTTTTCCCTAGCAAAACGAACGAAGAATTTCACAATGAAAATTGAGAAATATTGATAAATTTATGTTTCTTCTCAGACCTTGCGTGAACGGAAAATGTAACATTATTGATCAACTTAACTTATTTAGTTTTTATAAACCGTAAAAAGCCTTAAAAAAAGTAACACGGTATGAAACTTAAAATTGTAGATTCATAGTAGAGGTTCATAGTAGTGTGAAATAGAAATGTACATTTTCCCCTACTTTTGTAATTTGATTGCTATAGAATTAATAATTTTGTTTCGATTTCCTCGCGGCACACCAGCGGCCCATTCACGGCACACCGGTTGGGAAACGCTGTTCTAGAGGATGTTACTTTTTTAATGAAGGGCGGAGCCTAATTACAAGTTGATCTCCGGAGAGTATATAAGAGATGACAAACTCTCTTGCAGCCAGAAGGAGTGGAAGCATGGACGCCCGAAGGGGAGAGCAAAATGTCCCCCCTCCCCGGCTTACGAAAATGTATTAAATTGTTTAATATTTTTAAATACAAATAAAAAATACCAAATGTAATAAAGCAACGAGGGAGATGAACCCTCTTATAAAATTTTCTTCGGGCGTCCATGAGTGGACGTCTAATGAAGACAGTTATTGTGTTGAAACTGTTACGTGGTTATGTTTTTCACATATTATCACTCAGCCTTGTTCAGTGTGTTATTGTGTTTTAGTTTGACAATATAGAAACAAGCCCGAACAGAACAGTTATTAAAGCTCTTCTTAAGGTGGTAGAAAAAATCTTTGATTTAGATATAAGAAAAATTTAACCTCACTAAATATTAAGTTGTTAATATGTTGTTTACGACAATATTATGTTATTAAAGGAACAAGTAATTTGGCATGGGAGACCCGGGTTCGATTCTCGATGGAAGTTAATGTGGTTCAGATACCACATTCCACGTTTCATATAGCCTCGCTGAAGAAAGGAACGGTAAACCCAAATCACATCACACTACAGGAGCAAAACAAATGTATAAAAGCAAACTGAAGCTATTCCCAGTATCATCCTTACATACTACAGTTGTCTTCGATAATTACGCTGTTCTCACTTTCTTTTTAAAGATGTTGGAAGATAACCTTGTTAAGAAAAAAATCATTTCTTTTGTTTTTTCTTTCTTTCTTGTTATAAGAGAGAGTTTAAATGAAACAAACTTTTTAATTCTTTAATTAAGCCGAAAGATTTGACTTCTTGAAAAAAAAAGAAAGAAAGAAAGAAAGAAAAACTTCGTTCATTATATCGCTTTTCTGAAACAGCTTCATTAACCTCGAAAAAAAAAATTAAGCAAAAGAATGCAGAAGGAATCTTTTCGCTGTATTCAGATTTTCTTATTTAACTTCTCTATTTTGTTTCATTTCTTTCTTCAACATTCTATTGTTTTTCTTTTATTCTTTATTTTATTTTTACTTTGTCTTGTTTTTTTTTTTTTTTTGCACTTTTATCTAATTCGAGAAAAAGTTTTTTTTTTACATTGAGATATTAGGATTACCAACTTTAGAGACATCTATCGGTGACAATGTCAATTATACTAATTTGTATCTCTACCTTCTAACGTACTTTTTTAGTTTTTCTTTTATACAAAAGTTCAAAAAAATTCGTTAGTATTGTAATCTTGTTCTTGTTACTTCATGCAGCTTATTGTTATAAGTAGTGTTCGTGGCCTGTAAAATCAGAGGCTGCAGTATCAAGAGTCCTTGCTCCATTGTGTTACTTCAATATTTACAACATCCGGAGAGGAAAACTTCTTTACTTTCTTATTTATTGATGCAAATTTATGCTTGCAAGTTGAAGAATTATATTAGTATAATGTTCAGTTTCAAACAAAATGAATAACTAATGCATAACACAAGTTTAAAAGTTACTACCACAATGTTCGTTCTTCGCACGCGAAGAATACGTTTCATTTTGGACATTAAGGGTACCAAAACTGTCACCAATCAACATAGTTACCCCCAAAACTATGAATTCGACACTAATATCGGTTATTTTCAGTTATTTTTACATGTTACCATCTCCCTTTAGAAGTTCTAATGGAGGCTGAATTAGGATTTAAACGGCAATCAGAAGTGTCATTGTTCATCATAGCGACCCCGAAAACTATGAATTTGACACTAATATCGGTCGTTTTCGATCACTTATATATATCTCCCCTCCCCTAAGTTGTGGGGCTAAATTTGGATTTAAATGACATCGGAAGTGTCACTGTTCATCTCAGCGACTCCAAAAACTATGGATTTGACACTAATATCGGTCATTTCCGATTATTCTTATATATTTACGCCCTCCCCTTTCCTAAGTTTCACCGCCAAAGTAAATTCATAAAAACCATCGTAGTCCCAAACCTCATCTATGATGAAAGTTTGAATGAGATCGGTTGGGTGATTCAAGACTTATTAAGTCACTTTCATTTTTATATATTGTATATATTTCTGTTTGTACCAAACCACTACATCGATCTTATTAAACTATAGTCAAATGTGATATAACATATCCAGCGACGACATTAGAGGAGTGGCAAAAGCAGCTGCCTCTAATGGCATCATCCACTCTTATCCAACTGCCCCCACATGTATTGTAATCTAGATTTAGTAATACAAAACTAATATTTTCGGTATACAAAAGAAAAAAAAACCTGTCCCACAAAAAGTGTATCTGCTTTTGGCTGCCCCCTAAAAGTTAAAACTGGCGTCGTCACTGATATTACACACAGAGCCCGAAACGACTCAAAATGACACACAAATGCATATCTTCAAATTTGAACATACTTTAATGTGTACAAATGAATTGCCTTCTAATGGTGGACATAAGGAAATATGTCGATTTTTTACATTACGGATATGTCCGCCATGAACATTAAAAATGTGAGCAACTATGGCATGTTAAAATGATCTACTGCCTTGTTTTCATTAGTTTTAGTATGTTATGTTATGTTTTGACGGATTAATATGTTATGTATTGATCACTGGAGTAATGTTTGAGTTGATATAATTGTACGTCAAAAAATTATACACATTCGCGGAAACGTGAGGCGGATGTCGTTTGTCTCTTGTTATCAGTGTTAACAAAGTAGCACTTTGTCGCTTGATCTAGAAATTTTTAAGGATATTTTTATCAAAAACAATTGGTTCATTTATATTGTTAGAATAGAAATTTAGCACCTTTTAAATGTTGTTTAGTGACTGAACTAGCATTATTTCCACTACAATTAATATTTCTAGCGTCTTCTTCCAGTGTGTTTAGTGACAGTATTATTCGTTATTGGCGGTGTGTTTAGTATCATTACGATATGTGTGTGTGCCCTATTACGGACAGGTTTGACATATATTTTGTATGCCACACCTTGTCCTTCGGGCTCTGTGTGTATATACTGTAAGGTATAAAATATATTTTAACAAATACAAATATTCCATTTCCTTTGCGGAATTGAAAAACTAAATCACACTCTCATGACATCTACAATAAAATAGGACAAAAATGCATGTTAATTAATTTTTTAGAAGGATTAGAAACACACTTGGAACATTTTAAATTACACTCCCGCTACTCTTCTGATAATTACTCGATTTTAATTGTATGCTCTACAAATATATTCATATTTCTTTGCTTTCACAATTCCTCCGTCATTTGTGTACAAGGTGTCAAAAGAAATTTGCATCAAGCGATACTAAGTGGAGAAAATCGTAGACAACTGCAACCACCTGTGCATACTACAAGAAGATAGGAGAGATGCACTTATAAGCTTGCTTTGCGATGTTAAATAATGTTACTTATTAGACGTGGTTGCAGCGATTATGCAACTACAAACATGTCTCTCAGCTTCCTTACACGAATTTTTGAAAGATATATCTTCCACATTATCTTGCATGGAAGAGCAAAGTTTTATCTTTATTCAATCAGTACTGTAACACTTTATTAACATTCTTTAAGGCGGTTGCATAACCATGTAAGCTCTATAATTGCAGCCGGCCCTGATTGTTTGTAAGCGACGAGTGTCGTTCTAGATTCCAAACTTAAAAAAGATATGAATTATTTTCTTATTCTTAAGTACTTACGGAAATCGAAAATAAAAAGAATGCTACCTGTCCTAGATAGATAGATAGGCTACTTGATTTGATTGGTTAGATATAGTGGCAAGTCCCTTTCAGCACAGAGCGTGTGTGAAACGTGTACCTACAGCTTAAAGGTAAAGCGGTGCCATACCTGGATTTGGATTTCGAAAATTGATAATTGATAAAATATCAGAACTTCGGTGATACATTGAAATATAAAAAAAAATGTCGAAATGTCTTAAAATATTGAAATCTTCATCAGCAGCATCATCATAAATATTCTGCTAGTATTATTGGCAGGTCATTTGATGGAACTGAGATGCTTCCATGCTCCACGGTCTTTAGCTAACCTCTTCGTTTTCACGCACCAAGTTTTTTTTTTTGTTTTAATGCCGTTCATCGATTGTAGCTTCCTTCGCCCTCTTCCTCTTTTTCCTGTCACCATATCCTCTAACACGTCCCTTATTATACAATTTCTTCTTATCCAATGTTCCAACTAGTTTCTCTTACTCTTTTCAATTATTTCTAAAATACTTTGTTCTTTCCTCTCTCACCATTTCTTAACACCTTCTCATTCGTTTTCCGCTCGAACCAGCTAATTCTCTCCATTCTTCTCCACACCCACATCTTGAAAGCATCAAATCTTTCTTCACCGCTTAAGCATAATCAGGGCCGGATTTCCCAATAGGCCCGGTAGGCCAGGGCCTATGGGCGCAAGCTCCCAGGGGGCGCACGGCCGAGAAAATTTTTAAAAAAATATCTAGAAATAAAAATAAATAGCCATAAGTTAACATATTTTTTGAATTGATTTTAAAAAATCAGGCTAATAAAGCATTCTGATTTTGAAGTTCACTGGAACAAATAATTGTTGGTAAAGTTAAACTATTTTTCAACATTATGCATCAACTTTACGTTGATCTCAAAAATGTCATTTTTTATATTAGTACAATTTACTATTTGTACATACAAAATATCTAGTTTTACTTTAAAACACAGTTTTTGTGTCACGTTATCAAAATACTTCATGTAAGCTGTGTTTCTGATATTAAAACTATTTTTTAATGTATTACAGAGTTTTTTTTATTTATTTGCCCAAATGGCTAAATTGAACAAAACCAAAGTTATTCACCAATCTTTTGTTAATACATTAACGGTATTTTGTTAAGGCCAGAACCAAGTAAATTCCTTAAGAAACTTGCAATGATAAAATTGCATCGTGGAGTGGTGTTTAAGCAATTAACATATAGGCCTGATATATTTTTTTAATAAAGGTTTTTAGGAAAGTAACTTTAACCAGACTAGGGGGCGGAAAAAATTATTGGGCCTAGGGGCGCCAAAATGCTAAATCCGGCCCTGAGCATAATGCTCGTTTTTAACTCATACAGTACAATACTACACATCAAGTATTTTGTGAGTCTTTTTCTCAACTTTATTCGTGTATCCACAAGATAGACTTTTCTTCCTCCTAAATATTTCTTTTGTTACTCCTGTCCTTGCTTTGATTTTAAGAAAGGAAATGAAACTTTTAGTTATACGTTCCAATATTATACCGGCTAGGTTAAAGGAGACGGTGATGATGAGAAATGACTGCAATGAATAAAGTGAGAGAGAGGAAACGGGAGAATCATGAGAAAACCCGAACGTGCCTACCACAAAGCCCACTTGGCACGAGCTGGGATCGAATAAGGAACCCCATGCACTAAAAGTAAACACTCTACCACTGAGCCACCGTGCCTCTATGCTTTGTTATCACGCTCGAACTTCATATCATTACTAATAATACTATCTAGGTATCGAAACCTAGTCACTTCTCCAATTTTGTCCCCTCCTACTTCTATATTTGACACCGACTGGTTCGTTCCAATCATCATGGCTCTTATCTTTCTAACATTTATTTTCATTCCATATTCTCAACTATTCCTCACTTTCTAACATCTTACTGAGTTTCTTTTCAATTTCTTATCATCTGTAAACCGTATAAATCTAATATTTCTACCTCCTAAGGAAATACTGGCTTCATTATGTAGGATTTTTTTCACTATTCTCTTTCCAGCCTTAGAAGAAAGTAGATGTAAACAAACCCACCTGATTGCAAGTAGGTCGATGACCAGTGATTGGTTGTTGATCTCACTGCACTAGTATCCTACCGCAATATAATCCCTAACAAAATAATAATTTCGAATAAAGATGCCTGAATTTATCCTGCTTTTGTGATAAGAAACGCAATATATTTAATATTTAATAACAGATGTAGCTTTATTTCAACCATACCTGTACTTGAACATATAGTATTTACTGCGCATGCGTATGCGTTCGCGCGCCGACCACGCTCATTTGAAATTGTAGAATGCAGAGTTTCAGGGCGACCATGAGTGACAATAATCCATCTTCGTGTTATAAAACATAAAAGAGGACACCAAGAACAGAGGCAATCTCATTTATAGAACGATTTGAGAAAATACATATTTCCAGCATAGCAATAGTCATTGTCAGTGCGTTAATTATTTACCAACCAACCGTAGCCTTACACTTCGGAAATTATGCGACGACAGTAAGCTAGCAGACGATTTTGCTCTTCACATCTCTCGCTATTGAAGAACGTGCGAACTGAGCAATACATTTCGCTTTGTTTACGTCTACTTTGTTCTAAGGCTGGAAAGACTTTATCTCTTCTAGATAGATAATAAATAACGTTGGCGCGACATCCCTCTCGTACTCCTATTGAAATTGCACTCGCCTCTGTAATTTATTTCCCTATTCTAACACTAATAATTAAAATATTCAACATCGATACATCAAAAAATAAATAAAATGTCAAAAGTATCGAATGTCAAAATATCGAAAAATGTGAACTATTAATATATTGATTTCAAACTACTAAAGTATTCGAATATCGGAAAATATCGAAATATCAAAGAATGTTGAATTAGGAATTATATTTCTGTTGTTTTGGCATCTACGGCCATTTTAGCTCGTCACCTATGAGGAATGACCTCCATCGATGATCAAATTACCCGGAGGAAGTGGGGAAGGAAGAAAGGAATTTATAAGGAAAGAAGCAGCCTGTGCCTTCTTATACTTTTTGAAGTAACAAGTAAAAACTTGTGACTCTTATTCAAACGTTTGGGTTGCGAGCGAAGCGAACAAGAAAATTTTTAACAAATCTATTTCTTTGCAAACCCATAAAAAATGTTGATTCTATAGGGCTCCAGTATGTTTTCGGGGTGACGTGTCGTTTACTTATTTCCAACACTTTTCTTTATTGTTGCTCGTTTGACGCCCTCTTGCTATCAGCGCCCGGGTGACGACCCCGCTCGCCCCTCTTAACTTTGGCACCGACTATCGTAGCGAAGATCTGTAGATTCTAAACCCAGAGACGGGAATTTTCTCCAGGACAACGTGACCCGGAGCGGGGAAGTTTCCCCAGTGCAATGAAATTCAGCAGGGACATACCTGCGAATGTGCTCAGTATGAATTATCAATATTTTCGCACACCTGTATATCGAAATTTCCCGCCACAGGAAATGTTCTTAAATTACGCATTATCTCTAATCCTGAATTGAATCCCGGACTAATGCAGGAAAGGCGCGCATTCAAAGCATTTAGCCACGAGGGAGCTCTGAGTAGGTCGTGATACCCCCTGAAACCTCAGGGGCAATCATGAAAGCACAAGACGGATGCTACTTTATTTAAGAAAATATTAGGGGAGAAAGAAGAAGATGACAAGTATATTTCTGTTAACGTGGAGTTGAAATTGTATCCCATAAAAGGGAGTGCGTAATATGAAGCTTTTTGTGTGGGTCGGAGAGCAAAGAAAAACCAGCGACAAAGAAACAGTTGAGGAGGCAATTGATGAAGTAAATGGCCGTTGTAGACATCTGGCCTCTCAACCCTGATGTGTTGTCACTTGACGAGAGAACTTCGACAAAGAAAACTGAGAATGGAAAAACATTTACTTGAAGTAGCCATTTGAGAACGGAAATAGAATGCGCAACAGAATGTGTCTGTTGAGTGATGTGGAACGTGACGCTACACAAGAATACAAAAAAAGAAACTGACTCCCTTGAGGGACAATGAAAGAACAAAAGATCTAAAATACCAAAGACGACCTTTCTCAGACTGACTTTTAAGACGACAAAAGATACCCATTTGGATAGCGCTGTTGTGATGTTTTAGAATGCCTAGTGTAGAGTATAATGGAAAAGGGAGTGCAGCATAAAAATACATAACAGTAGCAGACAACATCATTAGTCTCAACGTGAAGAAGTAAACCATAATATAAGTTTATATCTAAATGATTGCGCACCGAAATCAAGTGGAGGAATGTATGAGTGCTCGGGGATCGGACTAGGTATCATAGTGGTTAACACTAACTTGTAAAGCACAATAAGCCAGAGACGACCCGGATTCGAATCTTAGCGCAGTCGTACATTTTTCAGTCTTCATATATGTATAATTAAATTCACACTTATAGAGGATTTGGTGGCTCACAGTAAAATTGGCCGTGGTACCACGTAAGCCACATGGATCACGCGTTGACTTTTGTTTGGCACTTATCTGAGGCCCTACGAAACGGATTAGAATTTCTTTTTCCAATACGATGTTTTAAGTCAAGTGTGTGACTATATTGCATGCCTTTTAGCTTTCCAGTTATACATCCATATCCACAGAAAATATGTGAAAATGTTAACTTGCTGAAAATGCGAAAATGCAACTTGTTTATGCTTTTATTCAACTGTAATATTTCACATTTTAGAATTTAGCATATTCAAATATAGAGCCCTCAATATTCAATATTCCAAGTTTTTTTGAACTAAATCTGGCTTCTGGTGGGAAAAAATGCGTGAGCTACATATGGCTCACGGAGCCTAAGAGGAACAAATTTACGTCTAGGCCCTGTGAGCCATATGTGGCTCATATGAAAAAACAAGAAAATTGACACTTTTTAAATTAATAATAATACATTGTTGCATACCATTAAAATATATTCTTTTACAATTTTAATAGTATGCAATAATGTGTTATTTAAAAAGTGTCAATTGTCTTCTTTTTCATGTAAGTCACATATAGCTCAAAGAACGTAGACGTAAATTTGTTTCTCTGAAGCCCCGTGACCCATATGTGGTTCATGCATTTTTTTCCCGCCAGAAGGAGATCTGGTTCAAAAAATTTGGAATATTGAATATTGAGGCCTCTAGGTACGTATTATTTGAATATCGCCTCATGGCCTGATGGTGACCAAAAGGTAAACATACGTTAGCGCTATGGTCCATCCTCAAAAATGACAATGGACAGTTAAAGTGTTAAAGAGCATCGCAAGTACCATTATTCAAATCACCGACCCCAAAAGCGATGGATTCGACACTAATATCGATCATTTTCTATCATTTTTAATTATCTCCCCTAAGTTGCACCGTCAAAGTAAAATGATAAAACCATCCCAGGCCTGAAGTTGATCTATGTTGAAAGTTTGATCGAGATGGGTCGGGTAGTTCAAAAGGTATGAAGTCACAAACATAGTCATTTTCATTTTTATATCTGTAGATAACAAGGCGTTTTTAGGACAAGTCAAGAAGTTTTTTAAGGTATACTCACGATCATTTTAAAATATCTTCCCCCTCTCGTAAGTTGCACCGTCAAAGTGAAATGATAAAAAAAAAAAAAACATCCTAGGCTCGAACCTCATCTACATTGAACATTTTATCGAGATTGATCGGGTGATTCAAGAGGTATGACTTTCATTTATATATATATATATATATATATATATATATATATATATATATATATATATATATATATATATATATATATATATATATGAAAATGTGGTATTCTTGTAATAGTTAAAGAATCACAGTAGTGAGAATATTTTCTTGGGTTAACGTAAATATTAATCGGATTTAATTAATGTCTGGAAACAAAGAAGTTCGAGAGACTAAATCCGTTACAAGTTTAGTCTAATAAAAGAAAGTTTAAATCCTAATAATAAAGTAATACTGTAGTGATTATGCAATCTGTAACTTGGAACACACAACTGAGGTCGCATTTGTAGTCCTCAAAACCGCGGCTGTCTGTTTTAGGGTTCCCAATTATGGGTTGACCCATTTTGGGACAAATATTTGACGATAAATCTGTCCATACTCATTTATCTGGGAAAGCCAGATTTCTAAACATTACATAATTAGCTTCACGTTATTGGTATTATAACTCCTAGGTCTGTGATTTGCATACAGGGTTGAATTCAGGGGGTAGCCCGGGGGGGAATCTCCCCCCGAAGAAAATTCATTCCCCCCCGGAGAAACTCAAAAAAATTCAGTCACAAAATGTAGAAAGTACTTTACATAATTATTTGCTTTCTTTCCGTGCACGTGCAGACGAAATCCAATCTCTCAATATACATATAAATGACGCAGACCCATTCTATATAAATATTAAACATGTAACATCTAAGATAGAATACAAATAGCCAATAAAACTTGTATTTCTTAACGCTATGACTGAGTTTGGCAGAACATGAAATTGTCAGCTGTTGAAGAAAGGTTTGTATTTTAGTAGGTACTATACTCTCGCCCTATATTGTATATTAGTAGGTAGCACTAGCAGAGGTTGAGATAGGAAAGGAAAGATAGGGAAGATTTTTCGATCATTCCATATGATCTCTGATGTCAACAGACTTCAGTTCTTGAAAATGTACAGTTCTTGCATTTTTTGAAATAGGGCACCTAAATCCCATTTCTCGCATCGGAAGCAACAGTCGTAAATGTGTTTTACAATTGTTAAAGTAAACACACCATTCTTTAATTAAAAATAATTCAGTTAAAGGGAGAGATTCAGAGAGCGTCATTTAGAGGGATCAGGGAGGAACAGTTATCCCTCCTGGATTAGAGACTTATATAGAATGTATCAATATGATAGTAGTATATTAGTGAAAGATTGCTATTGAAGGTGATGAAGATCCTGCTCAGAGCCGTGCCATGGGGGAGGGTCAAGCGGGGCGACGGCCCCGGGCGCCGAAGTGAGGGGTGCAAAATTCGTGAGGAAAAAAGAAAAGAAAAGAAGGAAAGAAAAACACAGGAATAAAACACATGTGCACATATTATATAAAATGAAAGGAAAAAAGTAATGAAAAGTGCTCAAAATCAAGGAAAAGCATGGTATTTTCTCACCTTTCGCGGCTGGTCTGTCGACCTCACTCATATATACGGGGGTGCCGTCGTATACTCTCGCGCCAAGCGCTGATTTTCCACGACACGGCACTAATCCTACTGAAGATTTCGTAAACTAAACTATTGATGTGTATGCAGTGAAGAAACCAAGGCTAGTATGCTTGATTTAGAATCAGAAGTGTGAGAAAGAATGATAACTTTTTGTTAAATATTTCTGTGTGTGTTTGTTTTAGGACAAAAAAAATTTGAGTTAATTTAAATCTTTTTAAAAACTTCTATATTAGTAACAAACAGTAACTACTGAATATAGGAAATAATAAAAATAGCTACTGTAAATAGCAGTTAAAGTTTAGTGTAAAATATTTTTGCCAGTCTTTATTTAATGCTTTAGATGAAATCAAACGATTGTTTTTTTTTTTTAATTATAATTTCACATTGAATATTTATCAGCAATTAGTCTCAATATTAGGTAAGATGTGTATGTGAATTGAATTGTTAAATATGCTGCTTTCTTGCAAAAATACAGAAAAACAACCCTCCCCCCGAGGAGTTGACATTCCCCCCCGGGTGAAAATGTCTGAATTCAACACTGTTTGCATATCAGCATAATTGCACAAGTCACATGTTTCCAGCAGAGATTTTTAAATTATCTGGTTTCAAAAAGGAAGGTCTACAGAAATAGTTATTTTTTTATCTTCATTGAACAAGTTAGATATTGCTTAGATAGAAGGAAACGACGCATAGATATATTTCTTGATTTATCGAAGGGTTCCTATATGGAAAATCACGACTTCTTGCTTTAAAAAGTTTAAATTATAGGTCTACGGTATAAGGGTGTAAGACGTATTATTGTTTCAAATCACTTAAAATCATAAGCAAGTTGTTCAGATTTGCAATCAAAAAACTAAATTTCAACCATCATTATCAAGTGAAACCTGTATAATGCATGACGTAACACAGGATTCGGTATTGTAGCCTTTGCACTTCCTTTTCTATGTGAATGATCTTGAATTAGTGTCAGGGCATCCAATTGAACACTATATGGTTACTGGTTACTTGAGACCACACAATTCTTTTGGTTACTGGAGAAATCGATAATTTTGATTGCAGAAATAAGTAAACAAACTTAGAAGAAGTGACTTAAAAATAACAAACTTGTATTAAACGTTAATGAGTCATACGCCATTGATGTTTATCACAGCAGAAACATTTCGCTTACTCTTGATCTGTTTCAATAACGAAAATACGAGGTATAAACTATATTTCAAATACAATTAGCTCTTACAACAAGAAGTCAGTATCGGGACTACTGACAAAATATTGAACCATTGTCGCAATTGAGCCGTTTGTCTATTTATAGAAAATCTCGGAAAACTGAGAAAAACTGTAGGATCTTATATTTTGTAGAACTGTAAATACCCAAGTAGCACAAAATGATGATCAGTCGAAGTTGGCCCCGACGATCGGGAAAAAATCGTTATGTTCACTTTTTCTACGACTTTTCGACGAACCAATTCCCGACAATTTCCCGATCATATGCGGATAATAGCGACAATATCCCGACTGATTACCGACGACTTGCCGACCAAATATGGACAGCTTACCGACTGTAGATGTGACTATTTTTTGACAATCTCCCGACCCAATCCCAATAATACCGACAATATCTCGACCGATTATTGAAGACATGCCGACCAAAAATGGAGAGTTTACCGACGACGGAAGTGTGTTCATGTGAATCATTTGAACACTCTCAAATATATCCAGTGCTACAAAACGCATCGAATTAGTCCCAGAAGCGACAGTCCTATTACCGACAGGAACTGTTTTCTGTCCTATGAGCGACCGATTCATTTACATTGAGATGATGGAAGATGATATGATTCCATCTCGTAAAGTATGTTTGCCTCTGGCGTTATTAGCGCCCGAACAACCTTGGTATGAAATATGTACGTGCCAGTGATACTGTTCGTCAAATATATTTTTCCTCTACTGTGAGTGCAAATAAAACTTATTTTAATTTTGAGTTAGATTTGACATAAAACACATCAAATAATTTAACGAGACAACAGGGCTATTTCCATGAAAAGTATATTCCTATGTAATTATTATAAATCCAGTTGTGATATCCCCTTTCACAACTGGTATCTGGGTTCCAAAGAGGAAGGTCTACAGAAATAGTTATATTTTTTACCTTCATTGAACATGTTACATATTGCTTACATAGAAGGAAACGACGCTTAGATATATTTCTTGATTTATCGAAGGCTTCCTATATGGTAAATCACGACTTCTGTACTTAATTTGATTCAAATCTAATTACTCACTAAGTCCAGTAATATATTTTATTTGAAAAAACTTAAACGTGTAACAGTTTCGCCGTAAATAAAATGAAAAAAGTTAATGACAAAAGACAGCTTTTGAGATCCCTTACATCTGATTGGCTATTCTCAACCAATCCCACCAATTACAATGGAGTTCACTCTAAACAATCCAAAAGGTAAACAAACTCCTTAAACTACTTTCTTCCCTATTGTAAGCTACTAAAACATAAACTAATTGCTTAATTTGCCTTCCTCCCTTGTTTTGACTTATACATAAAAGCTTGTCGTGTAGCAATCTGAAATAGTACCTTATAACTAGACGAACTGTTAAGTCCTGCGAGATATTTGTAACTTGTGTAATAATTTCTTCGAATACACTGTGTTTTTAGATTTCTTTGATATCCTCAAGTGGTGAACACCCTCTTTCCCTGGGCTCCCGATGGGAAAGCAGGGGTTGTCCCCTGGCTCACAAAAATGTATTCGTAATATAGCAAACCACATATATTAAATATCAGATATACCGGACGTGATACAGCAACCATGAAGATGCCCTTTCCTAGAAAATTTTCTTCGGGCGCCCCTACCTCTTTCTAATTTCTTTCTTATGCTATAAACGTATTCAATCTAAACTTATGTTCCGTATAATTTTAACATGAAATTTTTAATTATATTAGAATCATTGACAAAGGCGGAACTACTCTAAGTATTTAGTTAGTTTTCCTCTTGATATAGTCAATGTATTCATAGAAATTAATTCAAAAATATAATATTAGGAAAAACGTATAAAAGATTGTTAATATAATGAGAGCATTCTCACGTATTAAATTCAGGTAGAGCGAAATTTTTCATAGTACATTTTGTTAGGTTCTAAATCACATTAGCATAAAACAAGTTAAAGAAGAGAGAACCTTATCTTCTTCCATTATCTTAGTATGAACGAATCGGTGACTCGTAGGGCAGTTAACCGATCGAATCGGTCGCTCATAGGACAGTTAATAGTTCCTGTCGCTAATAGGACTGTCGCAAGTGGGAAGACACCAACGCATCAATCCTACAATTTTTCTCAGTTTTCCGAGATTTTCTCTAAATGGACAAGAGCCGGTTTGGAACTGGATGACTCAATTAGTGGTGAAACGAAAACTTTGTCTCACTATTGTTTGCAAGCCCTCCATAAAATAGTTAAGCTCACCTTCAGAAGGCTTGGAACTTCACACTACCCTGTTTAATTTTAGAGTGGTAGAAATCAACAATTTCTGATTTTAACGTTGAGCACTATAAAACAAACACCGTAATACAAAGCGAGTACTGAATTCGTGCAGGCAATTAAACGCCCCAATACTATATTCTATATATATTCTAATTTCTCTACAAAATCAGGAAGTGGCAAAAATCAACCACTTCTGGTTTTAATGTTGATTATTATAGAGTGGAAACAGTAATAGGTAACAAGAAGCGGTTTTCTGTGATCAATTAAGCGTTTGAAGACTGTATTCCATTTCCACTGTAATATCTACACTAAAATCGGAAGTGCAGGAAATCTACTACCACTTCCGGTTTTGGAATTAACCTTGAAATTGTCAGATTGTACAAACCAAACTCCTCCATGATGTGTACACTGATTATTACCGCACTTGTTTAAATAAGCATGGATTTCATTCACACCATAATTTTTTTTCAACCAAGGTTTTTATTTATTCTATGCAAAATATATATTTTCATTTTTTATTTTAGATACATTGATTCATTTAAAGCAGCCATGTGCAACAGTCAGGCCCCGGGCCGGTTCGGGGCCCCTAAACTTTTTCATCCGTCCCGCCTGACTTGTTATTGAAAATGAATTTCTTACTTAATCTCTTAAACAGGAGTTCTCAACTTCTTTCACAGGCGTCACACGAAAGCATATTAATTATCAATACCACCATATGCCTATGTACCACCAAAAGCGGCTCTCGGACTACCAGTGGTAAGCGTACCACAGATTGAGAAACCCTGCCTTAAAATGATTTGGTGTTTTTTTCTTGATAACTGATGTCCACTTTAAAAATATCCTCTGTTTAGAACATTCAGCATACCATCGAATAATGAGAGATTAATTCAAGATTTAAACTAAAATGGTAAATTAATAGATATTTTGCTTCTCTTGTTTAGTAAGTATTAAATATTTTGTTACCGTTATAATAGTTTATGTGATGCTAGTGTATTATGAATGATTCCTCCATTGAATATGATTATTCAGATCTAATGAAAATGTTAGACACTATTTCGTACGACCCTCGACGCCAGTAAGTTCTCTTTGATTGGCCCACTCCCTTTTTCAACTTGCACATGCCTGATTTAAAGTTTTGTTGTAAACCTTTAGATATCTGACAGGCTACATGTTGTGATCACTACTATTAGTCACAGTTTGCTCTTGACCAGAGTTATTGAAGGGCACACCATAATTTATAGCCATAAGTGCTATAAGTGGCTTACGTCCGTTAGTTACATTATCAGTGCGGCTGTGGCAAATTATAATTTAGAGTTGAAATATTAACCAAATCTATGGCCTATAAAACTCAGAGGTTCAACGCCGCGTTCACAAAAGCTCTCCATCGACTTCTGTCCTCAGCCAGCTGGATCCAGCTTCTACTTTGTATTCCTACTTCTGCTAGATTCATCTTAATTTGTCGTCCCATCTCTGCCTAGGTCTTCCTAATGGTCGTTTTCCGATTAGGCTTCCAGTTAAAACTTTGAAAAGCGTTTCTACTTTCTTCCATTCTAGTTACATGACCTGTTCACCTAAGCCTCCTAGACTTGACGACCCTAACAATGTTGAGTAAACCGTACAAATTATGTAGTTCCTCGTTATGAAGTTTCCGCCATTCCCCATTCCCGTTCCTCTTGGGTCCAAATATTCGTCTCAGGATCTTGTTCTCAAATACTTTTAGCCTACGTTCTTCCCTCAGATTAAGCGACCATGTTTCGCAACCATACAGAGCAACAGGCATGGTTGTCGTTTTATATACTTTAAGCTTCAAATTTTTTGACAGAATTCGCGACAACAAGAAATTTTGAACTGAATAATAACGCGAATTAATTTTCTGCTTTTAGTCGACATTTAATTTCTTCGTAAATATGGTTTTCGTTTGTTAATATTGATCCTAGGTATGTAAAAGTATCTACTTTATTAAAAATGTTATTTGATATTTTAACGCATCCAAAAATTTGTCCTATTACGATCCCGATAAACCTCCAGTGTTGAAATGTCAAATTTTTCATATTTTTTAAACAAATTTTTGATATTTAAATTTTATTTCTTGGGAAATCATCACAATATAGTTTTTGGTAAAATTAGGTGAGACTTAAAAATTTAATGCTTAGAGACAAGAAAAAGAAAAGAAAAAATCACGGAAAAACAGGTCATATGTCCGAAAACTAATTCGCCGCGATGTTATACTAGAACAAATATTATTACACCGTGTGTAAAGAAATGCTGAATCACAATGAATAAATTTACTACTTTTTTTGCTTACTTTTTTTTTTTTTTTTTTTTTTGAGTCGTTACTGTTCCAGATCAGAGATAACACCAAGACAGTTCAAAGCAATTTTTTCCTGTTTTTGTTCTGAAATAACAATAGAAGCAAAAAAACGTAACAAAAAATGATATAAAAATCTCATCTTTGATTAATTTTAAAAAATACGTAATTGGAATTCATGCCTCGAAGGAGTTAAATGTAGCAAAATGATATTGTATATATTACACTCATCTTCTTCATCCAAATCATCTTTTATCTTTTTCCTTTTTTGTTAGAAAAATTTTTTTTGAAGTTTTCTTTCATTTCTTTAACAGTGAACAAAGAAATACTATAACATAGAAGCTTTGAAAATGAATTTATCTTTGTTCTTTAAAACACAAGAAGTAATATGTTTGTAGAAAATGAAAGTGAGATAGAATTGTAACTTCTCGTCTTTATTTTATGTTTCTTTCTGTTTTCTTCTTGTATTTTCTTTTTCTCTTTTTTTATCTTCGTGTAAAATCACTTTCGTCCTTAATAATAAGAAATGTTTTTAAAAAGAAGGAAAAACTACTTTAAAATTTGCTACTTACAACTCAGTACCTAGAAGGAAATTTGAGAGGCGGGTTTAGGTTTTCGAAAGAAATAAACATTTATGAGAGGCTCTTGGAGGCTTGAGATTTAAGATGTTATTTTATGATATGTTACCTTTATTATCATTATCATTATTATTATTATTATTATTATTATTATTATTATTATTATTATTATTATTATTATTATTATTATTATTATTATTATTATTATTATTATTATTATTATTATTATTAAAGATTGGGGTATAGTGTTTGACAGAAATATGAAATTTAGTTATCATATTAAGGGTTTTCACTACGGCGAAATTAAACTAACGCTAAGTTTAGAGGTTTTCTGTAATATCTTCAAAACAAAGAAAAATATTCTAAAAGCAGAAACATAGTGAACTAGACAATACGAGTTTGTTTGTGATACCTTTATCACAACTCGCCTATCTGCTTTTGGTATGCCGCTATTTACAGAAGCCGCAAAAAATGCTAAATCTATCTACAGTTGCAAATCGAAAGCAGATATATGAGTTGTGATTCACATACAAAATCGTATTGTCTAGTTCACTATGTTTTTGCTTTTCGAATTTTTTTTATTTGTTTTGAAGATATTACAGAAAACCTCCATAATTAGCGGTAATTTAATTTCGCTGTAGTGAAAACCATTTAATGAAATAGTCCAAGCTACTAGTAGAATAATAGGGTTCATTTTCAAACAATGGCTTGAGTTTAAAAATGCCAGATCATAAATTTCCTGTTGTATAGATAATGATGAAAGTAGCTCAATTACTTAAGAAGTAGACATTCACCTCCCTGGTACACTTAATTAAGGCTGATGTTCTTTCAGAGCGGGCACGGTGGCTCAGTGGTAGTTCACTCACCTCTAGTGCGTGGGGTCCTTGGTTCGATCCCTGACCAAATAAATTAAGTTTTGCGATGGACAACACCGTGTCCATAGGTTTTCTTATTCCACAAATTCTTCCATCATCATTCACATGCCTTAATCATCCATCTCCCTTAGCCTTAAGGATGTAATGGTGCATGCTAAATTGAAAGATTACATTTCATTTCATGTTCTCATATTCGCCGACACGGATAAATTCATTCTCAGTTGCTGACACGTGAAAAACGCCGTTTTTAGCCACTGTATATGACTCTCCACCTATTCTAAAGAATGTCTCGATAAATTGCTACTCTGAGAGCAGATACTCACTCCCAAAGCCGTTGTTACTCATTAGTAAGAAGAGAAAAAGTGGACTAGGGATAACCAGAGTTCTGGGCTTGTATCAGGTTTCCCAAGAAATAAAATGATCTGATTGGCCAATAACTTTATTGTTCGTGTTGTTGTATGTTACATCCCAAGGCTTTGATCTTCTGTAGGCTTAAGAAGATGAGAAACGCATCATAAGTGATGATGATTACGAAACAGCTTGTGGAAAAAGTATTCATTTCCATGCTGAAGTGTAAGTAGATTGATTAACAGGCTACAGTTGAACATTCTTCTTAAGCACCGAAGTTCTTTAAGACAGAGACTATGACTTAAAGTAGGATGGGGGATCACTATTTGGATTTCTAATTAATGTTCTCAAAAAAGACGAGAAATAAGGTTATCTTGTGTGATCTCGTAAAATTTTTAGAAGTCTCGTTTCGATTCTAGAAGATTTGATTTCATTTTAGTTTAGAGTCTCGTTCAGCAAGGAAACTACACGAGACGTAAACGTATATCTTAACATGGGATCCGAACAACATAACATCACTATTTTGAGGAATTCTCTTTCGTCTAGTATCGATTCTCGAAATGCTTCTCCCATCTTATTTTGCAAATTGATGTACAGAATTTATGGCATTAGTTTCATCTAGAAGTGATCATAATCTATCAAAGATAGCAACCAAGACCTGGAGCTGAATGGAATTCACCAGGTTATGGCGTATGCTAATGATGGAAATTTGATAGTTTGAGATGACAGGAGAACAATAGAAAGAAATTCAGGTTTAGAAGTGAATGCAGAAAAAACTAAATACATGGAAGTTCGTCGAAATCGTAATAGGGTAAATTATGGATGCCTTACAATATTAAATAATACTTTTGATAAAGTGGATACTTTCAAATATCTAAGATCAATATTAACAGACCAAAATCATACTCACGAAGAAATTAAATGTCGAATAAAAGCAGGGAATTCATGTTATTATTCAGTTCAAAATCTCTTGTTGTCGCGAATTCTGTAGTGAAATTCAAAGCTTAAAATATAAAACTTTAATCATGCCTGCTGTTCTGTAAGGTTGCAAAGTATGGTCATTTACTCTGAGAGAAGAACATAGACTGAAAGTAGCCCTATTTGAGAACAAGATCCTGAGACGAATATTCAGGTCCAAGAGGAATTGAAATGACGGAAACTTCACGACGAGGAACTACATAATTTATACGGTTTTCCAAACATTGTTAGGGTTATCAAATCTAGGAGGCTTAGGTGGGCAGATCTTGTAGCCAGGATGGAAGAAAATAGGAACGCTTTCAAAGTTTTAATTGGAAGCCCAATCGGAAAACGACTATTTGGAAGACCTAGGCGCAGATGGGAGGACAATATTGTGATGGATCTCGCAGAGATAGGAATACAAAGTAGATAGTGGATCCAATTGGTTAAGGATAGTAGTCAATGGAGAGCTTTTGTGAACGTGGCATTGAACCTCCGGGTTCCATAGAGTATAGAGTTAGTCAGTGATCAAAATTCTTCCAGAGCACGAGAGAATCATGCACAGCGAGATATATCAACCTTAAACCGCATTACTTACTGGAGTACATTGTGTAATGACTTGGTATCTTTAAACATTGATAAATGTCATCCACTGTGCCTCTACAATCACTTTATCCATTTCTAATTTTTTAAATACTAGAAAACCATGTAACACTAAAACTTGGGTGTACTAGTGTTGCCCACGAATTGGAGATATTTCTCGTCTCGTCTCGGAAACGAGAGAAAAATTGTAATATTTCTTATCTCGTCTCGAATTTGAAAATGTAATTCTCGTCTTGTTTTGGATTCGAGGGAAACACTATTTATAGCTGCAACTAGTTCCCCATTGAAACTATGCGAATGAAAATTAGCTAGAGACTTAGTATTTCAAGTGGCCCTCGGAAAATATGTGAAATATACTTCGGCCCCACCCCCACCACCGTTTTACGGATGAAACCTTCCCTATGCTTTGGGAAAAGAAGTGAATGATCTGAGCTGTGTTGCCAATTTGTCCTTCTGTCATTTGGTCTTGGCGAATGAAGTTCGTAGGCTACTTAGAATGGCTAATAAGCAGTGAGAGAGAAGTTCGTAAAATAATTTATTATGGCAACGCTTCTGCATCCAACAATTGAAAGATCTCGGCCGCAGCAACTTGTCCCTCCTCTTTCGAGGGAGGTACGGGAAAACACACAACGACAGCAGCGCTAGCAGGGGCACACTTGAAATAGAAAGCCTCTACTTGACTACAAAGAAAACGAGTCTTGAACCTACGTATTAGCTCTATTGTTATTGTCTTAAATGATGCATAAAAGACAAGTTCGTGATAGAAGTGACATTATTTTTCATTTTGTTGTGCATAGTTCGTTACTACAGTTGAATATTGTTCCTCATCTATATTCTTTAAACTGTCCTTTCAAAGAATTAATATCTCGCCCTGTTTAATGTAGAATTAGGTTCTGTTTTTCTATTATTCAATCTACTCTTACGTTTTATAAATAATAATATGTAACTGTCTTAAACCTGCATTATGTTGTACCAAATTAATATTTATTTACATTGTTATCAATCAAATACTTGGTTGGGACAACGTAAAGTTTTTTTTTTTTGTTTTTGTTTTTGTTTTTTGCCATGATTATCAAATTAGGTTTGAGCAAAACTTGTTTGGTTTGTTATGACAAAACTAGCTGGTAAATACCTTGAAAACCCTCATGTCTACTACATACACACCACCTACTGACAAATATTTAGTTTCATTTCATTAAAAAGAATGTTCTGTGTGACTACAAACCGAAAATCTAATTTACAACTCCATTTAAATGATGTAAATTCTTAAATTGTCGACTTGTGAATACAATTTTTGTCATTACTAGCACCAGAAACTTAATTCCTGTTCATAAAATGTTGAAAAAACAGTTTCATATCTGTATATGCTACTGTAAATCGAGAGTATGGACTATTCTTTCAATTAAAATTTTCAAATATGGAGACACGAATATGAATCGCTACCAATTTATGCATTGACATGTCTTTCAAAGTTATGGAATCGTATGCCGTCATCACAACGTGAAGCAAAATTTCAGAATATTAATGCACTTTCGTTTATTTACACTACTGTGACGTATAGCAAAAAGGAAATACTTTTCAAGTTACCTGGAATATATCTCGAGGAATTGCTGCTGGGTAAATTTCAGTTCACTTGGTTAAAAATGCAGTGTAATCAACCAATCACGCACATTTTTTCTTACAGGAGCGGGCAAGGTTTCCGAACATACTCTTCAAATAGCATTGATAATTAGAGTTGCCAAATTTAGAAAATGGGAATACCGGACACCCGCCTGAAGTACATTTTAAGACTGTGACACCATCCCTCATCAAATGTGAACAATCTGAAAGTGGTTACTTCACATAAAATTTAGCGATTCGAAGTTACTTTAGTTACTTTTGCAATTTATTAAACTTACTTAATCCAGTTTTGGTTGAGCCAGCACATGTAATGTTTGTAGTCTACCGTCAGTAATAAATCATATTTAAAACAGAAAAGCAAAAATAATTATGACATGACAAAATATAGGCCTATTCCTTCTTGAAAAATAAGTCTTACCATTTTTGCTGAGACTGATAATGTCTCATAATGCCTATATACTTAATACTGGATCTGGGTGTATTATTTAATTGGAAGATGTGTAGCTGAGAGTGAAGCAGTGCTAGCTACGCTCTTAAAAATGCACTTTTGTTGACCTCTAGCAGTTTGGATAAGTTCAGTAAATTTTCCTGCCTTAAACTCTTCAGCAAATTCCGCGCAGTACAGGTCAATATCAAAACGAATTATAAGAACCATATTCATTGACAAACGATTCATTTCGACACTCCAAAATAATCTGAATAGAGCAGAGAATAGGATTAGTAAGAGAAAAAATTACCGGACATTTAACATCCGGTTTTTAGGTCGTGTCGGACACCGGAGAAGAAAGGCCAAAACCTGAACTGTCCAGTAAAATACAGGAATAGCCACAAAATTCCGGTTCCAGCGGAACCGGTCGCGCGAGTAACCGGTTCTTGGAGATCTGGTTTACAGAACCGATTCCGGAATCCGTTCCAGAACTGGATCCGAAAATCCGGTTCCAGAACCGAATCTTAGGAACTCGTTCCAGACCTGGATCCAAAAACATTGTTCCAGAACCGGATCTTAGGAACCGGTTCCAGACCCGGGTTCGAAAGCTCCCAAAGACCCGTAAACGAGGCACAAAGTTCATCTTCAAAACACTGCAAAGAGGACCACGCGCTTGTGTCCTCCCCGACCAGACCCGCTTGTCCCCCCCAGAGAAAACTTTTGATCCTCCAGTGGGTGATTAGCCAAATGAGTTTGCCAGTTTGGCTATTTAGCCAATGAGTTAGCCAGTTACCCAGTTTGTTTAGCCAAATGAGACAAGTGGCCGCCGCCTGGGCGCTTGCCTGTCGCTTCCACCATTTCATTTTGCACACTGTTCACAGCCTGTGATATCAGCTCGGGTTTAAGAGTAGGGATGACCACAAAGTTCCTGTTCCAGCGGAACCGGTTCCGCGAGGAACCGTTCCTTATAGATCTGGTTTTCAGAACAGGTTCCAGACCTGGATCCGAGAAACCGGTTCCGGAATCGGTCATGGGAACCAGTCAGAGAAATGAATCCGAAAAACCGGTTCCGGAACCGGATCTTCTAGAACCGGATCCATTCAGAGCCGAATACCGGTTCCACCAGGAAGCGATTCTGGCCATCCATAGTAAAATACCGGACGATTGGCTACCCTATATGATAATTTCAATCTATGTTACCACTAAACTGTGGTGCGTATAATTTTGCTGTTCACGTTATATTTAAAGGGGTAGTATAAAACACAATAAATCGAAAGTTTAGAACTGCCAGACAAGATTGAACTTGCAACTGCTCGACCTGTCAAGATAAAATTTCAAGTATCTCTTCAGTTCATTTACATTCATTCCACTGTTGTTCTTAATATTTTGACAAATTCAACGTAAGGTAGATCGTTGGGTAAAATGATCCACATATTTCCTAGAATATATACTACATAGGATCATCCTCCTTTCAAAATGTCAAATTTCAACAATAAACTCCACAGATTACAACGGTTTTTCTGGATTGTTTCCATTGAACATATTATACGTATATCCTAGACAATGTATAATGTTGAAGTTTTTGAACAAAGAAGATAACTCCTCCGGGGGTGAAAGAAAGAAAAAGTCAAAACACATCCAAGATATAAAGCGATGGAATTACGCTTAGTTTAGTTTCGTGACGGGTAGATAATGAGAACGTTTTACACCTCCATCAAGAGTTTTAGACAGGAGGCTTTCTCTTTCAATGTCTGATTCTTCTCATGATACTAATTAAGCGAAAGCTTAATATTCTTCGGAAACAACAAAATGATGCGTTGCTCTTGTTTATTTTGGACCTTTTAGTTCAACAACAGTTGCAAAACTTTATTCCATTATATCCTCCTTCTCCCTCTCCCTCTTTCTCTTTCTCTCCCTTTTGTTCTCTCCAAGTCTCTTCAACCTTAACTCCAATTAATTACGGATTTCCCGCCCGCAATAATTTTATACAGATTTGGTTCCCTTGCAGTGCGGTAATATATGTGTGTGTGTGAGTGTTGGAACAAGTTGAAACATGTTAGTTATAAATCTCCTGAAATGAAACGAACGACTTAATAATAGAAGGTGTATATATATGTTAGTTCGCATAGAGCTTCCTGCAAGATTTAGAGATGGACCACGTAGGTCTTTTTCTAATGAGTCTTTCTCTCTCTCTCTCTCTTTTCTTTTTTTAAAGGCTAAAATTTATTTGCTTAATATTTCCTTTTTTGGGCACACTTCTTCAGTAAGAGAATGAATGCATACTTTATTTAGGCTGTTTGTTTAGAGATTAATGTCTTTAACAGTAGCGTATTTTTCTATCAATGATGATCAGGAAAGGTAAACAGTTTCTTTATTGTACGAGGGGGTACAATAAATCATCTACCTAGACAGCAAGGGAGGGGTGGATCATAATAACGCCTGACACGCAGGCCAAGGCCATTGTGGGAAACTTCGTTGCATAATATGAGGTCAGTCGGAGCAACACAGTGTTCGCGAGCAGAGAGTTTGTGTTATGCCGCGTACGGAATGTATGTTTGACGTCGCGAACAATGGATTTACAGAAGTTGAGACGGGAAGGGACCAAAGGGGATACACGAACGTCTGGTGAAAGTGTACTGGAATATAGCACCGTCAGAATTCCAGGTCAAATACTGGTCAAAGCAACTCAAGTGGAGGCGGAAGTCCATTAAGTATGACCCCCGCTCCGGGAGACCTGTGGATTCAGTCACTACGGAAATATGCTGCAAAGTTGAGGACATGGTCCTGCAGGATCACCATATGAAGAAGGACGCCGAGATTGCTGCAGCATATGACTTTTCCAAAGCATCCGTCCTGGCGGTTCTAAATGAGTGTTTGGGCATGTCAAAGGTCTGTGCTCGTTAGATCCCCAGAATGAACACACCTACACAGAAGCAGTACTGGATGCAGCTGTCCCAAGACTTGCCCAAGGTTGAGGCTGCCATTGCTGACTGGTTTCCAAGTGTCAAATCGTTCTTCCTGCAGTCCGGACATGGCACCCTAGTGACTATTTCCTTTTCTTGAAATTGAAGAAACACCTGTGGGGACAACGTTTTCCGTCGGACAACGAGGTCCAACCTATTGCGTCCAAGTGGTTCGCAGGCCATGACAAAGACTATTTTTCTCTGGATTTCTCCGCTGCGCACAAAGTAGCGGAGGTGTATAATCCTCCATGGGGACTACATCGAAAGCCAGTGATGATCAGTTGAGCCTATCTGCATTCCTTCCTGTCTAGGTAGATAACTTATTGGACGCCCCTCGCAGATATCTTACCAGGGATGATTCCATACCGGGACCAAGTACTTGGATATAACCTATATATCATCTGAAAGCTCTTGCCATGAGAAGTACGGAACCGTTTTCAAATCACGGGCGAACCCGCAACCTGACCCTATAAGGGACCAGTTTGTTGGTGTGTTTGACACTATGTATGGCATGTTCGACAAAAGTAAAAATGAAAGTTATGATATATCGCGTGTAAACGCCTGAGCCTATCATGTTCTTTTTTGGCACATTGCTAGAACGTTCTCGGGCAAGGGTTTGATAATATCACTTTACACCCAGGCATACCCTTTTGGTCCATGCTGTCAACGAATTTTAAACTCAGTGTTGCAGACAGTTTCTCTACCACTCTACCCATGCAACGTGGCATAAACATTCGTCACTAGAGAAAACGTATTGTGGATCTCTCAAAGACCCCAGTTTGTAAGTGTTTCCAACCAATTGTAAAAATGAGAAGGTGTAAAACAAGTTCCGTACGGTGAGACGTTTATACACCTAGCTTGGCAGAAATATCACACGACACTATAGCAAAAAGACGTAGAGTGTGGCCGTCTCCGAACCATTCTAGAATGTTGCCCAACCAAGTGTAAACATCATAATGTTGCGAATGATATGCATACCAGTAAATGAATATATAACAAATATGACATGGGCAGCATTGAGCAATGGAAAACCTAGCACAGGTCAGAGTCTAATTATGTGCGCCAATGCTGTAAACTCCATGCAAAAATCTTAAATGTTCGAATTGGTTGAAACACTGCCAAACTGGGTGTTCGGAAGACAATGACACTCACATTGTTTCTCATTGTCTAATATTGTTCATGTTACATTTGTTATATATTCGTTCAATGGTATGCACGCTATTTGCAACATTGTGGTGATTACACTTGGTTGGCAAAACTGACAACCTAGAGTAGTTGGGAGACGGTCACAACCAAAGTCTCTTTGCTACAGTGTCGTGTGATGTTTCTGCCAAGCTAGGTGTATAAACATCTCATCTCACAGAACTTGTTCTATGCCTTCTCATTTTTACAATTAGTTAGCAGCACTGACAAACTGGGGTCCTTGAGAGAGGAACACGTCCACAGTATATTTTCTCTAGTGATGAATGATGTTTATGGCACGTTGCATGGATATACATCAAGAGGTAGAGAAATCATCAGCCACATTGTATTTAAAATTCGTTGGCAATACTGACCAAATGACTACGTCTAGGTGCAAAGTGTTATCAAACCCTTGCCCGAGTCACGTTCTAATAATGAGCCAAAAAGGAACATGGTGGGCTCAAGTGCTTGTGCGTGATGCATCGTAACATTCATTTTTACTTTTGTCGAATATGCCATATATATAGGGTCACTAACACCAACAAACTGGCCCCTTGTAGGGTGAGGTTGCGGGTTCGCCCGTGATTTGAAAACGGTTTCGTACTCTCATGACAAGAGCTTTCAGACGATATATAGGTTATACCCAGGTACTTGGTCCCGGTATGGAATCATCCCTAGTTAGATCACTGTCTCTAGAAATGTCTACTACACGAACTCTAAAAAAGTTAACCAAACAAATAGGGAAATTAAATAAATTCAGAATGAATTAAATGTTGCATTTTCTAGAATGTGGAATGTTTTTCTTATGTTTCTAATATTAATCGATTTCTATTTACCTTCTTTGTCTAGGGTTGCGCATGATTAAGATGAGAAAGAAATCTTCCAATAGGAAACAGAAACGAAATATCCCTTTCACGATATCTTCTCGAGACGAGACAGTCTTAACTCTCTCTCTCGTACGCAATTTCTATCTTTGTCAGCGAAAATGATTTATAGCATGAGTAGGATCTAAACCACTATAATACCTTCGACACTTTCCTGTTAAGAATCAAACCCGGGATCTTGTGCACTTATAACTACTAGTGGAGTTATAAAATTTTCTTCGAATCTTTAGTATTTGGGGGGGGGGGATTGTTATGTGAAAGTGGCTGTTCATGTTTATTCGTTTGTGTATGTAGATCTGGCAACAATTTCGATTCTGAAGTGTCAATACCAGAAGAAGAAGGAAAGAAGAGTTAAAAAAGTGCGGATTCTCGTGCAACGAAAGTTTTACCTATTATTGCCGAAGCCTTTTGAAGATTTCATCTTACTGACAGCTTAATTAATTCGAAGAAAGTGAAATTCGCGGTATAAATCATTGATCAGCAATAGGTGAATTAGCATTTAAATGCGTATGGTGTAAGTGTTAATTTTGCGTTTAACGCTAGCTAAAATTATGTATAAATAATTTTGGAACAAACACGTGCGAAAGGATAGGAATAAATTTAATGAAGTGACACATTATAGGTCGGTTAAATTGCACTGCACCATGACCGGTGCAAAGGAGACCCACAACATTTTGATTACCATTACAATAGAGAAATACAGGGTGAGTCAAAAGTCCTTGGACACCTGCATAAGTTTGAAAATCGACGGGAAAAGTAAAAAGTGATAATGGGAACAGAGGTTTAATGAGGGGCCGCAACTTTTGGAGTGTATGTCGTTCATTGCCGCCATCTTGAAATCCGCCATTTTGGATTCAAGTCAATGTTTTAAATGGGAAAGGGGCGTATGACACATCAAATAACACTAGCTTAAGCTCAGGAATTTAGTGGTGTAATTTGTTTTTTTTTATCTTGTACAGTTTAGAAGTTATTAGTGTTCAAAAGTGGGAAATTACCTTGATACTGAATGCTATAACACATGTTCTACGTGTTGTCCATCCCGTGCAATGCATAACTGTAGTCTCCGCAACCACTCTGACTGCACACGGAGGAGAATGTCTCCTGAAATTTGGTCACAGGCTTGTTGGATGCGTTCCTCCATGTGCCTCAAATCACGGATTGTCTCAGCATACACTATCTGCTTAAGATGTCCTCATAGATAAAAATCAAGGAGCGTTAAGTCAGGGGATCTGGGTGACCACTCCACGGGACCACGGCGACCAATCCACTTCCCTGGCAGTTGTTCATCCAACCATTCACGGATACCAAGTCCATAGTGTGGAGGGGCGCCATTGTGCTGAAAATAAGATGGGAAAATGCCGTCAGCGTTCAGTGTGACAGGGAACACAAGGTCCTGCAGCAGCATCAGATACTGTGGTGCAGTTAAGGTGTTGTAAATGAAAAATGGCCCAATGATGCGGTGTCCCATATGCCACACCACACCATCACCTTCGCTGGACTATGTTCTCGACTCGGGTCAACCCAGTTCGGATTTGCGTCACACCAGTATCGACAATTATGTCGATTAACCTCACCGTTCAAAGTGAAATACGCCTCGTTGCTGAACAGTATGCTCTTGGCAAACGCAGGATCCAGTTCGTGTTGTTCAGTAGCCCACATGCAGAACTCTAACCGGCGATCAGGATCATCCTCGTTCAGTTTATGTTGCATGTGCAGCTAGTAAGGATGACACTGATTGGCGTGCAATATCCTGACAACGGAGGATTGCCTTATTGCACATGCTAGGGACACACGACGGGTACTTCGTTTAGGACTTTTCACAAACGACGCAACAACCGCCGTTGCAGTTTCCTCATTGGTGACAGTTTTTGGTTGCCCACTACGTGCCCTATCTTGAACAGAGCCCGTCTCCCAGAATTTGATGATAACGTGAGCCACCGTGCTGTGCGATACCGGTTCTCTTTCTGGGTGCCGTCTGTTGTAGTTAGCTGCTATTGTTCGGTAGCTGCGTTTCCCTGATATAAGGATGATTTCGATCTTCTGTTCACGTGTCAGACCCATTTTAGATCACCTGGAACAAAGAGAGAACTGGGTTAGTATCAAGGTTTCCAACCTTTGAATATTAATAACTTCTAAACTGTACAAGATAGAAACAAAACAAATTACTCACACACACCACTTCCCATTTAAAAAATTGACTTGAATCCAAAATGGCGGATTTCAAGATGGCGGCTATGAATGACATACACTCCAAAAGTTGCGGCTCCTCATCAAACCTCTGTTCCCATCATCACTTTTTACTTTTCCCGTCGATTTTCAAACTTATGCAGGTGTCCAAGGACTTTTGACTCACCCTGTCATTCACAATGCAACAATAGATGACTTTTTTCATTAACAAGAAGTAGAAATTACACTCATCCTGAATAAATACTTTATAGTACTTCGTAAGATATTTTCCCTCATTCGCTGGTATTTTTAATCAGTGTTATACAGTCGCAGGCTCCTGATGCAAGGTTCAATGCCACGATATTAATATGTCCGAAGAAAGCAATACCATTCCAAATTGTAAGACATCCTATAAAGATTTTTTTATGAATAGTAATGCTTTGCAGTTGCAAAGAAGTAAACAATGGAACATCATTGCTTCGCAGGTCTTTTATATAGTTACACACCATTGCTACTATGCCCGGAAAAAATCAACGGAAGTCTGGACTGGATCAAGAAAATATCGAGTTTGTTCAGAAGAAAGTTTACAGGAGGCCTTACAATTGCTACAGCCACGAAAAACAAGTCAACGCGAGACTAAAGAGAAATATTCCATCTCAAGAACACTAAATCATAAATTCAAAGAGATGCACTCAGCAACCTAGACATAAAACGGCATTGTTCATAGCTGAAGAAAAGCTATTGTGAATTATACAGGGTGTTTCAAAACAACACCGACAACGTTTGGGAGGTGATTCCTGACATCAAGATAAGACAAAAAGTATAGGCCAGCCTGGGTGCACAAATGCTTCCTTTCGGATTTATAGGTTGCCGAAAACATGAAAAAAATAAACTTTAAAGGTCCATAACTCAAAAATTGGAACCTACCACAGTTGGGTCAAGACTTCACTTAGGAACTAATATGTGCTCTATCCAAATATCAGAGTTTTAGAATCCTGCGGGCCTTCCGCAACAATTTTAAGAGAGTAGTTGGTGAATACTTCAAATTATGTCCGTAGCCAAACTCTCTCTATAAAAAATGTTGCGTGGATACCTTTGGATTTCGAAACATGTATTTTTGGATAGCTCAGATATTAGTTCCTAAGTGAAGTCTTGACCCGACTACTGTAGGTCCTATAGTTTTCGAGCTATTTCATTTTTTTATGTTCCTAGCAGCCTATAACTCCGAAAGGAAGCATTTGTGCACCCAGGTTGGTCTATGCTTTTCGTCTTATCTTGGTGTCAGGAATCACCTACCAAACGTTGTCAGTGTTGTTTTGAAATATCCTATATATTTCCCATGAGTGACTTTCACTTCTCAACTCTACATACTTAATCTAAGTGTGTCGCAATGTAAGCTTCAGTAAAGCATGTGGTCAGTTAAAAAAGTTGGAAAGGACTACTGTAGTATATGGCAATATTCAGCATGATCACCAAGAGCGAGGAGAAACAAACACATCGAAAGAGTGGCGCATAAATATAGTTAAACAAGGATTTATTTGTTCCCTGAAGTCATCGAGTGACTTATTCTGCTTTATTAGTTCACACACACAAGTATAATTTCCAAGATAATATAATTTTTGTAATTGTAACTGCTGAACCTTTTCTGATTGCTAACGAAACACGGTTTACGAATTTCCTGATCCATTCTATATCATGGGTCTACACATGCGCGCCGAAGCTAGATAAAAATGGCATTTCTCCTTGGTACAAAATGGAATAGATCACTTAAATTTATCCCCTCGTTTATTTAAATATTTAATATGGCATATCTTTGGTTTTCTTTCTTGTTACAGAAATTCTGCGTTAGTTAAAATTGTGTTTGAGCTAGTTAAAATGGTTCTTCCTTGTTTGGTATAAAAAAGTAGAACACCCAAATTTGTTCTTTCGTTCATTGAGCTAGTATAAAGGTACCTTCTTCGATTTTTCTAGTTAGTATAAAAAACAGGTCACTCAAATTTACCCCATCGTTTGTTTAAATAGTACAAAAAGGTACAGAAATTTTCAGTTAGTTAAAATAGGTCTTCTTCGCTTTTTCTGATTAGTATAATTTTGTTCTTTCGTGAAAATCCTTTGGTTGCTACAAAATTAAATAGCTCACTCATATTTATGCCTTCGTTTATTAGACTAGTTTAAAATGATATAAAATGATCCTTTTTTGCTTATTCCTTTGTTTGTTGAAATAATACAAAATGCTATAAAATACTCAACTTCGGTTTTTCAAATGCATTACTTCGTTTAATTGATTTTAGAGTTGACACAAATTATAAGTCACTCAAATTTATTAGACTAGTTTAAAATGATATAAAATGATCCTTTTTTTTGCTTATTCCTTTGTTTGTTGAAATAATACAAAATGCTATAAAATACTCAACTTCGGTTTTTCAAATGCATTACTTCGTTTAATTGATTTTAGAGTTGACACAAATTATAAGTCACTCAAATTTATTCCTTTGTTTATTTGAATACTTCAAAATGGTGCAATTTGTTTTCTTGGTGGCACAAAACTAAATACTTCATTGTTTATTTGAGTAGTAAAATTATATAAACTAGTCCTTCTTCGCCTTTTGCTGAGCCATTTCTCATTGGTACAAAATTGAATAGGTCACTTAAATTTATTATTTCGTATATTCAGCTAGTTCATTTTTTTTCTCGTTGGTATAAAAAGTAGAACATCGAAATTATTTTTTCGTCACAGAAATTATCAACTTGTTAAAATTATCCTTCTTCGGGTTTTTCTGATTGATACAAAAATAGAACATTTCAGTAGTTCAAAAGTTACATAATGGTCAATTTTCGTTTCCTTAAACAGTACATAATGAGCTAGTTAAAGTAGCTCTTCTTCTCTTTTTCAGTTGGTACAATAGAAAATAATCCACCTAAATTTTATTCATTCTTCACTTATTTTTTTTCTGGTATTCCTTCGTTTATTTGAATAATGGCCCTTCACTTTTTCCAGTTGGTACCTAAGGAAATAATCCAATCAAATTTTTTCTGGTTCGTACAAAACTAAATACTTCATTGTTTGTTTGAGTAGTAAAATGGCATATCTTTGCTTTTCTTCTGATTGGTACAAAAATAAAATAGACCACTGAAATTTGTTCCCTCTATTATTTGAATAGCACAAAAACGTATAAAATGCTGATCTAGTTAAGATGACTCTTCTTTGATTTTCTTGTGATTATTTGGGTAGTACAAAATTGTACAGAAATATTGAACTAGTCAAAACGGACCTTCTTCATTTTTTCTGGTTCATACAAATATAAATACTCCATCCAAATTTGAGTAAAATGGTCCATGTTCGCTTTCTTCGTATATTTAAATACTACAAGATGATATAAAATACTCAGCTAGCTAAATTGAACTTTCATTTTTGAGGACACAAATTATTTCTTTCTTTCACTTGAATAGCACGAAAAAGTACAGAAATTATGAACTTGTTAAAATGATCCTTCTTAGGTTTTTTCTGGTTTGATACAAAAACAGAACATTCAAATTTGTTCTTTTGTTACATAAATTCTGAGCTAGTTAAAATTGTCATTTCTCGTTTGTTTAAACAGTACCTAATGATATAATATTCTAAGATTGTTGAAGTGGCTCTTCTTCACTTTTCCAGTTGGTTGGTTGGTTCTTTGCTTTTCCTCGGTGTACAAATTTATTCCTATGTTTATTTAAATAGTTAACATGGTCCTCCTTCGGTCTGTTTTTCTAGTTGGTACAAAACTGAATACTTCTTCGTTTATTGGAGTAGTACAAAATAGTCCTTCTTCGCTTTTTTTCCTAGTTAGTATAAATTTATTAATTCGTTTAATTAAAATGAGCATTTTTCGCTTTTCTTAGGTTAATACAAATTTATTCCTTCGTTTGTTTGAGTAGTACAAAATGGCATTCCTCGTTAGTAAAATAGCAAATAAACCACTCAAATTGATTCATTCTTCACTTTTTCTGCTTGGTACAAAACTGAATAGGTCACACAAGTTTTTTATCCGACACGCTGTTTACATGTTATTAAGGCTTAAATATTTTACCTTTGACCTCGATGGTCAGTGTTTTCAGAACATGTAGTAGTTGATGACGTATTACTAGATTTGAAAACAGCACCTCAATACGTTGCTCTGTTTAAGAGTTATTTGCATTTATTGGTTCATTGGGCTTTCATTATTTTTGGAACTTGTAGTAGTTGATGACCAATTACTAAATTTGGAAACACCATCTCAATATGTGGCTCCATTTTCGAGTAATTAGGTTTTAAGTACTTTGACCTTTGACCTCGATGATCATTATTTTGGAACTTGTAGTAGTTGATGACCAGTTACTAGATTTGGAAACAGCACCTCAATATGTGGATCCATTTAAGAGTTATTTGGTTTTAAGTATGTTGACCTTTGACCTCGATGGTCATTATTTTGGGACATGTAGTAGTTGATGACCTATTACTAGATTTGGAAACAGCACCTCAATACGTTGCTTCGTTTTCAAGTTATTGGGTTTTAAGTATTTTGACCTTTGACCTCGATGACCACTAATTTTGGGACATGTAGTAGTTGATGACCAATTACTAAACGTGGTAACACCATCTCAGTATGTGGATCCATTTTCGAGGTATTAGGTTTTAAGTACTTTGACCTTTGACCTCGATGGTCACTATTTTTGGAACTTGTAGTATTTGATGACCTCTTGCTAAATGTGGAAACAGCACCTCAATACGTTGCTTTGTTTTCGAGTTATTAGGTTTTAAGTATTTTGACCTTTGACCTCGATGACCTCTAATTTTGGAACATGTAGTAGTTGATGACCAATTGCTAAATGTATGATATTCGTACTCAGCATGGTCGAAAACCCCCATATTCCGAGTTCCATCCAAATCGGTTCAAAGAGCGTATCGAATCGCTATGTTACATAGGTATTCATTGTCTTAAAATAGGGGTTGAAAAAGTAATCATAAAAGGGAATAAATTCACCCCTAAAATGGAGGTTTTTGTGTGTTACGTACTCTCAGTGTAATTTCTGCTATGTTCAATTAGGGGTGGAGAAAATGAATACACCCCCTGTGCTATGTCCGCCATGTTTCCTAGTCTCTGTCATGTTGAAATAGGGGTTGGAAAATATGCTCATAAAAGGGAATGAATACACCCCTAAAATGGAGGTGGTTGTGTTTGTTATCTGCTCTGCTGTATGTTCATAGTCTCCATGTATTCTATCCTTGTTATGTTATGTACTCTTATCTGTTATCTGTTCTGCTGTGTGTTACGTACTCTTATGTGTTATCTGTTCTGCTGTGTGTTACGTAGTCTCAGTGTAATTTCTGCTATGTTAAAATAGGGGTTGGAAAATAAGCCATGTTCTTTTATTAACTGTGCTATGTATTATCTGTTCTGCTGTGTGTTCGTAATTTCTGCGATGTTAGAATAAGGGTTGAAAAATATGCTCATAAAAGGGAATGAATACACCCTTGTACTCTTATGTGTTATCTAATCTTCACTATGTTTCGTAGTCACTGTCTGATGTGCTATGTTAAAATAGGGGTTGGAAAACGAGTACACCCCTAAAATGCTGTGTGTTCATAATCTCAGTGTAATTTCTGCTATGGTAAAATAGGGGTTAAAAAATTGCCTCTGTTCTGTGTTCATAATCTCAGTGTAATTTCTGCTATGTTAAAATAGGGGTTGCAAAATATGCTCATAAAAGAGAACGAGTTCACCCCCTTAAAATGGAGGTCATAAAAGGGAACGAGTCTTCTCTGCTATGTTACGTAGTCTGATGTTATGCTATGTGGAAAATATGCTCATAAAAGGGAATGAGTTCACCCCCTAAAATGTGCTCGTAAAAGAGAACGAATACACCCCCTAAAATGTGGTCATAAAAGGGAACAAATTCACCCCTAAAATGGAGGTCGTAAAAGACCGTGGGTTGACAGTTCACGATGCTCGATTTCTCGTATCCTCCCTGTGTCTTCCGGCATAGTGTGTCAGGCGGCACTGGGAAACTCGTTGTCTGCTTCAGGCGGGACCGAGAAAGTGGGTAGAGGGTCAGTGGCGCAGAAGCCTCACGATTATACTACTTTATTAATTACGTAAATTATCTGAAAGGTTACCTGATGATGAAAGCATTTGGTAGTAGTATGTCTTGTTAGTAAATACACATTGCATCGGACAGCGTGATGTAGATTATGTAAACTTTTGAGTGTTGACAAGATCTTTAATCTTAAAGCAGTATTGGTTAAGTAAGACTTCTTTACAGAAATCTTATACAGGCATGTGCAATGATTTCGACCCGAATTTTGGGAGCCACGAGCTGAAATGTATCACTTTTTGTTGTGTAAATGCTACAGTTTATTTCGTCAGAGTCAGTCGTGAACAGTCAAGGAATATAGTTTTTGGAGTAGTTGTTGGAGAGCCATTCGGGTAATATATCGTAACAGAATCTTGAAGTTCAGAATCAAGTATTTGCCAACATTATTCCGATAGATTAACATTATGTACAGTACAACAAAGGCAGCTGCACTCATCTAGCGGATTTTCCGATTTTGGTCGACACCATCAACTACGTAAGGTATGAGTCAGTTAAACTCTCCTTTTCTCGCCTGATAGTTGTTCAATAGTTTAGAGTAAGTTAACAGACATTTCTCTATCAGCACACACGTATTCATATTAGGAATGAGTCAAAGTACACTCATGTCCAAAATTATTGTCGCATGTCTATAAATATGTTTTTGTAGGAATATAATTTGATAACGAATTCGCCTGATATTTCTAATAATGTTAGTGTTTGTATAATCGGTAAAGACATGTATATGGCAAATTTCATGTCAAAAAAACAGTAAATAAGAACAATAAAACGAAAATTAAACTTTCTTGTCCATTTAACATTTTGCTTTACTCATTCTAATTTTCGTATTTATAATTCTTATCCTATTAAATTTATCACAAATATACATTTTCCCTATTATACACATAATATTAGTATTAAAAGTACCCTGCAAAATCATTATCAAATTATATTCTTACAAGAAGGCAGTTATAGATATGCGACAATCATTTTGGACATGAGTGTACATGTTAAACACTATTTTGAGTTGTTTCTCTTTTATATACATTTCTCTTTTGCAGACTCAAGAACAGTGATGGAGATTTCCAAAGTACTTCATAACACATTATAGGTTCGTTCATTTAACATTAGCAATACAAGATTGTAGGATGTATCTTGAGGTAATGCCACTAATCTGGGTCTACTCGAAGTAATCTATTATACTGTAGAGAATAGTACATTACAAATTCAGTTTTATAGGAATAACAGCCAGGCCCGTATCCAGGGGGTCTAGGGGGACCGGGCCCCCCCTAAATTTTCGCTGGCCCCCTAAAATTTTCACGGTAGGCTGGCAAATGGACTATAATATGATGGTTGGACCGGCCCCCCTAACTTCAGCCGCCCCCCCCCCCCTACATTTTTGTGCTGGCTACAGGCCTGATAACAACCCACAGCTGTAGTTAGAAGGACGATTGATCTTTAAGAAATGCGTTTAAATAATGGTCTCCTTCTAATAAAAATTGTAGTAAAATTATTTTGCAAGACAATTTGAGGAACCTCTATGAGTATGAACAATTCTTTCTCTCAGTAGTCAAACCTTTTTTTAATAAATTAACTACGACGTAGACCCCTAGACAAATAAATAAAAGATTAAGTATTTATGTATATTTCAAAGTATTAGCTCTGCAGGGTTATTCACTTTGCCCGAAGCTCCAGATTACCTAAACGCAAAATAAAAGCCTTTATATTTTACTTAGATTACTACCTTGTTAGCTTAGATCACCCGCAATTCCTTTCTGTTGCAGTTTCTGCATAACTTTGAGGATACTTCACAATTTCTTTCCTTATAATTTACATGAAAATGTGTTAAATTGCTAGCAAAATAACATACTGTTGAGTTGTATATGTACGTACAGAATATTTTTTTCTTTTGGTAACGTTACAGTTTCCTTTTCCCCTTTTTATACCAAGTTCCCTCTTTTTAATTTGAGCCTTATTATACTGTCTTTCATAAGCATGACTGTTTCAGGGCAAAAGGGGAAATGTTATATAGCAAGGAGAGAGTTCAACAAAAAGGTTTCTAGAAAAAGTATAATAATATAGAGACAGGTTTAAAAAAAAAAGAAAATACCTTAACCTTATACGGCAGCTGTTTCCTTTTATATCGCCTCCAACAGTACACAGACGAGATGGGCAGGGGTACCCGTTCCGTTACTTTCTGCCACTATAATAGAGGTGGGAATACGCTCTTATTAATACGGAAGACGAAGCACAAAATTACAAAGGGTAGAGAAGAAAAGGCAAAAAAAAGGTATTATAAAGGAGCGAACAGAAGAGAAGAAGAAGAAGAAAAAGAATAAATTGCAACCCCAAAAAGAGAAGAAAATTGCAAGTCTAGAAAACAAGGAAGTTTTGTACGGTTGAAGTAGTAGAATATAGAAGCGAAAAGGGGAGCAAAACACTAGAATTCCTAAATTTAATTGGAAGGTATCGCGCTAGAGGTGTTGTTGCTACATTTTTTCCTTTTCTTGTTTTGTTTTCTAAGCCAGAAAAAGGGGGCGCAAAAGCTCATTTTCTCTCGTCTTGTTTCCCTCTGTACAAGCACAAGATGAGATTAGGTTCTTTTCTATGTCATATCCACTTACTTTAATAAAATATCTCGAGAAACTTATCCCAAGCATGTAACATAATGACGAAACATAATTTTTGAAAAATAGTATTAAATTGAAGCCAACTCTTGGGGAAATTTAATAATTTTAAAAAATAGGAAAGAAACGTGGATGCAAAACTGGATTTAGCTTAACCCAAAAAATAAATGTCAACAAAACAGAATTTATCAATAAATTTTAAACCCCATACAAACTATCCTAGATCGTTTAGAAAACTACAGGATGTTCCATAAGTCTAGAAACATTGGGAAATCATATTTTGTTTTTTTTTCTTTCAGATAACTACGAGTTTGAGCAAGGAGAAATGTATCTAGAACTTTTATATTTCAAGTGTGCCCTCGGAAAATGTGTGAAACATACTTCGGTCCCACCTCCATCACTTTTTTACAGAGGAAACCCTCTCTTTGCTTGGGGAAAGAAGTGAATGACCTCTCTGTGTTTCCAATTTGTCATTCAGTCGTTTGGTCTTGACGAGTGGAGATTGCAGACTAGATAGATTGGCAAACAAGACAGTGCACAGCGAAGTCCGTGAAATAATTCATTGTGGCAACGCTTCGGCTCTAACTATTGAAAGATCTCGACCACAGCAGCTTGTTCCTCCTCTTTCATGGCGAGTACGGGAAAACACACATTGAGAGCAGCGCCAGTTGGGTTACACTTGAAATAGAAATGCTCTCGTAAGTTATTTTGTTCTATGGCGGCCAAAGTCCGTGAGAGGTGGCTCTAAATTCAACAGACTGCGTTCCTAACATGCACCATCACATTCTCGTGTGTTCAAAAATTGGTGGAAAATTTTAAGGAAACATGTTCCGTCGACAATAAACCATGCAGTGGTCCCGCACGGCAGTCCACCGATAACAAAGCATCTGTCACCACTCTTGGTGATTAGGCTACACCAATACGTACAATAGAAGATCAAATATATCGAACACGTTCTGTACATGCTCATTTTCCCTATGTTCCATATTTATGAAACATACAAACTCATGAATATGGAACGTCGAGTTCTTGCTGACAGCTGTCAGCATTGTGAAGACTTAGGTAAGGAAGTATTATGTGTGAATATGTTGTAAGGAAATCGAATGTTTACACTCATAAATTGAAAAAGTCTTATTTACTTCTTTTTATTCCAAGTATGAGTGTAAACATTTAATCTATCACTACTTAATGCTGTTCCTTTTCTAAGTACTCACAATTCTGGCAGCTACAAGCAAAAGTTAAACGTTTAACATAATTTTTAAAACAATGTATAATAAGTTGGAAAAGATAAAGTGAGTACTTTGTAAGTTGGTTAATAAGATTGCTATTCAAGTGATTAAAATTATAATGGAAAACAGAATCTACTGCAAAATTATTACGCACATGTGTATTGGAATTCTTTACTCGTTTAAGTTTTAGCGTTCCTTTCAAGCACCGAGACTAAATAAAACGTTGACCAACAGTTTAACAGTAATGACGCCAGCCTTTATTTATTGGGGAGGCAAACAGAGGAGCAGGGAATGTTTTAGGAGAGCAGCTACTTTTTATATACTATAAACGGTAGTGTTATATTACTGACCTATATTACAACACAAAATGTTTTGGAGCATCCCCGCTGGTCTAGTGGCTAGTGCGTGCGCCTCTGTTCTACGTGGTATTGGGTTCGATTCTCGATGGAAGGAAAAAATAATATCACAATCATTCACTCACTATATATCCATCTTTGACCATGGGACGTCAAACTAAAAGCAACATGTTTCCGGGTAGTCAGGGGATAAGTATAGTGACTGAATGGGCACTCGTTCCCTTGGCTTTTCTGACGTAGTCATGCACCATAATACTTTCAATGCTGTCCCATCGAGAATTGAATACAGAGCATTTCAACCATGTACCACTAAACCAGAAAGGACGTTTATGTGTATGAATAGTTACCGTATTTGTTTTCGTGTATCCTATCTTGAGTTTCATGTTCATTGGACGCATAGAATTTTGCACATTTAGCTAGCAACGTGAGGCAACCGACAAATTAAGTGGTAACGAATCCCAAGGTAAAAGACAGTTACTTATAACCGCGATGGAAATCGTCAATTAAAAGATAACTGGTCAGTTATAGCCTTTTATAGACTACTAAATCAAATTGCACAGGAACAATAAGTTTATGGAATCATTAATTGTGAAAAAGTTCAATCCTCTCCTTTCTAGGATGCGTATTTTAATCAAAGTAAAATGATAACATCCCGGGTCAATCAAAGTTCACTCTGTTCAAACATTCATTTCAAACTGTTTTAACACTTCCTCATTTCATCCATTTACGAACACAAAATGGGAAAACAAGCTATTTCAGGAATTACTCATTCCTCTCCCTCTAGGTGTGGAATTCGATGGAACACGTGTTCGCAGGGCTTAAATTTAATCGAGACTGTCACTGATCGACTTAGCGATCATTCAAACTATGGATTCGACCCTTATCTCTGTCATTTTGGATATTGTATTTTTCACATCTCTTACCCCTCATGCTGCTGGAGCTGAACTTAGACTGTATAAGGAATGTTATTATTTATCTCAGAGACCCCGAAAACTATGGATTCGATTTTATTTACATCTAACCACTTTCCATTTCCAATTTTAATAATGCTAGGGCTGTATAACTCCCGCAGCATTTTTTTTTCAGATTCTAAATCATACGAGTACAAAGTACGATTGAACTTGCTGCAGGTGTTCCAGAGTTATGTTGGAAACATATGTTTACGTCCATATATGTATATATATATATATATATATATATATATATATATATATATATATATATATATATATATATATATATATTGCTCCGTAATTTAAGGAAACGAGATGTATTTATAGGTGAGTCATATGGGATACAGTAGACTAGGCGAGCAACGTGTCTCTCCCGTATGCAGAAGTTTTCGTAATAGGGAGTAGAGGCATTCTATCATACAGTATGTCCATAAGTGAGGAAGGGACAGAGGACTGCCTTATAGGTGCGAAGTAAAACATCCGCTTTTAAGCCTCAAGTTGTTCTGGTGAGTCAGCGTAAGAATTTTAATCGAATTTTAGCCTTATCTGTAAGCTTTTTCAGGCGAGCGTTCCAGGTGAGCTTGGAATAGAATACCACGCCTAAGTAGGTAGCAGTGGGTGTAGTGTGCACCAGGTATCCATCGATAGTGGCTCGTAAGAGACTTCAGTTCCTGTGAACTCTGGAGCGCCTTTTAGAAGGTAAGAACACTACAGCTTGTGTTTTCTCTTTGTTGATAGTTAGATGCCATTTCTTGCACCATGTGATGAAATTATGAGTGTGGTTTGAAGAGCAACATCAAGTTGTTGCACAGGTTTGCCAAGAGCGAGGAAAGCCATGTCGTCTACACATTGAAAAGTAAATATATTGTGTGGTGTTGGAGATATATCAGAAGCATAAAGTATATACATATATAGCAATGAGCTAAGAGCTGATTCCTGAAGAACTCCAGTCAACGGAAATATAGGCAAGAGAGCATATTACCAACAGTGACGTAAGTAACACGATGCGTAACAAAAGAATGACTGAGCCTCAAATGGCACATGGGAAGATTCAGAGACTGAAGTTTTTGAATTTGGTCATAATGCCAAGATTTATCAAAAGCCTTTTCTAAATCCATGAGGATAAGACATGACAGGAATGCTTTGTTATACTGGTTCGTGATTATAGTGCTAAAGCGAAGCAATTGACATTTATTGAAAAATGAGGTCTGAAGCCTGTTTGATGAATAGATAGTACGTTACTTCTTTCCAGATATGAATGAAGCGTACGATAAATTTTTCCTAGTAGCTTACTGAATACTGAGGTAAGTTGGATTCGTCTGTAAGGGCTGATAGAATATATAGGCCTATTCTCTTTATGAAACGTGCAAACTTTCGATACTTTCCATTCCAATGGATAAAAAACAGTTTGTAGGATGAAACTGTAGATTACTACAAGGAGGAACAGGAGTGATTATGGAGCTTCTTGGCCATGACGATACGAGATGTTATCAATTCCAGGTGCTGTATTCTTTTACCGTTTTAGTGGCCTCGCGTAGCGTAATCGCTAACGCTCTCGCCTTCGGTATGAGCGATCCCGGGTTCGATTACCTGTGGGAGCACTCGGTCGAAAAGTGTAAAACGCTTTTTCAGGCCAGCCCTTCCCCCCCAAAGCTCATGTGGACCCCACATTATAATTATGAATATACAATATTTGGCATAATTTGAATGCAATTTGTCTTAAAATCCTCATATATATTATGCCTTCTGCATCTGAATGCCCCCTTACCAAATTTACAGAGAAATATGCGCCTTTGTTTGTGGACTATCTCTGAGGAATCAGATTGGAACAGGATCGACACAACAATAACAACAAAAACTATGAAGGCTTCCTCCCTACTCCAGTGACTAGAGAATATGTCTTTGATGCACAAATTCGATTCTAAGTGGGAAGCATTCAATGTTGTATAATGCTTCAGATCCTACTTTTAGCCTCTTTCTATATACAGGACGGTAGTCAGGCTTGAAGTTTTGGTTAAGCAGACGTCGTTTCGAGTCGGTCTCTAAATATACATTAATTTATTTGAGAGTTTCTCAACCTGGGGATCGCGACCTACAATTAAAATTGAAAGGTAATAAAATACCTGAGCATGGTGTGATTTCACTTGTGCGGTAACGTCCGGTTCAATCTTTATGACGCTCTTTAGCAACTTATAACGCTCTTTTCAACTGATAAGGGATATATATCTTGTCTTTGTTTTAATGCTTACCATGGAAGAAAAACAAGTTGCTTTTATAAGTTTTTGGTGATACTTAACACATACACAATGATTTACCAACAATATGAGGTAACTCAAAGTGGCAGCCTCTCGAAAATTAAACTACTCAAAACTTTTTAACAACTGCCCAAGTTTTTAAAACCAAAATTAGAAATCACTTTAAATTAAACCAACTTAAAGTTAAACCAAAATCAGATTTCCTTTTATCATATGACCCAAAATTAAGGGAGTTATGACATTTTAAAAGTTTCAAACGGCCTCCATTTTGAAACAGTATGACGGATCGGATTCGATATTTGTAATATGAATGAACTGACCAAATTTGGCTTTAATCTATTCGCATTTAGGGAAGTTCTGTATTCACTATATACAAGAAATGGAGTCTACTGTTCTAGAAATAGATGGATATCATTGATATCTCCGCAATAGGTATATTAAAAATCCCACACAAGCTTATTACTATAGATATACCGCATTGACTTGACACCTGGTCTTCCATTCCAAGCTCTCCTATTGCCTGAAGGAATTCCACTTCCTTTCGCTAAGGCTCTCTCGCTTAGCAACAGCTCGGTTGTGTGTAGCAAGTGTGAGCTTACTTCACATTTTTACCACGGCTCAAGACATTTTGGCACCACTATAATCAGAAATTAGAAGGGGGTCGCTGGCAAGAGGATGTGTTAAAATAGGGGTCGTGATAGGAATTAGGTTGAGAACCACTGGTGTATTTGAAAAATATACATTGGTATTTTAAGAATATACAAAACCACTACAAGCTACTTACAAAGATTAGATACTGTAGACCCATCATATTACAGTGTTAAACCAAAGAAAACAGTGGTTTGTGCAGTACTGAAGAGAGTTTTTAGTTATTACCTTCGTAAACAAAACGATGCCCTTTGTAAACAAAAATTCAAATATTCACCGATGTAATTCGCTTCAAGATCCACCACTCAATAAGTCTTAATGAAACTTCCTAAAATTTCTAATCCTTAGTTTAGTCTGTACACTGAGAAAAACATTGTAGGTGGCGTACTTAAAAAGATAGGTTACATGCGTAATTCCTGTAGTTTTTAGACTTAACGTACAGCAGACTTATAATTGAAAACGCATGTTTTATAATACTTTCTGTATAAGTGTTCCATCTATACGTAATTTCTGTGTAAAACAATGTAGGCTGTCAGGATCTCACATACCAATGACGTATATAACATATAGCCGACGAAGGTAACATAAGTATATATATGTGATATACGGAAAACTGTTAGATGCAACGGCATGATGTAACATCTAAGGGCAGTGCCTATGTAGCATACGGATAACGTATGCTCTGTACTGATTTCTATAGTAAGCAAAAGGATACCGTATATTTGTACAATATACCGCTGTCGGGAGAACGGATTTTTCTCTGTGTATCACGGCACATAATCATAAACACAAACAATTAAGAGTCTACTATAGTTCCACTTGTTTTTTTTTTTTTTTTCAGAATTTTTCAGTGATCAAACAATAACCTTATAACTTCTCTACATATTTTTAGTACCGTAGTTGCAAATTGCTAGTTTTTAATGTAGATAATATTTCTGTTATAATGCAGTTTAGCATCTAAACCTATGACATCATATTGATTTAAATACGTACTAGCAGCCATCTCGTTAGTGTAATTAACTAGTAATGCAATTAGAAACACATGTAAACGACGAAGACACACGCACTGCCTTTGTTATGTCTCTATGCGGGTGGGTAAGATTTATAAACAGCAGAAATGCTAGAAAGTTCAGCAGAGAAATTGTTTGCATAAGACAGCGCTAAAACTATCCGACGGAACTTAAATTGGGGTCTCAACAACTCAGGTCATAATCAGAACGTATTATTTATTACTCGTATTATCCTAGGCAATTGGCAAGGTCTCGACAACTGAAGCATTAATCAGAACATGTTACTTCTCGTATTATCCTGAGCAATTGTTTGTAAACAACTACAACTTAGTGATCGCGACAGTGAGCGAAGTTTGAGCTCTATACCAATCATAGAGCTGCTTTGCTTAACGTGTGGTACATCGGAAAAATTCAGTACGATTTGTGGAGTTGTCGTGTGAACGCACACTTGAAGAAATGTGAAACTACAAAAGCGCACTCATAACGTTGCTAAACCTAGAAGATATAACAAACAAGCAAGAAAAAGAGCACTTAAAGACTCTAACAATTTTTTGAATTAATCAGTAACAACAATAATAGTAAAAATGTAAAACAACAATAATAAAAAAAGCGAATTGAAACTTAGTGACAAGTCAACAACACTGTACCCAAAGGTGATTTTCTCCATGGCAAAATTTCATGGATGGTGGCTGACGACCAGGACATACCCTCGCTTTCTACTAAGTGGTGAAATTAATAGATCTGTTAAGCTTCACGACTCCTTGCGATCACCTTAGAAGGTATCTGAAACAGCTTTGGTTCCAAATCAAAATTGAATATGCAGGTGCCGATCCTTGGGACCTGAAGAGGCCAGTGCCCTCAACAAAATTTGCTTGGATCCCTCAGCTCCTGGAAATCTTGATTTGGATCTTTGCTTGGTTATCTGACAACAAAACGCACATAGGTTTACCTGAGTGCTCCCCACTCAACAAAGTTCTACAGAAATTGGGCCCTCTTAGTCAAAACGTACCTGAATTGTGCAATGTGTTGCTTAATTAATCGTATGATGAACGAAAGACATGAATTTTTATCCTTTTCGCGCGTCGAAAAAGGTGAACACTTTTAGTTGCATCAAATTATGAGCTCCTTAAATTGAGTGGAAGAAGGTGTACTCACAATACGCTCCCTCATAACATGCAACGTTGGTCAAAAATATAAGAATGTTGAAATTTTCCAGTTTTTTTTTTTTTTTTTTTTTTTTTTAACTATTTTTGTAATGTTTAGCTTGAACAGTATAGAAGCATTGTCAGAAGATGTGTCTACGTTAAAGTGATCAAAAATGGGAAATTTAATTTCTAAGTACAAATTGAAATAACAGCGCGAATGCTGAGAGGCTCTTTGGTTAACCCGACATTGCCACATTCTGATTACGGACCTAGTATGAAGGATCATTGGTAACAAATTACGTAATACATGTATTATTATTATTATTATTATTATTATTATTATTATTATTATTATTATTATTATTATTATTATTATTATTATTATTATCAGTTTTTAATGGGGACGTCTGCCATTTGTCCTCGCCACAATCAACACAATTGCTCAAACAGGGGCTCGCATAATCAAAACGTACCCGAGGAACATCATCCCCACCACCTCTCATTAGAACATGTTTATCCTGGTGTCACCAGTCACCAGAGCCTCGTTAGTCTACATTAGTTGCAGTCAAAGAATGCAATTTCCAGGGTGCACTACGAGGAAGTGAGGTTGGCATTTGGGCACTCACAAGGGAGCACCACTTACACCCCTAATACATAAAAATGAATCAAACAAGAAACTATGGAACGAAAAGAATAAAAAATATTTTCGTGTAGCTTCAAAATAGCTATAGGATTTTCCACTTAATTCCTAACAACTTGAAATACTAGTTTTCCACTCGTTATGTCGGCCAGTTAGAATATCCCTCATAATTCCAAACATTAGAACTCCGGTATAATTGGGAAAACTGAGTCTTTCTACTTTTTTTAAAAATATTTTTGTTGCAAACTCTTCTATTACAATTTCCAGCGTAATCGTAAACTCAAAAATTTCTCGCAATAGAATTTACAGCGTAATATCAACTGTCAGGGCGCCACACTTTATGACAACAATTAAAAATTCAGCGCAATCTCATGCAGTGGTACTAAAAGGTTAAGAGACGCTATTTTTTGTGCATTATCCCAAATAATACTACAATTTCTCACTTAATTTGAAACACTATGATTTCCTATGTTATTACTAAACTTGATTTGTTTTAAGTAATCTCAACTACCAGACTTCCTGCATTATTGTAATCACTTGGGGATTTCTTAAATAATTTCAAAAAAAACTAAGATTTATAGCGTGATACCTCTACGAACCAAAATATCTTTGACAATTTCAAATATTAACATTTCGTAATTTGGAGAAATAGAATTTTCTGCATAATTAGAAGTATCAAAAGTTTCCACACGATCTTATGAATTAGAATTTTCCGCGTAATTGCAAACACTTGTCTTTGTTATATAATTTCAAACATTCGGACTTACAGCGTAAGCACAACATAGGTTCTTAAACCTTAGTGTATTTGCACCTCTGGCATGAATAAATTAAAAAGAGTACCAACAATGTAAATGTTTAGCACTTTGATGTGGCAATTGGACTAACATTGATATTTTACATATAAAGTGTAAATTTTTAACTATCAATTAAAATCGAATCTGCAGAATGGGGGAGAAGGTCAGGTAGGTAAAAGCCCGAAAGAGCCGGTTCTTTCCTGTTTTCTGGAACCGCTCTTGCAATCGCACATAGACAATTGAATATTCAGTTGAGAAATTAATGAAGACGAGAGCGCACAGCGCACCAGCAGTAGAGATAAGAACTGATTAGTCACTCTGCGTTTGTTCGTACATCAATATTGTGCAACTGTTAGTTTTAAACAAAAGTATGTGTTATACAATTCTTAAGGGAAATGGTATGTTAAAATGAGAATATGTAATTCAAACAAATTCGTAATATATACAGTAAATTTTAAAAATATTTTATAATAGGAGAGAATTGATCCTGATTGTCTTAGTTCATTATTTTCGTTGCAAAAGGTAATTTCAGCTTAAATAATAAACGTCTACTTAAGGGTATTTTAAGATACTTTTATAATATAGACCTATATGGAAATTCTTAAGACTGTGATGTACAAAATTCAAAACGTATTTCCCGCAAGTTGTACCTACAACATAAGTGAATTTTATGGAAGCACACAGGGTTGGGATGGGTGGGACCGATGCCTCTGTTAAGGTTTTCTGTACTTAAAACAGTTCTTAAACCACAATGTTATGTTATTGACACAATACGTCTATTATATAAAATGACAAGAATCTTGTAATCACGCCAAGGGAAAACAGTTGAACCGTTTAAAATTAATTTGTTGATATAAACATTGTTCGGCGTAAGCTCTAAACTGCGATAAACAAAGCCACGTGAAACTAAATCTCGCTGATTTGCTGTTGTCCTACCAACGCTTGTACTCCTCCGCAAAATAGTTCATGTGATTGCATTATTACTTTTACTATGAAGCTTCATATAAAACTGCTATATTACTATAAATGACAAAAATATAATACGGATTATCTAATAATACTGCAATCGAGTGTGGCTAATGAAACAATAGAAATAAACACTAAGCATGCGCAGTAATTATGGCGCCAACTCAACTGTAAACGGGTGTTCTGCTTTCAAAGTCTGAAAGATGACTGGCATGAATCCCGGTTCCGCGAGTGTTGTGGTGAAACACCAACAAGGCAAACCTTTACTCACTAAGCAACAATTATTTACGAGCGAAATTCAAATACTTTTTTTTTAATCTTTCGAGTTTCTTTTCTTTCTTTTCTGCTGCTGCTGTAAGTATCTGGACAACACGATACAGTATTGTCTAAATGCACGTGTATAATTTGCTCCTCCCCGTGGGGAGTGGGAGTGATACATCACTAGCCAATCGTATTTGTGACAAGCGGAAGGATACAAATATTTTGTTTATCGGAGTTTAGAGCTTACGCCGAATAATGTATAGTTATTAACACCTAGTTCGAATTCAGTTTTTATCATGTTACTTTGATTTGATTCAGGTTCGTATCAACAGAGGGCACGGGGGTCGGGCCACTTCTAAATTTTTACTGTTTTCCCTAAAATTTTCACGGTAGGCTTGCAAATGACCTATATAATATGGTGATGAACTATATGTTTGGATCGCCCTCCCTAACACCCACCGAGCCCCCTACATTTTTGGGCTGGCTACGGGCCTGATTTGATCTGATTTTGAGTTTAGCGTCCTTTTCAGTAGCGAGGCACTGTAGCTCAGTGGTAAAGCGTTTACCTCTGGAGCGTGTGGTCCCTGGTTCGCTCCCCGGCTAAGTAAGTTCGTGGTGGACGCCATGTCCGTGGGTTTTCTCAAATACTCCGTTTCCTCCCATTTTCTCATTCCACCAATTCTTCCATCATCATTCAGTTGCTTTAATCATCGTCTTCCTTAGCCTACAGGGCATAATCGTAGGACATTAAATTAAAATAGTTTATATTATTTCAGCAGCGAGGCTATATGAGACGTGGACCTACTGAAAACGTGGAACATGAACCACATGAGCTGCCGGGAATCGAACGCCGGGTCTCCCACGCCAAATGCGCGTACGCTAACCGTTTAGCCACGGGGAAACTCGTTACTTTGATTAAAATGTCTATTCTAAGGGGGATGTGATCGGCAACATTTTTAGGAAAAATTTAGTTTCTCACGATGATGTAATAAAATTATAATATTTTTGGCATTGAATTTAAAGTTGTAACACTTTTGCAGTATTTCTAAAATTGTATTGCTATAGCATTGAGTCTAAAGTTGTAATATTTTGCATTCCGTATTTTGATTCGTTTAGGCTGTAATTTGTATATAGCTTTTTTTTTTTTTTTTTTTTTTTTTGCATTTGTGATGTCTTTTCACACTTATTAATAGTAATTTTATTTAGTCTAATTTGTATGTGTATTTTGTATCGAATTGTATTTTTGTGTGTTACATTTGTTAATTGTAATTTTCATTAGTTTAAAAGTGTAACTTCCTGTGATTTTTTAAAGTTAAATTTGTTAATAGCAGTATGCTTGTAATCTAAAATTGGTGTTATATCTTTTATATTCATTTTATGTAATGCATTTAGTCTGATAATACAATTTTAGTTTTTAACTTCCCCCTCTCCCCCGTTGTAAAAATATAAGTGAGTCACTCAGTCATTTAAATGAATCGATTCATTTTAGTGAGTGAACTATTGAGCGGCGATCTCAGAGGTGAATCGGTCTGCCCATCACTATTCAGACCCAAATCATTTATATAAACTTAAATATCATAAAACTAATAAATATGAAAACAAATTACTTATCTTTATATTCTAGAAGAGAAAGATTCTTGCCAGTATTTTGTATGTTGATATAAGAATATAAATGTAACTTATGAGTAGCAACAACAGTAAGCATTGCTTCGTGTCGAATTATAAATCTTGCAATATCAGTTATTTTATGTATGATTTAATCCATATATCTGTAAGTACAAAGAAAGTTATTTTATAGTGTATTTTGTTTTACGTCTGGTTTTGATATTTTGAAAACATCTGCTCTTTGAAATATAGCTATTGTATCGTTCTACATTCCTGCCATCTTACTGTATAATATTCTAGTATTCCGTATTCTCGTTTTTCCTATTCAGACCACGAAAATATAGATAATTGTTATAATTACATTGTGTTACTTTCCTTAATAATCGATTTTAAAAAGGAAAGTGTTCGCAATAGGTACACGCAAAATTCGCCAAATAGAATGTTCAGGTTATGAACTACAAATATTGTATGATTGCTTCTGCGGGTATCACGAAAGCGCAGAATACAGTGAAACCTCTACTAACGGACACCTCTGTAAAGCGGACACCTCTCATAACGGACATATTTTGTAATCCCCAAACACTGTAATAGGAAAAGACCATGTTGACAAACCTCTCTAAAGCGGACACTCTCTAGTACGGACACGGACAGTCTTTTCTGTCTCTTATAGGTATTATTTACCTCCATATTACGGACACTTTCTCTAGAAACAAGTTGAAAAGTACAGAAAAATTAGATTTTTAGAAATGCATACATGTATCACCAAGGAAGCATTATAATAACATTTTCCCTCGTCAACTGGCTGTTCAGAATCTCAGGTGAAGAGTCTTTGTTTAACAACACCCTCATATCCTTTGCTTGCATTCCACTCCCACCCAACATGTTTTAGAATCAAAAGTGATTGACAGTTGCCTGCCATTTGGGATGACACGTCATTCTACTGTTCCGCTGGAATCAAGCAGAAGGCATGTTTGGTATTTTTTGTCCGCGTATTCGCATATTGCCTTAGTACCTCTATTTGTAGACGGAAATCTATTTAAGTAATTCTGCTCGAATAAGCAATAAGGTGTAAGTTGTTGTGAGCTTTCGAAATGCCACGAGAAGCGCTAATGTTAAAATCGAATTGATTTAATTTTCGAAGTATACTAAGGTGTGCGAAGGATAGCTGAAAAATTTTGTATCGGTAAAACACAAGCACCTGAGATAATATAAAACAAAGACAAGTTAATAAAGTTGTGGTGTGAAAATGACAATGAAAATAGTGTCTCATTGCTTTGAACAAAGTTGGTGTGCAAGTGAATGTTTTTGTAGAGTGCGGAATGAAAAAAATTCCTGTGTTAGGGTCGATGCTAAAAGCTAAGAATTTGGAGGTAGCAACAGAAATGAATGTTTCAGATTTCAAGGTCTCGAGCGAGTGGTTAGAGAAGTTTCGGATTAGACACAAAGTTTCTTTCAAAGCGATTTGTGGAGAATCCGCAGATGTCGACATGCCCACAGTCATAAAACGGTTTGATAAATTACCTTCAATAGTTTGTAATTACATATCACCTTATTTAATAATTCACGTAAGAAAATATCGGAACCTCTCTAAGACGGACACCTCTCTATAGCGGACAATTTTTGATTCCCCGTGGCTGTCCGCTTTAGAGAGGTTTCACTGTAATACGCTACGCACTATAGTTGGTGTGAGTCCACAAGATCTTTGATAGTAAGAGCAGGGTTTAATTAGTTAACACTTTCATCAAAATGATAGCAACACTGCGACTGCACTTCGCCAGTATCGAACGGAATTAAGATAATCAGCATAGATCACCAAGGAAAAAAAAGATTTTGCCAAATCGCATTTAGTGAGTATTATATACATCATTAGCCGATCATCTCCAAATGCTTGCCTACCCGATCACGTAACTTCAACCCTGTGCTTTCTAGTGAAGCAACCTGAAGGATAGGGTATATGGGTAGGTAACATTCACTCCCACGCCTTTTGACATGAAAATCAGCTTTATTTTTTAAACGAAAGTCACCTTAAAATATTATCGTAAAGTTGAAGTGAATGTGTCCTCTGGTCATTGAATTATATCATCCATAAATAATAAACCTAATTGGGAAGCTTGAAACAATATACGCAATGATTCATAAAAATCGGTCATTTTCAGTGGAAGAGTTATCGTTAATATGGTTCCATAAGATGAGCTATACTCCCATCTCTCTGATTAATTTCAATCTTATACGATACGCGTCTTCGGCGCCAGAGTTTTGGGTTCGATTTCCGGCAACCACCCATATGGTTCTAATAATACGTTAAACTGTAGGTTCACGTCTTACATAGCTTCATTGTTGAACGAGACGCTAAACCTAACTCAACCATTATATATATATATATATGAGCCAGTGATTGCAAAAAAAAACACATGCTGTGTTTAATAAAAATCAAACTTTCTTAACTTTTCGCAAATCATATTTTTTACTATTGAAGGGCTAAGTTTATTTACTCCCTTTAATAGACTAAAATTTATTGGGATTTTACTAAAATTGGGCGGGTGTTCTCTTTCAGGCTTAGCCATATAATATATTGCTTGTGGTTGAAATCCTTTAACAATAATGTGGTAAAATCTAGTGAAACTAGATTTGCAGTTCCGAAACTAGATTTCCGGATTTGCAGTTGGTTATATCAAAATTATGAACCATCTTTAAAAAAAACACACACACAACTTAGCTCTTGTTAATTAATATGACGTATGACCATTGTTAATCTGCAGAGCAATTTTAGATTCGTCGTGAAACTAAGATGCGGAAATCATGAATCATTATTCGTGCAATTCAGTAATCAGTTCCGTCAGCGGTGATTGAGGAGGGTATCTGCACTAAATTCTGAACTCTAGAGCCGACCACAAGCGTTCAATAACATTGAGGTCTGTGGATAGAGAGGGAGCAAGGGGAGACGTTAGAATTGATTTCGATGTTCATGAAACCATTCCTCAATACCTACGCATTGTCACCTTGGGAAAATGCATCATGACATCCGCTCCAATTGTAATATAAATGCCACTTCCGCTTTCAATATTGTGCTCTATTAGTTTTGTAAGTTTACTGGAGTTTTAAAACGTAAAACGAAACCTTTGTTTTGATCATACTTAAAATGTTACTTCTTGTTTGTAATTTTGAAGATATTCTATTTTGAGGATCCTTCATAATGTAATCTATGTTGTATACTTGTATGTAAAATAATATATGTGTGTGTGTGTGTGTGTCTGTCTGTCTTTCATCATTTACTCGCCCAGAAAGAAGTGACCGAGAGACAATTTGGTACACGAATAGATCTTCATCAGGTCTAATCGTTTAGAAACCCATCGTTTTCGATTATCGGTTCTGAGGGAGTAGAAATATATCCGTATTTTTAAATTTTCTAAAAACGCCTGGCATGTACGCAACCCAGCATTACTTAAGAGGAAAGTATAAACATCTGCAAACAGTTTTATTCCTCCCTTTTCATTCAGGTTCTGAATTAAGATCCGGTAATGACGGGTCGTGACAGTAGTAGAGCTATAAAATCAGAAAGTTAATTTACGTTGTACTCTTTCTAGTGTATATAAAATACCATAGCTAAAGAAGTCTTTTAAAGTTTCCACCTATAGTTTTGCAATACGTACACTTAGGAACTTCAAATATTTCCCTAGGCCAACATATTATCTATACACCATAATTGTAATTGTATTTCTCATAAAACTAAAACTGTTTCATTTGTAAAAATTTATAAATCTTAAACAACACACAGTCATTTAATGACTTACCAGGGATGACCCCAAAGTTAAGCCTTGAATCTGGGGACAAGTTATATATTTCCTGGAAGAGTTTGTCGAATAAGATCTAAAACAAGTTTCAATTCCTTCCCCGGAAGTGACCACAGTCCTTCAGGATTGGAAATATATAGAACAACTAGACCTATATGTCCTGTATATCAAAGTGAACTGCATGACTATATCAATAGATTAATTGAGTTGAGTTGATTTTAGTTTAACGTCCCTTTCAGCAGCGAGGCTATATAAGACGGGACCTACTGATTAACGTCCACATGAGCTCCCGCCGGGAATCGAACCCGGGTCTCCCACGCCAAAGGCGCGTACGCTAACCGCTTAGCCACGGAGGAGCTCATCAATAGATTAAGAATATAATATGCACTACTCAATTATGATATATCCTATAGTAATGAATAAGACAAGAAAACACTATAAATATCCTATACTAGTAGACTTATAAAGTTGAGAAAAGCATATCCATAATATTGAGTCAACAGTATTCATTTTGAATCACAACTAATGCAGGGGCGGATCCAGGACCGACTTCTGCGGGGGGCAGTGCGTTGTTATACTGCTACTTTTAAGGGCTCCAAACTTTGGGATGTATTTTATTTATATATATAAAATAAGGAAGTTTCCTCTTCTGGGGGGGAACGATCGCCCCGATCGCCCCCTCCCTGGATCCGCCCCTGAACTAATGTGACAGAGGTGCGGTCTCTTCCAGGCAAGGAATTGAAACCTGTTTTGAAACTTACTTCGCAAACCGTTTCAGGAAATATATAGATTATACTCACAAGTAAACCTTACGTTTGGGTGAATCGAGTTGCTGACTGAGACACATATGAGAAAGTAGTACTAAATGTGGTCAGTATTTCAGTGAAGTTTAAGGTGCGAAGCTCCAGGGGTTTAGGAGATACAGCTACCAGAACATCACATGGAAATACAGAATTATCTTCATACAGTTGGAGGTAAAAGCTCTCTAAGACCTCTTGTAATGACCAAAGGTGAATAACATATATATGGGTATATATTAGGACTAGAGGGAATTCATATAGTAAGGGTATACCTGACGGCGGCCATCTTGAAATCCGCCATTTTGAATTAAGGTTAAGTTTTTAAAATAGGAATAGGGTCATGTGATGCATGATTTAAGGCGCAAATTTAATCAGAAGAACAATGGTGACGTTAATTTTGATTTACGCGCAATTGGTAAAAAGTTACAGGGAAATTAAATATTGTTGCAGCGTATGTATTAGTCCTTTACCCCACCGTGTAAATTTTGTGTTAATGTTAATAATTAAATAAAAAGCAGGTGGATAAATATTAGGTCTATGCTAAGAGTTGCCTTGATGGCGGCCATGTTCAAATGTGCCATTTTGAATCAGAAAAAGTTTTAAACAAAACGCATAAGATTGACACCTTATTAATAGCAAATTTTACCATAAATCCAACGGTATAACCATTTTTGCTTTATCATTAACCAGCATTTGTTATCGCATAAACAAGTTGCTAATTTAAGGAAAAATGACCAAAGTGGAATTGAGTCATAATTGAACTTTGGCCTTTCTTCCAGAAAAGTCATCAATTAGTACAATCAATATGTAGTTCAGAAAAGAGTCCATGACTTGCACAAATGCTCTGCTCACAGTGAGCACACCTGACAAAGGCAAACGAGTTACACTTGACACATTTGTCGTTAACAATTCCGTCAAAGCAGTAGTCGTAAGGAGCGATCCATTTAATTTTGTGCTGGTTAATGATAAAGCAAAAATGGTTATACCGTTGGAGTTATTGTAAAATTTGCTATTAATAATGTCTCACTGTTATGCGTTTTGTTTAAAACTTTTGTCTGATTCAAAATGCGGATTTGAACATGGCCGCCATCAAGGCAACTCTTACCATAGACCTAATATTTATCCACTTGCTTTTTATTTAATTATTATCATTATCACAAAATTTACAAGGTGAGGTAAAGGGCTAATACATATGCTGCAACAATATTTAATTTCCCTGTAACTTTTTACCAATTGCGCGTAAATCAAAATTAACGTCACCATTGTTCTTCTGATTAAATTTCCGCCTTAAATCATGTATCACATGACCCTATTCCTATTTTAAAAACTTAACCTTAATTCAAAATGGCGGATTTCAAGATGGCCGCCGTCAGGTATACCCTTACAATATGACTTCCCCCTAGTCCTAATATGTACCCATATATATGTTATTCACCTTTTGTCGTTACAAGAGGTCTTACAGAGCTTTTACCTCCAACTGTATGAAGACTATTCTGTACTTCTATGTGATGTTCTGGTAGCTGTATCTCCTAAACCCCTGGAGCTTCGCACCTAAAACTTCACTGAAATACTGACCACATTCAGTACTACTTTCTCATATGTGTCTCAGTCAGCAACTCGATTCACCCAAACGTAAGGTTTACTTGTCAGATTTAAGGTTCAACTTTGAAGTCAACCCTAGTTAGATGAACTGCAGTAGCGTACCCAGGAATTTATTTCGGGGGGGTTCAAACTAAATATGAAGCTATTTTATATTAAAATTGCTAAAATTGCCCCTAAAATTAGGCTAAATTTTTAAAAAGTCGAAATTTCGGGGGGGGTCCGGACCCCCGTGTCCCCCCCCTTCCGTACGTCCCTGACTGCATAATTAAACATCGTGTCATATGTTTTTTCTGCATTTCCAGGTTTGTTGTGGTATCTTGTTGGGCGAGCAGGAAAGTCAAATAAGAGAGACAACCTTCCTTGTAGCTTCACATTTCGAAACTTTCAGAGATATTACGAGAAATTACACAGATAAACGATCTAAAACGAATATTTTTTAAAAAAATACCTTCAATTTGAACGTTCTAACGTTGTGCTTGAAGAGATTTAAACCAGAAGATTCCATTGTTACGCCACTGGTATGCATTTGATTATTAATTTCAAGGTAGCAATTTATTTTCAAATTTTTCCGAGAACAGCATAACGTGCACAGCTGTGATGGCTGCGCCCATTTCTTAGGTTGTGACACGAGGAAATAAGCTCATCTCCGGAATCCATTTCCGTGCTTTCCAGTTCTTGTTCGGTTAACGAAATAATTTGTATCCTATATTTCACATACGCACATCTGCTCATCTTTGTCAAAGCTCCACGACGAATTAAGACAATGATTTATTGATTCATCGATATTAGCTGAAAAATAACCGCTATTTGGTCATCTCTCTATATATAGAATATAAAAGGAGTATTGACTGACTGTTCAACACCCAGGCCAAAACGCTTAAGCTAGAAACTTGAACTTTTGACAATGCATAAGGCTTGTGACGTAAGATACCACTCAGGACGGTTTTTTGTAAATTCCACGGAGAAGGAAATGAAGTGGCAATTATTATTGTAAAATGTCCATATCTCCGAATTTTTGAAGGGTATAAACATGAAATTTGCTATATAGACTTCCTATTTAAAATAATTAGTCTTTTGTTTCACAGTTTTTTAAAAGGGGGCAAGGTGGCTCAGTGGTAAAACGCTTACCTCTGGTTCATGGCGTTCTGGTTCGGTTCCCAGCCAAGTAAGTTTGTGATGGACATGTCCGTGGGTTTTTTCTAGGTTCTTCCGTTTCCTTCCACTTCCTCATTCTACCGATTCCTCCATCATCATTCACTTGCTTTAATTATCGTCTCTCTCAGCCTAACAGGCATGTACGTGAGATGTTAAACTGAAATATTTCATTTCATTTCATACAATTTGGAAACAGCTGTGCTAATTTCTCTATGTTAGGGAGAGCTGAGGGGGCATTCAGTTGTTGTGGCTTTCGTTATCAGATGTCCAAGTAAAGACATCCTAATCCTGGGGATCCCAATATAACGTTGAAGGTTGCCCATGTACCCACTTGCCGACAGATTTGGAGCCCATATGTTTGGAATTCTTCCACCTACAGAAACGCAGTTGTTTTATAGTCTACTCCGAAGATGAAAATGGAACGGTTTCAAAAATTCGTAGGTTTTTAAACGTAAATCCTTGGATTAGGGCACTAAATCAACTGCCGTAACGGTGCTTTCCAGTGCGAATTTAACTTACGCATTCACAGACACAGATTTGTTTGTTGTCCAATTAAAAGAGTAGCACAACGAAGTAAAGTATCAATCTATTGGACATATTTGATTAATGTAATTTCAGTTGGTTTAATCAGTGTTTTCTATATGCAAATTGAATTTACTTTACGTGCGTTTGATGGACTGAATACATTTACATTTCAATAAGTAATTTTAATTTCTAATGAAAGTGAAGTGTTGCCTTCTCTGTATTTCTTAAAAAAAAAATAAAAAAAACTTTGTTTACACAGAAAACATTGATGTTCTAGTCGAAAGGGGGATTTTTATTTCTCGTAATAATAATGGGAAAATGTAGTAATGGAAATTGACTAATATTATTAATGAAAGTTAATCATGAAGCTAGAAATAGCTTAAGAGAAAAATAAATAGTTTTTCTTTATCTTTCTTCAGAGCTCGTTTACGCAGCAAACCAAACAATCTTGAAGATCAGAGCAAACCATTAATATTAGTACTAATTTCCTCTTCGTTAACAGATGTCACTCTTATCTGGAAGAAAATATGGTAGAACAAAAGATAGGATGTTTATTGTACAAGTTATCCTAGGTTTAAAGTTTCTATCCTGTTTGTGTTTCTATACGGAAAATATGTTTATATTTCTAATTAGGAGCATATTCTAAATCAACTTTTGACGTACTTGCGTACGTATGATGCTTGCGCCAGAATTACCAGTGACGTTACTGTGTACGTCACGAGCTCCCTCCAAGAATCCACTTTTGGTATTGCTTCGTATTGTGAGGCGAGTGTGTCTCTCAGCACCTGGTATACTTGGACATCTTGATATGACAGTTTGTCGAGAGATGGCAACACTTTATCTTTGGTTTTCTGCGTATATAGCATAGTCATACATGTTGCTTCACTCCTGTGAGAGCCAGGAAGTAGATGTGTAATTTGTTTCCAGTTTCGGCATAAGAAGTGTCGAATTTGGACTGTGATTAAGAATCAAATAGTGTCGTGGAAGTTTATGATAGTGATGACAGCTTAGGATCACTTGAAGAGGAAGATGGCGAAGAAACACCTGTGCCTTATTCTTCATGTGAGAACATTCTTGCGAGAAGAATGACCATACCCTTCAATCCATCCGAAATCACATTGTTTGATAGAATGTTGGATAATGTATCTGAATTTGCAAATATTCACATTTATTACAAGCACTAAACGAGCGTAAATGTACATTTAAAATGCTCTGATGATGTTGAAAATTTGGTATTTGGGAGCAGAGTACTCAATTAGAATCTGAAGCGGAAGGGGTTATTTGCTAAACATTTACGTATTGTAAGTTGTTTTCAGATTTTGGAGTGACAAGGAAGGAAAAATTAAGAATAAAATTGTAAGGGGAACAGTAAAAGTGAGACCAGTAGTAGAAAAACTGCAAGAAAGTAGACCTTTGAAATACGTAGCTCACCGAGTGGATGCTATAGAAGTGAGTGGGAGACGAACCCGATTCCGGCCAAAGAAGCAGCAGCTAGATTGTGTTAAGAATGAAATGATGTAGGTTGCAGTGTAACAGTGGGTATTACAAAAGATAGAAAGAGATGGAGTACAGTGATCCGAAAAAAATGAAATGAAATCTAAGTTTTATGTCCCACGGTTATGCCATCTAGGGTAAAGGAGACGGTGATGATGAGAAATGAATGAAATGGTGGAATGAAGAAAGTGGGAGGAAACGGGAAAACCCTCAAGAAAACACACGTACACGGTGTTTGTCCGCCACAAAGCTTACTTGGCGCGAGCTGGGGTTGAACCAAGGACCCCATGCACCAGAGGTAAACGCTCTACCACTGAGTCACCGCACCCCAAGAAGAAGAAGAAGAAGAAGAAGTTGTTTTCAGATTTGTACCAGGAATTTGCATTATGGAGTGGGATTTGATCGTTAAGCTAACAGATTGGTGCACATTCTGCGCAAAGTATTTGTGCTAAACATCGCTAAAAGGAAAGAAAACCAAGATAGCGCAGAACTTCAGTTAGACCAGTGGTATCCAACCTTGTTTACGTGGCAATCCCTTTTGTGAACCTTGTATACTTTACGTCTTCTTACTTGCCTCTCGTTGGTGAGACAACTTACAGACAGTGGCGGCGATTGGACGTTAAAAGTGGGGGGGCAAGGCATGATCTGAATATTTGTATATCAATTTTAGTTTATCTGGTTGTTTCTAAGACTTTGTTTGACGAAAGGTTGTATAACTAATAGGATACTATTTTCTTCGGTTAAAATACCATATATTGTATTTCATATTTTATTAAATAAATTGACAAGAGCAACGGAAGTAGATACTAGCCCTTTGTACTCTTAAACAACGAAGGTGTAAGAAGATATTTGATTCCTTGCTCATGAACATTTTAAAATTCTGTCTGGAAAATTGTGTGATCAGATTATTTAATTTTAAAAAATTACAAAACAAGTAAATAGAAAGGATAATATTAATTATAGTAATGAATAATGAGGCTTGTTTTGCAAAAGTTATGTTCAAACTGGAGATTAATGAACAACTTAATTTATAATTCCACACATGACATTACATATAGCCTATGTTATTACTCTTACAAGGTACATTCGCGAAGTGTCCCCTCAAGATTCGTGTAAATTTGATTCAAATACAAAGTTATCCTCGCCACAATGTGTATAGTACTAATTTTAGCGGCCCATACTGGTAATTTGCGTATTTATGAGCCTTCATATATCCGGAATTCAATCATACACTAGTATAACGCTCGGTCACAAAATTGCTTTTAGTTTCTTAGATGTAACTGAACATGAACATGGGCATGTGCAAAACAAATTTGATCAAGTACTGCTTCTCTGACACATGTTACCAACCCGAGCTGCCATCTTGGATTCAATTTTCGGTTTTTCAAAAGGGAATAGGTGCAAGTGATACATCAAATTCATGTAGGCTACAATTTTTCGGAAATTCACTAATGTAGTGAATTTCATCGTAGCTATTGCATGATAAATGTCAGGCACTTCACGAATATTGAATCAAATAGAAAGTTGTGCAGAGCCCGCTGTGTATATGTAATGTTTTACGTGATTTATCGTTGAAGAAATATTCTCTGAACGTACATAATACAGAAACACAGACGTCAATACGGAAATGGTCTTCACCTAAATATGGTCGTATCTGAATTTACATTAAGCATTTTGACCGTTATACAATACTTCTTTCTTGTAGTATATCATGGAATTAATACAATCACTCACAGAAATGTAATAAGATTATGACATCAATGTTGTAAGGAGTTTGTTAATACCTACAATATTTTTTTCCAGTTAGAAATTGTTTTAATTTGTCAACATCAAAAATATGTGTGTAACTGATATTACTCTGCAATGTCTATTCGCGAAATGTCTGGAAGGATTTAACATGCAATACCTTGCAAACGGTACAAGCTACAGTAAAAATCCTCTATATCAGTGAGTTTCAAAGAAAATTCTACATGAATTTGATGTCTCACTTGCACCTATTCCCTTTTGAAAAACCGAAAGTTGAATCCAAGATGGCAGCTCGAGTTGGTAGCATGTGTCAGAGAAGCAGTACTTGATCAAATGTGTTTTGCACATGCCCACATTCATGTCCAGTTACATCTAAAGAAGCTAAAAGCAATCTCATGTCTGAGCGTTATACTAGTATATGATTGAATTCTGGATATACGAAGGTGTATAAATACCAGTATGGGCCGCTAAAATTTGTACAATATACATTGTGACGAGGAGAACTTTGAATTTGAATCAATTTTACACGAATCCCGAGGGTACACTTCGCGAATGTATCTTGTTAGAAAATGAAAGACAGTAAATACAGGGTGCGGCACGTAAAACCGGCCCGTCGTAATATTCTGGTATATTGTGTTTTTGGAAAAACTTAAATAATCTACCTTTCTACCAAGAGATGGCGTGTCGAGGTCGGGTCGACTTACATGACCTGCAGCAGTCACGTGCAGCCGCAGCCAGTGAAACTTGTCGAAACCAGTTGAGAAAAAGGCCTCGTTGTGTTAAGCCGGGTGAGTGTCAGTGTGTGATAATGCCGTATTCGATACCCGAGCGTGTTGCCATTGTTGAAGGGTTCATTCTCACTGGATCTTTTGTGAAAACAAAGAATTTGTTTCGGGAGAAATTTCCAGGACGTTCTGTGCCAGCGAAAAGCACCATTCAGGAATTGATTGAAAAATGGCGGCGTACAGGATCGGTTCAAAATGCTCCCAGGGACAGACGACCATCTGTCTGCGCACCTGAATTAAAGATGCAGGTGAAGGAGATAATGACAAGAAGTCCTCGAAAGTCAACCAGGAGATTGAGTCAACAGGTTCATGCGAGTGAGAGAAGTTGCAGACGTGTTTTAAGGGGACTGAAGTTAAAACCGTACCGGATAAGTGTTGTGCAAGAACTGAAGGAGCCTGACCTGCAGAAGAGGGTGTATTTCTGTTCATGGCTGTTGAGCAATGTTGCCAGTGGTTTCTTGGATCCACTAATGCTCATCATGAGTGACGAGGCGTGGTTCCACCTGTCTGGGTACGTAAATTCCCAAAACAACCGGTATTGGTCGACAGAAAATCCACACGCAATCCACCAGGTACCCTTGCATGATGAGAAGATTGGTGTTTAGTGTGCCATTTCCGCCACACGCTTTATTGGGCCCATATTCTTTGAGACGACAGTGAACAGTGACGTGTATATGGGAATCCTGGAGGAGTTTTATACACACTTGACCGAAGAGGAGCGTCAGTTATGTTACTTTCAGCAGGACGGTGCAACATGCCACACATCAGCTGCATCATTGTTCCTTGTGCCTGAGATGTTTACACCAGAGAGGACAATCAGCAAAGGCTTGTGGCCTCCTCGGTCACCAGACTTGTCCACGTGTGACTTTTACTTATGGGTGCTGTTAAAGGGAAGAGTATACGAAACAAATCCATACACAATTGAAGAACTCAAGACCAGGATCCAGGATGTCACCAATAGCATTACAACACAAGAACTGACAAGGGTATATATGAATCTCCTCAATCGTGCTCACATGTGTGTTGAAGTGGGCGGAGGACACTTTCAGCACCTGCTGTGAAGGCTGCTGTGAAGGTGAGTAGTCATATTCAATACATTACATTTCATTTATGTGTTGTAGTTAATCAAATCAATTCATTACATTTCATTTTATGTGTTCACTTTACGGGCCGGTTTTACGTGACGCACCCTGTACTACAAGCATATGCAACGAAATTTAAAGAAATACGCAATTGCAATATTAATTGCTTTGAATTGCAATTAAAACGCAATTCCTGTAGCTTGCTTAACTCCACGAGAAGACAACCAATATGTACTCACGCAACGGGAAATATTATATGGTACCATTTTTTATGAACCAGTAACATATACTAAACTTAACATTTTCAAATGAAGCTATATACATTACTGGGTTACTTCAAAAAAGTGGGGGGGCAACTGCCCCCCTTTGCCCCCCCTAATCGCCGCCCATGCTTACAGATGCAGCATTGAATTTTCAAATCGTCAATAATAATATCTCACCAACTTATATACATTTCCAGTAAAACTTCTACGTATCATTGTAGTGCAGTATTAATTTTTATCAACTATGTTGCATTCTATTATATTCTACTCTTTCGAGTGTTTATCATTACAGTTGAAGCTATAAAGTCAAGTTGACTTTATCACTAAAATAGTATCACTACGCGTATTTGAATTAATTTAAAAGTTATGGTGTGAGCTGCAGCCAAAATGGTCTGTGGATGAGGACGAAAAGCCGGTTCTAGGTAAAACTTCTAACACAAAAAATTGAAATAGAAATTGAAGCGAATTGACGCTAAATATGTAGAAATTGTTATAAGGAACTTAAAGATTGTAAAAAGAGAAAAATTGGAAAAAGTGAAAGTGTTACACTCATGTACTTATATGTCAGGCCGCCATGTTGATCCTCCCAGCTTTGATCTAAACGGATCCACAGTTTTATCTTCTGTCTTAAGCTTATTTGAAATTTTACATATTCAGATACAGTTCTAGATTTTAGTCACCTACATCACTTGTTTTGTTGCAAGTAATTGGTTTGTAATATAGTTATTTGAACTTAAAGTTGATGAGCCATATGCAGAGTCGTTCTGACGCGTGATTAGTGTCATACTAAAGAGTTCGACTAACATAAGTTTAATGCAGTAGTCAGGCTTTTAGTATGACGCTAATCATACGTCAAAACGACTCTGCTTAAGGCGGGATGGAAATGAAAAATGATTAACCACAGATAGGTACGTACGCAGGGAATTGGTTTTGGGGATCTTCCCCACCAAAATTCCCTTTTTTTTTGTAAATTGAGTCTAATTTTAGAGATAATTTTTCCAATTTTATTATAATTTATCCTCATGTTGAACTTAGATCCTCTCGTTAAACTTTGGATTATCCTTAAATAAGTTCTTACGTACGTCCCTGACTATAGATCTTACTCAATAGTTGTTTTCATGGTATTTATTTCACACTTCTTAGTTACAACATTCCTAATATCTGTAATTACGAACATATTAGAGGCTTTCTATTTCAGGTGTGCCCTTGGAAAATGTGTGAAACATTCTTCGGCCCCACTCTGCCGCTCTCTTATGGAGGAAACCTTCCCTTTGCTTTGGGGAAAGAAGTGAATGACCTCGGCTGTGTTGCAATTCGTCATTCAATCGTTTCTTCTTGATGAGTGAAGATCGTAGGCTACTTTGGATGGCTACCAAGACAGCGCACAGCGAAGTCCGTGAAGTAATTCAATATGGTAGCGCAGTCCGCATTCAACTATTGAAGGATCTCGGCAACAGCAACTTGTCCCTTCTCTTTCGAGGGAGGTACGGAAAAACACACATCGACAGCAAGGGCACACAAATAGAAAGGCTCTAGTAGCATGCATCCCCTTACTTGCTCTTCACGTCCCACAGGTTGGGAAACACTGGGTTAGACTAAATTCTATGTATGAATCAACGATGAACTCGCTGAATTGTATGGATGGATTACTCCATATGTGGAGCTCAAATATTTCAAGATTCAAAAACTGGAATACTCTACGAAATGAGGGGTTTAGAGAAAAGCTATGTTCATAGTTATGCGTTGACTTCTTGCAGAAATATCACAATTAGTTAAATATTACTCGCTAACAATTAGTCTGTACTCGCTAAAAGTGAGTGACAATGACAATGACATTATTCCTATTACTTGAGTATCTATGGCTATAAACCGATCAAGCCGGTTCGACGTACACGTGTACGGACAATCATAATGCTTCTAGAGGCGGTTCAACATAAACGTATACATAGTGTGTAGTAGTGACGAAATGATGCATATTCTGTCATCTGTTGTTTAACCATGTGAACGAAAACGAATTGCATTCAAGTGCTGCCATCTGTTAGTTTTCCTTTTTATTACATGAAATTTTATATTCAATTTTCTGACTATGCGAAAATTACTGTTTTGGTCATTTAAAATTACCACCTCTCGTAGCGCTGATAAATATTTAATTTCCGGCTCAAGGGGTTAAAAGTGTTTTTTCTTTAAAATAATAATAATAATATCGCACGAATGATATTATTTTATTATATGTTTAGGAGAGAAATCTGGACTTTTAGACTTCCAAATAATTCCTAGGAAATAGATTATGTAAATCAGGGACTCCCCCGGGAAAACCCGTACTTCTAGAAGCCCTATGCGTGTGACAGAGTGTCATGGACATAGAAAGTTTTCAATGTGATACCGGTACAATAAGTCTTCATGGCCTTCCTGTTGGTCTAATAGCCCTAGCACCTTTGGTGCACTGTTTAGGTTCGATTCCTGAGTGGGAAAGCATTGAACGCATTACGGTAGTTCAGATTTCCCCTCAACAATTGGCTAACTTCTCATATAGTCTAGGTGCAGAAAATGAACGTTAAATTTCAATTTTAAAAAAAGTTGGCAAGATGAACATGCAATTAGTGGCCTTTTCTGTATTGGAATGGGAATCTGGAATTGAGAAGAAAGTAAGAGTCTCTAATCCTTACAAATTGGCGTATTGCCATTGTGACCATCGAATAACAAAAAGTTTAACGTCAGACGATTCGACTCCTAGCCTAAGAAGAACGGAACAAATAAACATTAATAGGAGTCACTATTTAGAATGATATAAAATAAGCTGCACATTTCTAATCGAGTAATGCCTTAATATTAAGAGTAGGATTAGGAATTAAATTACTGATCTTTCGGCATCTATCACCATGTTAAGCCGTCTGGTGTCCCTTGACGATCACATCGCCCGGAAAATTGGAGAGAAAGAAAGAAATGGGGATGAAAGGAAGCGGACTATTATGTTAGGTGCGAACCCGGTATTTGCCTGGTGTAAATGAGGAAAACTAAAAAAACTTCATTCAGTATGGCTGGTCTGGAAAAACTGTTACACGCTTTCGACCGAGTGTCCTCACCGGGCTCGAACCCGGGTCCGCTCGCTCCAAAGACAAAAGCATTAGCGGCTACGTTGCGCGGGGCCATTGCCTTAAATTTCAATATATTTTGGAAATTGCACTAAAATATGTCAACGTTATATAATATGCAGAATTGGTCTGTTTCAAGTATTCTGAAGTAGAAAAAATACTAAGTACCGTACGGTACTTCTCCGTTACCAGCGAAAGGAAATTGTGGAAATTTTTGCTCATAACATACATTTTATTTTCTATTAATATATGGCTAGCTCAAATGCCCCTTCTTCCAACATGGAGAATAAGTTTATGAAAAAGTATTTAAACTTCTCCCCTTATAGGAAACGCAATTAATGAAAGTGTAATTACAAATATATGTACTGTCTTGCTCTTTCCATACCGCATCTCTCAGCCTCATTCCGATTGGGGATAAATGTGGACTTCAACGACATTGAGAGTGTCACTGTCTATTTCAGTGACCCTCAAAACTATGAATTGGACATCAATATCGGTCGTTTCCGATAATTTTTACAATTTTATTTACATGTTACTCCTTTCCCACGCCACCTCTTATCTTTCATGCTGGCCGATAAAGGATGAATTTGAACTTAACTGGCGTTAAGAGTGTTACTATTCATCTCAGCAACCCCAAAAACTATAGATTGGCACTAATATCGGTCGTTTTCGATTATTTTTACGTTTTTATTTACATGTTACTCCTTTCCTACTCCCACCTCTTACCTTCCATGCCAATAGAAGATAAATTTGAGCTCAAATCGCATTAAGAGAGTCACAATTCATCTCAGAACCCTAAAACTATGGATTGCACGCTAATATTAGTCGTTTTTTATTATTCTTACATGTCACACACAATTTTTCACAAAAATTAATCCTCCCTCGACCCCAGGATATGAATTTTAATCAATTTAATATCATAAGATCCTTGGTACGCCTAAGATTGATAATCACACCAAATACCTTTTTAATTGGTTGACTAGTTATTGCGTGATTCGATGTTTTGCATAAATTATATACCCCGTTCCCCCTTAGAGTACATATTTAATCAAGTAGAGCTATAAAATCAGAAACTTAATTTACGTTGTACTCTTTCTACTGTATATAAAATACCATAGCTAAAGAAGTGTTTTAAATACCATAGTTAAAGAAGTTAATATCATATGATCTTTAGGAAGATTAATAGTTACGCTAACATGTTAATTTGTTCAGTAGTTATAGCAAAATGCAATTAGACAGTAACTCACTTTCTCTTTTACATAATAGATCTTTATTCTCGTTAATAAAGTGCTGTGACATCGTTCTCTCTTCACACTAACACAAGAGAATAATTACCCATCTTTTAATCTTCGCCATATATTATTGTACTTCCTCTCCAGTTACAAGGGGAAAATTATAATTGCATACCATTATCAAAGAGTAGTTGGTAGAGTAATCTCGTTGTCTTGCAAAAATATGTGTTAAAGGATCTATCTGGTTTGCCATAAGGACCAGACTGTGTCACGTAATCAGGTCAAAAGTCATGTTGCGCGCTAAATCGAGTCTGGAGATTCCAAATTCAGATGAGATATTTTAAGAATGTAACCTCACCGTGGGGCTCCCTGTACTATACATCGTTTTTAATCTCTTCGTTATGTCTTTGCAATAAGCTTTCAATTAGCCATCTCTTTATTAGTTTTTCAGATATGTTGACGACTTCATTTTTTAAAATTGATTTTCCATTGATTTCCGTGTTTCGTGATTTGTTTACTATGTTTCGTCCATTTTACGACATCTTTTTTCTTGAATGTAGAATCTGCATAGTCTGTTCTATATTTAAGCTGAATTTCAACCATCCTTTTCTTGTGTGTTTTTTTTTTTTTTTTTTTTTTTTTAGATAAGTGAAGGAATTATTTGTTTTTGTATTTATTTTCCATTGGCATTAATGTTAATGTTTCGTGCTATTTTTTGTACTGTGTTCCATCCATTTTAGGACAATTTGCTTTTGGAATATAGGATTTACATAGTCTCTTTTACATTTGAGCTGAATTTCAGCCATCTTCCTCTTTTAGTTTTTGAGATAAGTGGAGGAATTAATTGTTTTTCATTAATTTTCCATTGACATTAATGTTAATGTTTCGTGCTATTTTTTTGACTGTGTTCCATCCATTTTAGGACAATTTGCTTTCGGAATATAAAGTCCCTTCTATATTTCAACTGAATTCCAGCAATCTCCCTCTTTTAGTTTTTTGAGATAAGTGGAGGAATGATTTTTTTCATTAATTTTCCATTGACATTAATGTTAATGTTTCGTGCTTTTTGGCGCTGTGTTCCATCCATTTTAGAACAATTTTTTCTTTAAATATAGAATTTACATAGTCTCTTCTACATTTGAGTTAATTTTCAGCTATCTCCTCAAAACTCTGTTCACATCATTGCAACCGGATAGGTTTTTTGCTACCTGCAGCTTTGTCAGTTCTCACCCTCCCTGCCATGAAAAATACTAATATTTAAAAGATTCTCACATGGCTAAATGATGGAATCCACCTTCAGTGATAGAGAGGTCCAAATTCGAGATCCTAAACAAACAAAAAATAATTGGGTTTTAATTATTTTGACATTTTAATATTTCTTACATCTATGAAAATAGGTAGACTACTTCGTAATGTTTTTTTAAAGCTTGTACTTTCCAAAAAAAAATCTCCTAAAAAGTATCAAAATTAAAAATCCTCAAAAAATCTGTACATGAAACTTTTCTCTCACTAGTAGTCCACACAATCTACGAAAAATTAATTATCTTGCATGTTCCAATTAATTTGAACGACACATTTCCAATCTTGCAAGAAGCGTCGTCCTGTTAACACTCCCTGTTTCTATGGTGTGAAAAGCGTTACAGGAAATGAACCAGGAGGTTGAAGGCAGGTTACTAAAAGTTCTTTTCAATTATATCGTCAGGAACACTCATTCCAAAAACAACTGTTTGAAAGGCCTTTCTGCCTCCATCAAATTACTTCCTATTGTCGAGCACAGACAAGAGAATGTCGCTACATATGTGTTTCTGCATGTAAGCGAAAAGGAGACAGAGAGAGAGACATACGGTCAGTTGTTTATCGTGTGATTGGAAATTCCATTGTACAACAGGAAGTGCAAATAGAACTTGCTTGCTGTGATTTTTCTCTTCACCCTCATCCCACCCCAAAGACAAATTACTTTTTTTTAAGGTTCAATCGATAAGTTACTGACTTCTATTTAGAATACTTCACTTTCAGTATTTATATTCTGTTTATGGATAGATAAATATTAATCTAGAAAAAAATTTGCAGATAAATATGCATTACAATGGGAACAGCTAAACTTCTCGTACTAAAATAACATTATTTTTTTTACCAACGACATGAACATTTTTTTTGTTTGAACAGAGAAACAGACGTTTCATCCAGATGCAACTTTAATTTCTATTTTTGCTGGTACTTAAACTCTTTCCATAAGAAAATCTTCAATCCTACATACGAGATATGTACTAAAAGTACTTGCTGTTTTATTTATTTATTTATTGAACAAATTCCCAAATACAGCGTAACTTTGACATTTTATAAAGGGAAATGTTAACAAACAAAACAACAAAACAAAACAAAAAAATAACAGTATCAGCAAAGAATAAAAGTAATGTTATTTCGCCAAAACTCGTTTAATTGCTCTTTCAAACACAGAGTTAATTCGAAAAAACTGTCCACGTCAGTTGTTAGATGATCACACGGGGGGGAGAGGGAGACACGTCCCCCCAATATTTTGAAGTACCAAATATTCAATATTTTATTCTAATTTAATTTATTTACTAACGACAGAATATCATATAAATGATAATAATTATATTTATTTGGAATATAACATTTAGGTTGTGAAACGATTGTAATCGAGTTCTTGATATACCTTAGGGAGTCCATGAAGGTAAGCAGAAAGGTAACAAATGGAATCGAAGTTAATAAACAGGTTGGGCTAGGTAGTACCATTTAAATCACTTTCTTTGATGCCCCCCGAATTTTACATGCCAGAGATGCCAGTGTAGATGATTATAATAGTTCGGCATTCTGTAAAAAAAGAGACCTTTGTATAATTGTCAACCTAGGCCGGACAAGATGGTAAAGGTGGGCATTCCTGGTTATGCGAGAAGAGACACGTAAGGATAGTTACTGAAGTAATGTTTCCGATCTTAAGTTTCCATTAACTATTTTATGTAGATATTTCAGGTCAGAGATAATTCTGCGTGCTTCAGGAGTCTGAATATTAAGATGTCGCAAGAGTTCCTTCTTAGATAATATTCGAAGTGCAGGAACACGAAAGCATACTATTTCAATAAAGAAATTAAGAATAGAATCGAGTCTAGAGAAATGTGTAGGTATGGTCATGGCCCATATGGGAGAGCAGTACCCGATCTTGGGCGCCATTACAGTTTTTATAGTATGTTGCTAATGATGCCACGGTGCGTAGTTCAGTGAATCGGTCAAGAAGCCCCAACATACGCAATGATTTCTTAATTATTGAGGAGATATGGTCAGAGAACATGCGTTTCGAGTCAAAAATAACACCAACATCATTATGACTAGCAGAATGTGTTATAGGGAAATCGTTAATATGGTATTTGGAGGGAACAGGAGACTTTCTCAGAGTAATTGTAATACTATCACATTACTGTTAAGTTTCAAGTGCCACATTTTACACCAGTCTATAAGATAATTTATGTCTTCCTGTAGACCAATCGTGTTATGGAAAAACGATATTTCTCTGTATAACTTACAATCGTCAGCTAAAAGCAGAAGGCCACTAGGATGAGCTGATAAATGCGAGTAGAGGTCATTTATATACAGGGCAAATAGCAGAGGTTTTCATATAGATCCAAACCGTGTGAAAGATTTTTAGTGAAATTGCGGAGGATTGAATTTTATTAACGTATGACTGTGTCAAATTGCACAGTATTATTTTCTAGGAGTATTGTTAAAGAAAAGTGTTTTTGGATACTAATATGATATGGATTTTACCGTGAATGAGCAACGAGATGTCATAAACTTTTCTCTACATGAGATGAAAAGGCTGAGGATACTCGTCGGCAGCTAAAGATTGTGTGTGGAGATCATGCACTTGGAGATAACACTGTTCGGAAGTGAGTTGTGTGAATTCACAAGTGGGTAGAGATCAACGAGAGATTTGCCAATAATTGGGCGTCCAAGTTGTGTGACAACTTCTGAAAACAGTACCCGTGTTACGAACCTGGTAATGAAGGACAGACGACGAACTGTGGAAGACACACACGAAATACACACACACGAAATAGAACATCGTCACAACTATTGTCGCTTGGAAGTAAAAATATACAGCAAAAAATTTTTAGGGTTAGCAACAGTGTTAGAGAGATTACGCATATCTATAACAAAAGAGGAAGGTACTGAGTGACATATGGAGTATATATATATATATATATATATATATATATATATATATATATATATATATATATATATATATATATATATATATATATACATATATATATATATATATATATATATATATATATATATATATATATATATATATATATATATATATATATATATTCTTTTTCTCTGTTAGAGTTTTATATCCTTTCTTTCTATCTATATCCTTCTACTTCAACGCCAGATGCGGGAATCTTACCTTTTCTCTCTGAGACACGTCACATATGAATAATTCATGAACATGTCTCTATTCCTTTCTTGCTTTAGTTTCTTATCTTTCACTTTCAACTTTCGTCCTCTCTTCCTCTACATTCTCCGCCATTTTCTCTTTGTATAAGCTTTGCGGTCATGAATCTCTCCTTGCAGAGAGTCAGCCCTTCTCATCTTCGTTTTATCCTCTTTGGTTTATACCCGAAATGATCTCCCTTGCAAACTCTTTAGGAGAAAGTCATGGAAGTATAAAAGAGAAGGGAGAGAGCACAAAGTCATGGAGAAATAAGGAAATAGAAGAAGACGTGAAGGAATAAGAAAATAAGAAAGAGCAGGAAAAGAAAACAGAATAATGTCATTTAGGAAGGCTCAGAAAAAAAAAAAAAACAGGAGAAATGAAGTGTGGTATCCTACCGTTCTGAAACTGAAATAAAGTTTAGTTATAAAGGGAAAAAAACTTTTTTAAAAAAAGAAAAAAAAAATGTCAAAGAGTACCGAAAAGAAAATATGGTGAGTAGGCTACCTGTACGCGTGGCTACCATGTTTCTTCAGTTCCTGAAGTTGCTCCCCAGGGACGTTTACGTGGGCATCTAATTCACTTTGATGGAAGAGCTTCTCGATTTTTGGACCCCGCAGCTTCGTGTAATGAATGAACCTTTAACCTAGTTAAACTTAAGGGGACTGCAGTGAACGCACACAGAGAGAAAGATAGGAAGAGAAGGGATATCCTGGAAGCGGTCTGTGCACTAACGATGATCATTCCAGGGCTGGTTTCTAACCAGACGAATAAATCTCTAGATACGACAGAAAATCGTTCTGTTCGAAACGGTAAATATAAAAAAATATTTCCAAACATTACCACTTGTTCTAACTTGGGGAAAGTTAAAACAACTAGATATGTTTAATTAGAACTTGGACGATAACGAAATTCAACTTTCTCTTCCATGTAATGATTTTTTTTAAAGTAACACTGATGAATCAATTACCGAAACTTTAAATCACAGTTTTAAAGTAACTTTTAGACAAACAAGCTTAAAATTAGTAAACGAAGCAAGTTTCGTTTCACGTCCAAATATTGTAAGAAGGTTTATATCATTGAGGTAAATCTTTAAAAAGTTTACGAGATGTAAGCGTTCGTCTAGAACTCCACACTAGCTGACGATAAAACAAACAGGTCTACAGATGATACATATACTAATTCAAAGAATTCATTAAGCTACACTGAGAAAAATCCGTTATCCGGATAGTGTTATATTGTATAATTATATGGAGTCATTAAGTTTACTACGGAAATCTGTACGGAGCACATATTATCCATAGAGACGCAACCACGGGGTTCCACCGGGCCCGAGGTCTCTAAAACTCAAAATACATTCGTACATTTTGTTAATAAATCTATATTTGTTTAACGGAGAAATGATTGATGTAGCATGAAAATTTGATCTTATACTGCATCTGTATCCTTTCTCTTATAAAAACAATCTAGTTCTATCATTTTTTCCTAAAAATATAGGTGAAGTGTTTTACAATTACTTATTGTATTTTCGGGTGCAAAATAGTACATTCAATACTACATAGATGTATTGGCTTGTTGTATTAGACCTCCTCCTTAGTTTGGACCCCCCCCCTAAAGATTGGACCTCTTCCAACAAAAATTTCTAGATGCGCACCTGTACAGGACTTATGTCCAACTCTACTGTACTAGTCCCCTCCTCCTTTCTCACTAAACACAGGAATCAGCATACGGGAAAAACACAGTAACTTCCACGTTGTCAGAAAATGTGTTGGCAACGGTGATCTTTTAGGTAAATCATTCGCGGATTCGTACGTAGTTACATTCTTCTACACTTCTTAACTCTTAATGACAGACGAACGTCCCTTTCCTGCTCCTGGCTCTTATTGATTCTATGAGGTGCGTCCACCGAGAAGTATGCAACACCGAGATCATGAAAGACCGTGCCTACTATTGAAATGGGCTTCAAATCACGGCTGGGGCAGTGGGACTTGAATCCAGTGTAGTTGGCAAACGCACAGCCCATCATGTAACATCAGCCTCAACCTCCTAGGTTGTGGTGAAAAACATCAATTTAAAAGACTTTATTTCATTTCGTACGTAACTATGACGGTTTGTATATGTGGCCTGTAGTTTCCTCAATATCGCACTTTAACTCATTTCGTACTTATCTAGGACGGTTTGTTGTGGCCCGTTGTTTCTCTCAATTTCGCACAAAGAGAGAGGTCACATTAATTACGGAGAATCTGGGGATCAACTTACGACTGGGGCTTAAATCTAATGCAGTTGGCAGATGCACAGTCCACCATAACAATTCAAACCTTAGCCATCTCCTGGTTTTGGTAGAAAACATCAATTTATTTCGTTTTTATGAAGGATAGTTTGTACATGTACCCCGTTGTTTCCCTGAACTTCGCACAGAGATGTCACATTAATTACTGGAAATCTGGGCTTCAATTTACGGCTTGAATCAAGTGCAGTTGGCGAATGCACAGCCCATCATACAAGATTATCCCTTATATCTCTCCTGGTTTGTGGTAGAAATGGTCAATTTAAAAGAGTTCCATTCATTTCGTACTTATGTAGGACGGTTTGTATATATACCCCTTTGTTTCCTTCAATTTTGCACAGAGAGGTAACATTAATTACTGAAAATCTGGGCTTCAACTTACGGCTGGGGCTTGAATTTAGTGCAGGTGGCGGACGCACAGCCCATCATACAAGATCAACCCTTAATCCTCTCCTGGTTTGTAATGGAAAACATAAATTTAAAATACTTCAACTCATTTCAGACGCACCTAGGGCAGTCTGTACATGTGCACCATCATTCTGCTCAAATTCGCACAAAACGAAAGGTTTTAGTTTTACTGAGAATCTCTTATTTTTAAAAATATCTCAACGTCCTAGTGACAATCCCAGTTTTACTCTAGTTAGCGCTGGTCCCGCTGTTTGGTCTAAGTCTTCAACTTTTGAAATTTCCTTTTGGGGATCTTCTCGACCTTATCGACAGACTCCCAAATTCTTGAAATAAAAAGTCATCGAGAAACAATAAAAGTATAAACTGCAGTCTAAAAATATACAGTAAATATAACAGTATTTACAATGTAAATGTGTACTTTATATATTTAATGATTTAAGAAATGTTGGATGTGACACTTCATTTGTTAAAAGAAAATAAACTGTTTGATTCAACAACCGCTTTATTTAGAATGTACTTTTTAGTATGTTTATTTAACGATTTAAGAAAATTAGAATGATAGATCTAGATCTTACTATATTTTGTTTATTAACTGGCATCGAATACCCGCTTCGCTGGGTTAAAATTAAAATTCCAAATGTACAACTCCTTGTTTGATGAGTTTGGTACCCATGAAATATTCCATTTTTTATTTTTAGTTTCATGGATTTAAATGGCATCAGAAGTGTCGCTGTTCATCTCAACGACCCCGAAAACTACGAAGTCGACACTAATATCGGTCATTTTAGACCATTTTTATATATCTCCCCCTTCCCAACTTGCGGAGCTGATTGGATTTAAACGTTTCAGCAATAATATCGGTCAGTTTCGAAGAATTTTTATGTATCTCCCCTCCCCCCTCCCCATAGTTGCATTGTCAAAGTGAAATGATAAAAACCATTCCAGGCCCGAATCTCATTTAGGTTGAAAATTTGATCGAGATCGGTCGGGTGGTTCAAGAGTTATTAAGTTTTATTTATTTTTATATATCTCCCTCTTCCTCTTCCCCCCGCCCCCCCTACGTTGTACCGTCAAAGTAAAATGATAACCTCATCTATCTTGGAAATTTGATCGAGATTGGTCGGGTGGTTCAAGAGGTGTGAAGTCATAAATATAGTCACTTTCATTTATTTATGCATATATTCAACAATTTCAGGGTGTAAGATTTCCCTTTACTTATTTAATAGCTTAAGAAAATTAGGATGTAACACTTTTATTGGCTTACTTAACCATATAAGAAATTTCGAGACCTAGCCTGAAACACGACGGAATTATTAAGAATCAAAACCAATGAGAAAGAAAGTGGAAGTAAGTAAGTAAACCTGGGTGTTTTGAAAATACCACCTGGGTATTCACCCGGAAGAACAGAGGAAAAACCTTGTAAAAATACTGTTCGTTAGCTATACGCCAAATTCTAACTGAGCTCGTTCGTGGCTAAGCGGTTAGCGTACGCGCCTTTGGCTCAGGAGACCCTGGTTCGATTCCCGGCGGGAGCTCATGTTGTTCGGATTCCACTTTAATCAGTAGGTCCACGTCTCATATAGCCTCGGTGCTGAAAGGGACATTAAAATCAACTCAACTCAACTCAACGAATTCTAACTAAGGACCTCCATATTTCGAATCAAGAAAATTACACTGAGAAAAAAATGTAGGTGGCGTATGTAGATTTTGGACAGCAAACGTATAACTGTAAACGCATCTTTTATAATACTTTCTGTATAAGTTGCAGTGTTTCCTTCCACTTATCCCTTTTAACTCCTATCGCTGGTCTCTTCCTACGTCTCTTCAGGCTCCTCTACGAGATATTAACAATTAGGAACACTAACATAAATAATGATTAATAAAACCATTCCACTCAGGTGAATACCTCTCAATAAAACTTGTAACCAAATTCAGGGTAAAGAAAAATCTTTATTCAGGAATTAAATCAGAATTTTAAAAAAATGAATTATCCAATTAGCGAAAGAAAATCTTCTTCAGGCCTCTTAAACTTCATAGCCCTGTCCCTTAAGCTTGACGCGCATGCACAGCAACAACCTATCAGTCTCTAATCAGACTTCACTGGTGAGTCATTTCTTCACAGCTCAGTCCTATCCTAAATCTATCAGGAAAGCCTGACTCCAACCTTCCGCCCTTCCCCCCAAAAAAAGAATAACTAGAAATGTCAAAGAACATCACTCAGTCCAAAGACGACTATTCATTTAAAAAAGAAAACCATCACTTAGGTGTCTCTGGCCTAAGAAAAAATAAAAAATAAAATAGTACCTTAATGCAGTTTGCTTCAGAGTTTTTTTTTTTTTTTTTTTTAAATTCCAATATCCTACTTTTTCCTAGCTAGAAGATTACGGGAATCATTCATCCCGATAAGCTATTACTCAAGCTTATTTCTATCTGAAACTAAATTTCCATACTAACTACGGTCATCACTCAGACCCAAGGAATTTCTTCCTTGCTCTAACCACCATTTAGGTTAGTCCCTCAAGAATGCCTAACTTAAATATATATATATATATATATATATATATATATATATATATAAAAGAAAATTCTACAGTCATCATTCAGGCCTCAGACAACTTAATTCTCCGTCATTCGGCTAGCACTCAAACTGATCCCTAACAGATAGGAAAGCTAAAAAAAAAAATCCAGACGAGGCAATGACCTAGACCAACGACGGGAGGCTTCTAACAGCCAAGATTCCTTCTCAACTCCCGCAGAATACAATGGTCCCCTTCACTTATATATCCTCGAGTGAACATATCTTTTTTTTTAATGCTGTTTCTTATTTTCGCTAAAAAGGATCCGCAAAAAATCGTTTGAAAACTTTTTGTAACCGTCCTTACCCTCTGGAATTTTCCATCGCATACTAGAAAAGTTATACATGCATACATACAGTGGCGTATTTACGATTTTGTTTCGGGAGGGGCTTTGCTAACTTTCGGGGGGGGGGGCTTTGCCTGAAAATGTGAAAATTCTGCAATATATTTCGTATACTTTACTACAGCAAGTAAGATTTCGGGGGGGCTTAAGCCCGGAAGCCCCCCCTAAATACGCCACTGCACATATATATATATAACTTGAACGTATAACGTTAAGCAACTAGAAAAAACAAGAAGTATACACAACGAATCATATATACAAGTACAAGAATAATTATGCTATAGAATATATACGTCTGGCCAGACTTACCTTTTTAAACATCTAGACTGCAAAATTTTAATTCACTATTTATTTAATATTAAATATACACAGTAAGGGCGAAGACTCATCCTTACAAAGTGTTCCATCTGTACGTACTTTCTGTATAAAACAATATAGGTATTCAGGATCTCACTTACAAATGGACGTATATAACATATAGGTGAGGAATGTAACATAAGTACGGAATATGCATGTGATATACGAAAAACTCTTAGATGTCAGACATCATGCAACGGCATGATGTAACATCTAAGGGCAGTGGGTATGTAGCATATGGATAACGTATGCTCCATACTAATTTCTGTAGTAAGCAAAAAGGATTCCGTATATTTGTACAATAGTCTATACCGCTGTCCGGAGAACGGAGTTTTCTCAGTGTAATGTATACTGTACGCTCCCTATGTTAGTGTGGAGAATCTGAAAAGGAAATCAGTAAGATGTTAGAAAACTTGAGACAGGGCTGTGAAGAATACGGGATGAAAATAAATGTTAGAAAGACAAAAGCCATGGTGATTGGAATGAAGCGGTCGGTGTCAAATATACAAGTAAAAGGGGAGAAAATAGGTGACTAGTTTTCGATAAGTGGCTAGTATTATTAGTTATCATATGAAGTGTGAACGTGAATAAAAACAAAGACAGGAATGGCGAAAGAAACTCTTAAGAGGAAGAAAATACTATTTTGTGAGATCTTGAATAAAGAGTTGAGAAAAAGACTCATAAAATACTTCGTGTGGAGTATTGTACTATATGGATCAGAAACATGGACATTACACAAAAATGATGCAAAACGACTGGAAGCTTTTGAAATGTGGATGTGGAAAAGAATAGAGAGAATTAGCTGGGTCGAACGGAAAACGAATGAGACGGTGTTAAAAATGGTGAGGGAAGAATAATTTTAGGTATTAAGAAGAGGAAGATAAAATGGTAGGGACATTGGCTAAGATGGAACTGTATGATGAGGGACGTGGTATAGGACATGGTAGCAGGAAAAAGAGGAAGAATACAGTTAATGGACTGTATTAAAACTGGAAAATCATACGTGAGGACGAAGAGTTTAAGAGAAGACTGTGGAGCATCTAAAGTTTTAAGTTGACGTAAGTCACCTGCCAATAATGGCAGAATACCTATGATGATGATTATGATTTTTTGTATTAGTAAGGGTTCTCCCTTATTCAGGAATTAACAATTCTGTTTAAGTTATTTAATCTCCAATCTGTTAATCGAGTCTGTGCCTAGATCACGACGAAATGTATGTATTGTTTTAAACCAGCTTTGTACTTCGTACTTTTTTTCTTAAAAAGTATTATGTGTAAAATGGAACAGAATTTCGGGGGAAACCTATATACTGCATTTGGCAACACTAGGTTCCCTGGTTTCATCTGCAACCAATCGCAACCCGAAATGTCTTTTCCTCCCTACCCCCTTTCCCTCGTATTCCTAGGGAGAATCTATTACTTATGCCTCCTCCTCGTGGGTGGTCGACAGTAGTCTTCACCTGGAAGTACCCTTTCCCCTTGGCTTCGGGCTTAATCAGATTCCAGGAAAAGGGCCTTGATTTTTTTTTCGTTCGCATTTCTATCCCTGAAGGCACAAAAGGGAAAGATCTACCTTCGATTTCCTAACCCTTTCCAAGTTCCTGTAAACATCCACATACAGGAAGCATACATACGTTAACATATTTCACGTAGTTTCTTTCGTTACGAGGCCGATATGATTTCAAATTATCGATATATCATCAGAATCAGGTAGAAGCTGTAGAACTTGCACGTGACTGATTAAATTGCCCTAAAGCACTCGCTTCCTTGAGAACTTATTTGGTTTCCTTCATTCCCCACCCTTTCCTTATCAAAAGCGTCTTCGCGTTGCCTCGTTATCTATTTCTTTTTCCCCCTTCTTTGACTACACAGTGATGGATGAATATCTTAAACAACACTGATAAAAGAAGAGGGTAGGAGATCAACGTTCTAAAATAAAATTGTCTTTTTTTAAAAAAAAATGTAAAGAAACTATGTAAGTTTTGCTTTTGCCTGAAAGGGAAGATACGTAGGGAATTTGATCCGTGTAATAAAAAGAAGAAATATAAAATAAAAAGGGAAAATATACCTCGAAGCACACTTTGAGCATTTTCTTTTTTAAAAAGTAAATATTTTTGTTACGAAAGAGAGAACCAGGTTTGTTACTAGTTTCCCGTAGACGTTTTTAGCTATTAATCAAAAGCAATTAAAGAATTACTTTAGTTTCACATTTTCAACTAGCTATGTTTTAAAGTTGATATAATTTTCAATTTCATTCAATAGAGTTCAATCAAAGCAGGGGTGGATCCAGAATTGACTTCTGGGAGAGGCAGTGGGTTGTAATACTGCTACTTAGAGCTACTTTTAAGAACTCCAAACTCTGGGATGGGTTTTATTTATATATAGGCCTATATAAAATAAGAAAGTTTCCTATTCTGGTGGGACAATCGTCCCGATCGCCCCCTTTGGATCCGCCACTGAATCAAAGAGTACCTAAATATCTTACTTCTATACAGAAAATCTTGGTGACTTAGTGAGGTACCCCGTTCTTATTTATTCTCTCTAGATTGCATGTGTCTACTTATTCACTTATTTATTTATGATGTTTTCTGTCAGTTTGTTATGTTTTGGTGTGGGGATACCTTATATAGTATTATTATAGTCCATACATATATTCCGGCTTCAAACGTATAAAAATTTATTTTATGCCTAAGTTGTATGTACTAGAGATCCTAGGAAAATTCCCTCTCCCCGGTTAATTACATTAATTCTGAACTTATTATATACGCTGAAGCGCAAGTGCCTCTGGGAAAAATTAGGATTAGGAATAGGAATTATATTTCTGCGTTTTCTATGACCATGTTACCCAGTCACGTCTTTGAGAGAGGACGTCCCTCGGTGAACACAGTATCCAAGGAAAAGGAAGGGAAGAAGTGGCCTAGAACTGTATGTGAAGTACCAACCCAGCATTCCCCTCTCTCAGGATGGATAGCCTGAAAAAGCTTTTACACCTTTTCGACCGATTGTCGTCACCGGGAATCGAACCCGCGATTGCACCAAAGGGTATAGGAAAACTTTCACTTATTCTCCCTTCTTCAGAGTTTTTATTCACCTTCCTCTGGGTTGAAAATATCTTAAATTTCCACTGTTTTATGTATTTTGTATTATTACTAAGTATATGCATGTTTGCTGTAAGAAATATGACGAAACATATTTTGTTGTAACACATTTTTTGACAACATTGTCTTGTAAAAAAATAGTTTTATACCATATTTTTCTTTAGTTAGTCTAATCATGAGTATTAACCGCGAGACGAGAAATGTATTTTAAAATTCGAGATGAGCCAAAAAAATCAAGTCTCATTGGCAACATTCGTTCAGGCAAGTCTGAGATCTCACAAATTCAAGTCTCATTGGCAACATTCGTTCAGGCAAGTCTGAGATCTCACAAATTCAAGTCTCATTGGCAACATTCGTTCAGGCAAGTCTGAGATCTCACAAATTCAAATCTAATTGGCAACATTTGTTCAGGCAAGTCTGAGATCTCAGAAATTCAAGTCTCATTGGCAACATTCGTTCAGGCAAGTCTGAGATCTCACAAATTCAAGTCTCATTGGAAACATTCGTTCAGGCAAGTCTGAGATCTCACAAATTCAAGTCTCATTGGCAACATTCGTTCAGGCAAGTCTGAGATCTCACAAATTCAAGTCTCATTGGCAACATTCGTTCAGGCAAGTCTGAGATTTCACAAATTCAAGTCTCATTGGCAACATTCGTTCAGGCAAGTCTGAGATCTCACAAATTCAAGTCTCATTGGCAACATTCGTTCAGGCAAGTCTGAGATCTCACAAATTCAAGTCTCATTGGCAACATTCGTTCAGGCAAGTCTGAGATCTCACAAATTCAAGTCTCATTGGCAACATTCGTTCAGGCAAGTCTGAGATCTCACAAATTCAAGTCTCATTGGCAACATTCGTTCAGGCAAGTCTGAGATCTCACAAATTCAAGTCTCATTGGCAACATTCGTTCAGGCAAGTCTGAGATCTCACAAATTCAAGTCTCATTGGCAACATTCGTTCAGGCAAGTCTGAGATTTCACAAATTCAAGTCTCATTGGCAACATTCGTTCAGGCAAGTCTGAGATCTCACAAATTCAAGTCTCATTGGCAACATTCGTTCAGGCAAGTCTGAGATCTCACAAATTCAAGTCTCATTGGCAACATTCGTTCAGGCAAGTCTGAGATCTCACAAATTCAAGTCTCATTGGCAACATTCGTTCAGGCAAGTCTGAGATCTCACACATAAAGTTTTAATGTTACATGATTCATAGTTTATGAAACTATAAATTAATAAAATGAAGAGAATTTATCTACAAACCATTACACAATTAACTGCAATAATAAATAGGGTTTAACCCCTCGAACCGGGAGTCAAATACCCATCAGCCACTGCGAGAGGTGGTAATTTTTAGTCACTTAGACAGCCATTTTCGCATAGTGTCTCAAAATTGAACATAATTTCGTGTAATAAGAAGCAAACCAACAGATGGCAGCACATGGCAGTCAACTCCAGTGACATCCGTTTTCGTTCTTGTGGGAGAACAACAGATGGCAGAACATGCATCATTTCCGTCACTACTATTCGGGACGTATAGAAGCACTATGTAGGTCCATACACGTGTACGTCGAATCAGCTTGAGCAATTAAATGATGTTATATCGCAATCTTCGTGGACGTTTCGTGACGAAGGGAGGATTCTAATAACTTCTAGATGAAATTAAGAAAAAGAAATAGGACGTAAATTTTGTACATTTTACAAAACGAAATACGACGATAAATACTTCCCAAGAATCGGTTCGAGACGAGACAAGAATTTGACCAAAATTTTCAAGGTGAGAACTCCTTATTTCTCGTCTCGTCATGCCTTGTGTGCAACACTACCAATCATAATGTCATTTAAAAAAAATCATACACAGTCAGGTATATCCTGAAATACATATGTAACGCTTTTACCACTTCGTTAAGATATTTAGAGCCAAATCTAAGCCAGGAAGGTTAAGCCTGGTCTGCGACCACCTTCAGCCTTCCTGAAAGAAACTTTTAGTTGATTGTATATAGTAGATAAATAAATGTTCAAAAAATAAGCATCAAGAAATACTTATATTTTATTTAAGCAAGAGAAAAAAAGATCTAATTTAATTGTGAGGTAAAAATAAAGAACTTAATTTGAAGTATTAGTTTTCGGTCCGTTGGTTGTTTCTTCGAGAAAAGGTGGCTTTTCTATGAAGCATGGTTTACCAAAAACTTTATATACCGTATTTACTGCGCCTGGCATTGTGTCCAGTAAAGCACACGATCTCAGGAACTACTTGATGGGAAACTTTCAATTTTGACCAAGATGTGGAGAGCCAAAAGAAAGCAATCGGGTTCATTGGTGGAGGTGGTCCATCCAATTGATCCCAAGATATGGACAGTCAAAAATTGCATAAGAATTGAAGAATTTATAAATTGATAGTATATGTGAGTGTTCCTCGTGCTTTTCATCTTAGTTATATGCATAAATAGATTTTTTTTTTTTAAAAAAAAAAAGAATACCTGCTCTTACAGATATCTTCATTTTACTTTATTTTAAAGAGAACGGGCCTTATGCAGAATCGTTTTGACATATAATTAGAGTCATACTGCAGGAAACAAATGATTAGCGTCATATGACATTAGCGATTTGACATATGACATATGATTAGCGTCATACTACAGTAGCGATTGACTACTGCATTAAACAAATGTTAGTACAACTCTTTAGTATGGCAGTAATCACGCGTCAGAACGTCTCTGCATAAAGCCCAACAAGTTTTTCGTTTTCTATATTTTATTTCATAACTGCATTTTAGTCATAATTAAATACAAATTTTGATGTTTTAGAATCTTATTTATTTCTTTTTTTCTGACATACTTGCCAATACTTGGTGCCTTTCGACACCAGTCGTCTTGAGAAATTGATTCAAAAAAGTAATAAGGGAATACTGTATTGCCGTATGATTTTGTCGCTGTGCAAAACTTCATCACTGTATCATGTTGAAAAACGGGTTAAAGTTGCAAGATTCGAGGACATGGTTAAACTTTTGTAAGTTACAAAGCAAACCATGTAGTATAACCTAAATTAAGGTGCAAGATTTGAGACAATGGTTAATCCTTTGTAAGTTACAAAACTAAGCATGTAACATAACCCAAATTAAGGTTCCAAGATTTGAAATGAAATGAAATGAAATCTTTAAGTTTTACGTCTCACGGATATATCGGCTAGGCTAAAGGAGACGGTGATAATGAGAAATTAATGAAAAGGTGGAATGAAGACAGTGGGAGAAAAAAGGGGAGAACCCCGAGGAAACCCACGCACTCTGTGTTTGTCCACCACAAAGTTTACTTGCCGCGAGCTGGGATCGAATCAGGGACCCCAAGCAACGGAGGAGAACGCTCTACCACTGAGCCACCGCGGCCCAATAAGTTCCAAGATTTGAGACCACGGTTAAACCTTAGTAAGTTACAAGGCAAAATATGTAAGATAATCTCTCTTGTAAATCAATGTAGTAAAACTAAAGACAACTATGGTAGCCAATATTCTCATATATCGTGACTTTGGTGCTATGTAAGGGCGAAAAACATAAAATAAACTAAAGGTTCTAACAAACTTTTTATTTGTGGGAATGAGATCTCATAAAGAATCAATTTTCTTAAACATCTAATTGTATTGGGATAAAATAGGATCCAGCGATGACCTTTAGCTTCTGCGATGATAAACTTCCGTATTTTTAACTGCATGGAGATAGTTGAAATGGTTACAACAGTAAAGATTCGTGTGCGAATAAGGAGTTTAGTCAATTCCTCTCATGATCACGAAAAGTAAACGCCACCGTAGATTGAGTTAGGTCATTTCCGTTACTAAAAACAATTTCGTTGATTAGTGCCATGTCCTCAGGTTGCAAGGTGAGAGAAACCTCCAATTTTCTTGATGAGGGAAATGAAAAAGCAACAAGGGAACTGTCTGAGAAGATCGGAGAAAAAAAACTTAAGGGAACGAAGAAAGAGAAAAAGAGAAAACTAGTTTTTAAAAAGGGACGAAGAAAAACGAAGAATGAGAACATGAATCGGATTACAAGAAGGCGCGAAAGAGCATAGCGAACAAATGAACATCGGATTAGAACCAGTGCGCATGAAACCTTCTTCTTACAAGACGTTAAAATAAAAGTTGTTGAAAAAATAAAGTGAGAAAACAATCTTTGTTAAAAAAAACTTTCAATGCTTGTAAAAGACTAAAATTGCAATGAAATATTAATGATTTAAAGATTACATTAAATATTATGAGATATGCCCATTCTCCGCAAGAAAGAAGAAACTTGAACATTGTAGAAATTATCCTTTTCTCGCCTGGAGTAGAAGGATTTTCGAAAACACTACATCATATGTTCGCTCATTTTAACGGAAACATTATTAAATGAATTTTACATCTTATATTTTCGGCTCCACTTAGGGTCGTGAGGCAAACTGGGAAGTCACACGAAAACAAGACGTGACGGCTACTAGCAAGAGCGCCGATTTCTCTGTAACTTTCGAGGGGGGGGGGGGCTTCAGATGTGTGTTTGGTTGTAGACAAGGTTTAAGAAGGCATGTATGAGGATTTTAAGACAAATTGAATTCAAATTATGCCAATTATTGTATATTCATAAAAAAAATACATAGAATAGTATACATATAGTCATTATGAAGTTTGGCCCTGCAATTATAGAATTAACTATGTTTGAAGGTTAAAAGAAATTCACTAAAGAATATTATGTTCTAGTAAGAATACCTACACTTTCTGCTGTAACATGGGGAGCCCACATGAGCATTGGGGTGGCCCGCAAGCCCCTCCGAATTGGCGCTTTTGGCTACTAGGTTCAAGGGCGCCGATTTCTCTGTGAATTTGGGGGCCCATTCAGATGCAGATTGTACATATATGAGGATTTTTAAGACAAATTGCATTCAAATTATGCCAAATATTGTATATTCATAAATACAATAGGGGGCCCACATGAGTTTTGGGAGGTCCGGCTCCCCCCCCCCTTCAAGATCGGCGTCCTTGACTAGGTCTAGGAATCTCATGTTGCGCCTTTTAAGGACAGGGCATCGCACCGCGCTGAAAGTGTTCGCTGCTAAGGTAGACGTAGTCCAGCGTGTTGCTAGGAGATGGCGCTGGAGCAGGCTTAGGCTCACAAATGGGCTGTTACACCAAGCAATTACATTTTATACAGTGGCGGATCCAGGTGGAGATCGGGGCAATGGCCCCCGCCCCAGAAGAGGAAAGTTTTTTCTTTATTTTATATATAAATAGAAGTTTGAAGCTCTTAAAAGTAGCTCTAAGTAGCAGTATTACAAACCACCGTCCCCTCACAGATCCGTCCTGGATCCGCCCCTGATCTTATATAAGCGAAAAGTTATAATGGGAATTTTCTAAAAAAAAGAATCGAAAATTTTAATATTATATAAATTGTTCCCTTTCCTTCTTTAGGAGTGGAATTTTCATCACCGCTGAAGCACGTAGCTCCCTTATTTTCAATTGAAGATTTATATACCGAAAAACACAACTCAAAGAAATTTTAACATTTAAATTTTATTGATATAAAAATCGGAAATGCTAATATCCTGAAACTCCCCTTTCTTCCCCCTTAGGAGCAGAATTTACGGAAACACTTAGGCCCCAAATTCCTTCTCGGTTAATTTTAATGAATAATATACCAGTGTGAACTTAGCAGGACCATTTTTGAAAATTATAAATATTTCCACACCATACGTTTGTACTGCGTTTGTACCGGTTTGTACCGTAATAATTTTCGTTTGTACCGGTCTCAAATTCGAAAAAGTCGAAAAATAAAGTGGTCCTGCTAAGTTCACGTGAACTTAGCAGGACCACTGATAAATTTCTACAAATTTAATGATCTTTCTGTACGAATCGTTTGTACTGGGTTTGTACCGGATTGTACCATAAAAATTTTCGTTTGTACCCGTTTCAAATTCAAAAAACAAATCGAAAAATAAAGTGATCCTGCTAAGTTCACGTGAACATTGCAGGACCAGAATACAAATTTCTGCAAATCTTAAGATTTTTCTGTTTGAATCGTTTGTTCTACGTTTGTACCGGATTGTACCGTAAAAATTTTCGTTTGTACCGGTCTCAAATTTGAAAAGATCGACAAATAAAGCCAGGACCAGAATACAAATTTCTACAAATCTGAAGACTTTTCTGTATGAATCGTTTGTTTCTGTATGAATCAATACTGCGAATGCACTGTGCACATTTTATTCATATTGTTTAATTTCTTATGTGAATAGCCAGTTATCTATGTGCGATTACAAGAACAGATAAGAGGGAAAAGATACGAACCGGCTTTTACTGGCTTTTACTTACTTGACTGACTCCCCTATTCTGCAAATTTGATTTTAATTGATAGTTAAAATTTGAGGAAATTTGCTCTACGCTTTACATGTCAAATATCATTGAATCCAATTGTTAAATCAAAGTGCTAAACGTTTGGTACTTTTTTAAATTTATTCATGCCACAGTTACGCATACATATGGCAACACATACTTGCTGAACTCGACTAAGGAGCAGTGTTGCTAGCAGATTTCAACTATATGTAGCCCAAACATAAAAATAAATTATTTCGAACTATACAATTTTACTAATCACACATATATATACTACGTCAGATGTCAGGGTTGATAACAGTCATGCGGCGACCACAGTTTTGGACAGTTGGTCACTTTTTCCATTCATTTGCTAATTTTCTGTTATGTGGGACCTATGAATTTAGGAACTTTCTATTGTAACTTCACTTACTCATTATGTTAATATGGATAATGCAGTAACATAATTAACCTTCCGACGTTCACGTTTACACAGCTCCTTACAACTACTAGGTTGGGCATTAACTGAGACAGAAACACAGTCAGTGATACTGCTACAGCACAAAGTCAACAAAAGACTGGTGTTGTCAGATCTTGAGGTTAAAATCTACTAAAACAAGAATTGATCCAGTATCAAACATGTTAGTTTCAGTAAAACTATTGCTCATTGTGAATAGGATACAAAACATACAAAATTTTTATTGTATAATATGAATTTGTGATTTCAAATATAAAAATAAGAAAGTAGAGTATTCTTTTGAGTTAAACTGGCAGATAATTGCAAGTAGCCGAAAACGTAACGGGTCGCTCAATTTGAAATTTTGGTAGAAACTTTTGGGATCAAAAATTGCCCAATCCGGTTCTTGTAGCCCAATCTGGCTACACTGTTGAGAAGGCGCACGAATCAGTGAAACCACCTTTCCAAAACAGCAACTGATTGGACCAAAGAAGATCGAGAAGCAAGAGGCGATTCGCGAATGAGCAACATACAGCCAGAAACAATATAAGGTATACGTTGAGGTACCAGTATAAGGAATAAAAGCTCCAACCAATACTTAATATTCTTTCTGGCTGTAGGAGATTCATATGCTACAAATATTGTCAATCCCAAATAACCGTGTCTTCCTCAAAACCGTACTTCTAAAGAAACCTGACTGCCAAAAACCATGACTCCCGAAGAACCATGTCTCCTTAAAAACTACGACTCCCGAAAATACACGAATCACGAAGAAACACGACTCATAAAGAATCGTCAATCATTCCTAGTTAGAGATAACTCACTCGCTCATCCAAAAAAGGTAGTCAGAAGATTCAGATCAATTGCGAGCGACACATTATTAATTAATCTTTAAATTAGTACCATAGTTTAACTCCTAGCGTTTTAAAAACAGATAATTCAGTAGAATATGATGAAGATTGTTCCAAAAACAATTCCACGAATGTCTCATTTTGTCTTAGCAGAACACTTTAATTTCCGATTTTTTCGACTCTGAGGCCGGTACAAACGAAACTGTTTACGGTACAATTCGGTACAAACGCAGTACAAACGATTTGTTAAAAAAATATTCAGATTTTTAGAAATTTGTATTTTGGTTCTGATAAGTTCACGTGAACGTAGAAGGACCACTTTGTTTTCACGCGAACTTAGCAGGACCACTTTATTTTTCGATTTTTCTGAAGACAGGTACAAACGAAAATGTTTACGGTACAATCCAGTACAAACGTAGAACAAACGATTCAAAAAGAAACATCTTAAGATTTGCAGAAATTTGTATTCTGGTCCTGCTATGTTCACGTGAACTTAGCAGGACCACTTTATTTTTCGATTTTTTCGTATTTGGGACCGGTAAAAACGAAAACTTTTACGGTACAATCCGGTACAAACGTAGAACAAACGATTCAAATAGAAACGTATTCTGGTCCTGCTATGTTCACGTAAACTTAGCAGGATCACTTTATTTTTCGAGTTTTTTCGAATTTGAGAAGGGTACAAACGAAAAGTTTTACGGTACAATCCGGTACAAAAGCAGTACAAACGATTTGTACAGAAAGATCATGAAATTTGTAGAAATTTATCAGTGGTCCTGCCAAGTTCACGTGAACTTAGCAGGATCACTTTATTTTTCGATTTTTCTTATTTTAGAACGGTACAAACGAAAATTTTTACGGTACAATCCGGTTCAAACGTAGAACAAACGATTCAAACAGAAAAATCTTAAGATTTGCAGAAATTTGTATTCTGCTCCTGCTATGTTAACGTGAACTTAGCAGGACCACTTTATTTTTCGATTTTTTCGAATTTGGGACCGGTAAAAACGAAAACTTTTACGGTACAATTCGGTACAAACGTAGAACAAACGATTCAAAAAGAAACATCTTAAGATTTGCAGAAATTTGTATTCTGGTCCTGCTATGTTAACGTGAACTTAGCAGGACCACTTTATTTTTCGATTTTTTCGAATTTGGGACCGGTAAAAACGAAACCTTTTACGGTACAATCCGGTACAAACGTAGAACAAACGAATCAAACAGAAAAATCTTAAGATTTGCAGAAATTTGTATTTTGCTCCTGCTATGTTCACGTGAACTTAGCAGGATCACTTTATTTTTCGATTTTTTTCGAATTTGAGAAGGGTACAAACGAAAAGTTTTACGGTAGAATCCGGTACAAACGCAGTACAAACGATTCGTACAGAAAGATCATGAAATTTGTAGAAATTTATCAGTGGTCCTTCTAAGTTCACGTTAACTTAGCAGGACCAGTTTATTTTTTAGACTTTTTGAATTTGAGACCGGTACAGACAAAAAATTTTACGGTACAATCCGGTACAAACAGAGAACAAACGATTCGTACAGCAAAATCATGAAATTTGTAGAAATTTATCAGTGGTCCTGCTAAGTTCACGTTAACTTAGCAGGACCAGTTTATTTTTGGATTTTTTCGAATTTGAGACCGGTACAATCGAAAATTATTACGGTACAAACCTTTACGAACGCAGTACAAACGTATGGTGTGCAAATATTTATAATTTTCAGAAGTGGTTCTGCTAAGTTCACACTCGTGAATAATATGTATGCTTTCATTCTCTAACTTCAGGGATTTGTGGTAAAAATTTGTATCTTCTTTTACTCGCTCTTAGAATTGGTATTTCAGAAAATCGTTTCTTATCTCTGTGCTCAACGACCAAAGGAGTTTTCTGTTCATGTTTCACGTTTTTAACTATAACAGTTTGACGTGGGTGTTGTTGAGTAAGTCAATTTTACTCTTTATCAAGGAGACTAAAAATTATTTAGCTTTTTGTGCACGAGATGGCAATACTGTTCTAAATCTCAGAGTACATGGATTACAGTGAGTCAGGCCTAACGTCATTTAACAAATTACAGTTAAATTTTGTAGATGTGCAAACAACGTTGGAATTTTCTTATAATTAGATTTAAAACGTGAAAATAAGACTCCGTGAAAATGAATGGACTTTCCGCAAAACGGCGCTACGTTTTACAATTTTATTTCGATAAAGGCTCAAATGCTGGCCTGGAACGTGATGAAATTAGTACTGTTTATGGCCAGGTACGTTATTAAAAGCAACAGCTAAAACATGGTTCAATCGCTTTGCTTCTGTAAATGTCGATGTCACAGAAAATTTGATGACATTCTGACTAAAGTTGAGCAGGGCCGTCTTGTAAGCAGTCATGGTCGACAATGACTTAAGCATCTATAACCAAACAGTGTTAAGCAATTTGGAGAAAGCTGGCTACAAAACGACGCTCGACGTTCGAGTACCATATGATGTGACTCAAAACTATTTATTCGACCAAATTTCTTTCGGTTAATGTCTCTCGAAACACAACAAACTTGTGCCATTTCTGAAGCAGTTGACCACGAGCAATGAAAAGGGGTTAACTTTCCCCCAAAATGTGAAACAATATAGTGATCGAAGCGAGGATATGCCTCACAGTCTGTTTTAAAACCCAATCTGACGCCCAAGAAGTTTGTGATGTGGGTTCGGTGGATTTAGAATGATATTGTACATCACGATCTCCTGCCGCCCAAGAGAATGAACAACTCAAACCTGTGCTATCGACAATTAATATTTAGAAATTAATATTTAGAAATTAAAAAAAACGCCTAGAACTGCTCAACAGAAAGGGTGTCGTGTAGTACGCTGACAACGCCAGACCTCATAATGTTTAACTCCCGCTCAGATATTGAGAACACTTACATTAGAGGTTTTAGTGCATCCACCGTATAGCCCGGACCAGACAGCGTCACACTATCATTTGTTTCAATCTCTGCAAAAATCTCTGGATGACATTGATTTGGTTTCAAAAGAGGTCCGTTGACCAAAAACAACGGAAGTTCTATAGTGACAGGATTATGGTGCTGTTGGAAAAATGGTAGATGGTAATCGAATAAAATAGTGTATGAGTCCTTTAATAATGTTGTTATCAAATCACAATAAATTCATTCTCAATTTTGACTTCCAATGCCTAAGTAGCTTTTAGACAATCTGATATAGGGCCTACAGTATAATGGTATAGATTTGTAGCTACTTGTGAGGGAAGTCATATCCATAAAAATTACGATTTTAAAGCTATAGGATAAAGGAAAAAACTAACCTAATATTATAATTGTTGTATACATTAAGATATTCGGTAATTTCTCTTCTTTTTACCTTGTAGCTACAAAACTGTAACTTTTACCTATGTGACTTTCTTTCCAATCACTGTATCAATTATTGTGAATGTGAATTTTATCAATTATTATATTATCTGAAATTTTATATCTTCTATGGTTAAATTTTAGTGTTCTTACTTTTGATTGCGGGAGACGGAGATAGATTCTATCATACTTGAGAGTGCACGCGGTTCGGAATTTTGTTACTTTACCTATATAAGATTATTAATAGCAAAATCAATTCTGAATTCCTGTTATCACAGATTAATATTTTTGTACCTCCGAGAACTCGTTCTCTGAATTTGCCAACTTACGAGACACCTAGGTTACCAATTGTTCAGCGCTCCTTGTTTTACAGACGCGCGCATGATTACAAAACAGTTTCAACAGATGTCAACTTTTTTTTACTTCTGAACGAAGCTTTAGAACTCAAGTTAAAGAAAATATTGTACATTGAAAAGTGCACCTTCTTAATTTTTGTATTTGTTTTTTTAATGTTGTTCAGGATCAACCAAATGGTCTTCAGCTGTACGAAACTTAGTGAATAAATAAATAAATAAATAAATAAATTTACATTGCTGCATTTGTTTCGTGAGAAACTCGAGAGGTTTTAGATGTAAAATGGTCGAGCACGTTCCGTACAATCCTAATCTGCCACTTTCATAATATCACATTTTTCGCTCTCGATAAGAAATTCGTGACTGAAAAACGTTCGAATTTCGATGACAAAGTCAAAACGGTTATGCGCAGATGGCTAGAAATATGTTGAGAATCTTGGCGTCAATGATGACAAGTAGTTTCAATATAAGTCTTTTACTTTCTTTATCTTCTTGATGTGTGACCAATTACATTGTCTCCTCCTTAACTTGTGTTTAGTTATTGATTCGACCTCGTATGTATAAATCCGCTTCGTTATTTCAGGTTTGTTTAGGAAGGAAACCTTCAGACATAGATAAAATTTACGTTTTCATTTCTATGTTAGTACGGTATTGATTAAAATGTTAAAATGTATGCTATATATCCCTATCTTGAGGGGAAGGCAATTGTCCCTCCTGCACCCTCAAATGACGTCATAATTTCAAATATACGTACACGGAGAAAAATGCATAATCCAGTCGGCATGTAAATGCTGTTTTTACCAGCTTACGCGCGTCACCACATTAAGTAATGTTGTTTCATCAGTAGTACGATCTACACCACCGTCCAGCGAAAATTTTGTATTGTGGGACCACCATTTCAAATTTAGAATTAACGCCATACCCATTCCGACGGTGGTAACTTAGGTATATAATATAATGTTGTTACTACCTACGAGTGTCCCCTCTTGGTTCTTTCTAAATCTGTGACTCCCTACCTTACGAGAGTAATAGTATTTAACACGAAATCAATCATGTGAATAAAATTATCCAATCACAGCGAGTCTAGTTCGACGCCGAACTCCAGACTTGGCATGGCGTTCCCACCTGCTGTACTTTTATACATGAAATTACATTACTTAAGGAGCGCACCCGCGTAAATACAATGTATCCACACGGAAATCCTAGTCCTTTTTTTCTCAGTGTATGTGTATAAATTCTTAAACGTTGTACCAATAAGAGCGACGAATTTAATATGCTCAGGTCAAGAATTGCCATAGCCAAAGAAACATTCAACAAGAAAAGATCACCCTTAACTAGCAGCGTTAACATTGAACTAAGGAAGAACTTGATCAAGTGTTATATGTGGAGCATTGACTGTATAGTTCAGAGACTTGTACATTACGGAAGTAAGAGAAGATATATTTAGAGAGGTTCGAAATGTGATGTTAGAGGAAGGTGGAGAAAATAAAATGAAAGAGAGGGTAACAAATAAAGATGTTTTGAAACGAATAAGAGAGAAGAGAATGCTTCTAGTCAGCATTCTTCGTATGAAGGCCAATCGGATTGGGAATTTTCTTTTTCATACAACCATAGAAAGAACGATGGAAGGAAAATGAGGAATAGGAAGAAGAATACAACTAATCGATGATTTGAAAAATTGAAGAAAATATTGGAAGTTAAAAAGAGGAGACTGACGATCGAGAAATGTAGAAGAAACATTTCCACTCCCAAACCTAAATTTTTTAAAGAAAAAAACTCATTAATCCCAGAAATTGCCAAAAGGCAGAATACCGGTACTCAATAAATAATAATAAATATTTTTACATCATTATAAAGGATAATTATTCCTATTGAGGAATCAAAAATGACGTTCGATATATGTTCCCCCACGACTTGCTCTTCAGGACTTTGTTCTCCCGATTAAATTCATGATTACTTCTGCACATACTCTTTCATTGATAAAGCTGATAACACGTGTCCTTGAGTTATCGCACTTTTCAGAGTTTGTTTATGTAGACCTTTGAAATTTCAGCAGCCCGAACAATTTCAATAGCACGAAGTAAAGAGTAAGATCATATGGCCTAGCGGCCAATTCTGGACATCACTTCAAAAGAAGACTTGAACCGGGAATTTCTCACCCAGTGAGACAATCGTTTCGTGGAAGCTAGAATCATCTTGTTGAAACCGCTTGCGTTTCATATCAATTTCGTTCAAACGCTGCTAAAACACTAATATCCATATTGCGGTACTTTCCTCCATTAGCTGTTATGAAATTCTCATCCTCGTCTTGAAAAGAAGTACGATCCTATCACTGCACCAGCCCAAAATCTACATTACACGTTTTTTTTTTTTATAAAAACAGTGTTACCAACCCGATCACAAGATCTGTCTCGAAAAACTAACTTGGCATTCTTAAATCTAAATATTTACTCGTTGTAATGATGCAAAAATGTGTGTCATTATTCTTCAAAATGGCATATTAAGCATATTAAATCTATCCTCTTATTGGGACATCCCTTATGTATCCTATCTAGGGCGTACTCATCGGATTCACCGGATCCGGATTCCCCTATAAAAAAAATCGTAACTCGACATATATCCACTGGCGAAAATCCTGGGGGAATAAGGAGTATATGTCCCCCTCAATCTTGGAACTGGAGGGACTGCCCTTCTCCCCGATAACCCGATTTGAAATGTGTGAGGAGAAATGTAATGATTTGTGTCCGACTGCCACAAAGGAAAGTGAGATGAAATTGATGTCCTTTGCTATATAATATACAAGAGGTTCATCTCAGAAATCAGATTCATCTACTGTAATATGTCTCATCTCCTCCCCTAGAGTAAGCTTCAAATCTGTCCGCCTCCAAATGTTGAGGACAACTCTGCTCTCCTCCACATGATGATCCTCCACAGTATTGTTTTCCAAATTCATAAAAATTTTGAACATCGCTTAAAAGAAAAATAAAAAAGAATATGGGAACTGTCTTATCCGTCCCCCCTCCCCATGTTGAACACAGATTTGCACCCTTGCATATATCATTATAAACTTTCTTGATAACATTAAACTTATTTAGCAGAGAAATTATTGATATAGCATAAACATTTTATCTTCCACTTCATTGATACTCTTTCTTTTCTAATAAAAACAATCTATTTCTATATTTTTCTGGGAATATAGGTGGAAATACTTAACAATTTTTCGTCTTTTCGCGTGTAGAAGAACACCTGTTTAACGCTATATAGACGTAGTGCTTGTAGTGTTAGATGTGTAATGTGTAGTAGACAGTGGTGTATTTACGATTTTGTTTCGGGGGGGGGGGGAAGGCTTTGCCTGAAAATGTGAAAATTCTGCAAGATATTTCATATACTTTACTATAGTAATTAAGAGTTCTGCTGGGCTTAAGCCCGGAAGCCCCCCTAAATACGCCACTGGTAGTTGGTATTTATATATGTATGTATAATTTAGCACAGAGGTGCCAAAATAAATTATAATTATTTCAAGCACAATATAGATTCAAGAAAACCGAATCTACTCACGTTATGTTCGAAAAGTATAATAGTTACAGGGAAGTTATGTCTGTTTAGATTTTATTCTTCAAAATTTCATAATCATGACCCCCTGCTCCCATATAAAATTCTTTATGCCCAAGTAATTACAAATTTTTGTTTGATGCAAAAAACCTGTGATTATTTCCTTGTTGAAATGTATTTCTATTAGGTTTCACAACAAACTGTAGGGTGTTGTCTCATGTAATTTCAGTGTTTCGCGCCATTGTCGATCTTAATAATATTGTTAACTTAGCAGGCTCAAATTTTCTGCTTCTTTAGGAACTTGGTAATTTGTATAAAATTCAATGTTTTGCACTTGGAACCAAGGTTGCTGCTAACGTTTGAGTACTATAACTTGGATTTCCAGATTCTAGCCCTGCTAGTGACTCGGATTTCTTTATATTCATTTTAGTCACGTTCCAATGTAACTCGAAAGCAACCAATGTATTGTTTTGACTACCAGGGCCTGTACGTGCCGAAGTCTAGAAAGTGTAGTCTCTACCTTCACTCAGCACGTAAGCTTCTTATGGCCTGTCCAAATTGAGTGCCTGCTCGTTAATATATAACGTTCATTGACATTTGTTTTACTTATTCACAAGCACTTTTGTCTGTTCACTCTGGCCATGAACTCCATTTATATCCTTGTGAACCGTTTAACCAACATGGAGTCGAAAACAGTGAGAGCTAAAGTGCAAGACAATCTCGTATCTAAACTGTTTTCTCATTACTGTGATGTATAATGAGCACACTATTAATAATAATGTATGAAAATAAAATTTTAGATAGATATAGATATAGATATAGATATAGATATAGATATAGATATAGATATAGATATAGATATAGATATAGATATAGATATAGATATAGATATAGATATACGAGAATTATTCAGCAAGTAAGTTTTGACGATTTACAAAATTAAAGACTAACATAGAAAGAAAGTGATTTTATTATTGTGGAGTAGTGATTCATAGTCTGTTTTTTCAGTATTTGCACCATCCTTGTTGAGGTATTTCTCGTAACGCGGCTCCAGCTTTTGTACGTCTATGTCAAAGAATTCCAAGTAGCAGTAGAGTGGAACCAGAATATCTCAACTGACTGTAGTTTAGTTGAACTTTCGAACCGTTGTCCAGCCAGAAATAACCAGCTGAAAGAACAGGCATAAATCGCTGGGCGTGAGGTTAGGGCTGCAGGGTAAGGTCATGCAGGACATCCATGATTTCATCGGTGGCGACACAATTGAGGACCTAGCCACATTTCTGGTAGTAACCAGTAGGAAGGTCAAAACACACTCTATGTACGCGGTTCTTCTCGTGTTTCGCTGTTAGTTGTTTTAGATCCTGTCGTGCACATAGCTTGGAAAACTGTAGTCGTTGGGTGATGATCTCATGGAGCAGGAAACGAAAAATAAGCGGAAACTGACATGAGAGTTCGGACATTGTGAACCTTGGTTCTGCAGAATTCCTTATTGTACACTTTTCACCAGTTCAGATGTAACCATGAGCGTATTACGGACGGTAGCCATGAACGTATTATGGACGGTAACCATGAACGAACTAATATATTTGTCGTGCACATTGTACAGCCTACCTCTGTATGAATTATCTGCACCATCCTCTGACTATATTTTCAATAGTGCCGATTTCTCTGTAAATTTGGGAGGGGCACAGTAGTAGGGACCCCCGTATGCGCGAATGACTCATCCTCACTCTCTTTTACGACCAGGGTGAAAGGTCAATGACCTGGCCCGGGGTCAATGACCTAGGGGTACCTAGGACCACCCCCTCTAAATTTTGGCAGGGGTACCTTGGCCCACCCCCTAAATTTTGGCAGGGGTACATAGGACCACCCCCCTTAAATTTTGGAAATTGCCAAATCTAAAAATTTGGTATGGTAGCCTAGGACCATAGTATGTACCTCTATCAGTATTGGGGGTCTATGTCGTTCCCTTTTATGGGTAAAAAATTGCCAAAAATTCAAATTTCGGGGGTTTTTGACCTAATTTATCCCCTTGGATGAGGTATTATTATCCTATATAGTTATATGGGCGTATACAGGGGTCCATTACCTTTCATAACATATGGGTATATTAATGCACCCCTTGAAAAATTTGGGAGGGGTACGTTGGCCCACCCCTTAAATTTTGGAAATTGCCCAATTTAAACATTGGGTATTATAGTACAGGACCCTAATATGTATCATGATAAATTTGGGTGGTCCACCTCATTCCCTTCTAGGGGTATAAAATTGCCAAAATATAAACGTAAGCAATACGTTGTACCACGTGTTTGGTCTTTTGGCCCAATTTGTCCTCTTGGATGAGGTCCTATTACCTTATATGGTTATATGGTCATGTATAGGGGTCCATTACCTATCATAAGACATGGGTATATTAATGCACCCCTTGAAAAATTTGGGAGGGGTACTTTGGCCCACCCCTTAAATTTTGGAAATTGACCAATTTCAACATTGGGTATTATAGTATAGGACCCTAATATGCATTATGATAAATTTGGGTGGTCCACCTCATTCCCTTCTAGGGGTACAAAATTGCCAAAATATAAACGTAAGCAATACTTTATATCACGTGTTTGGTTTTCGGCCTAATTTATGTGCTTGGATGAGGTCCTATTACCTTATATAGTTATATGATCATGTATAGGGGTTTATTACCTATCATAAGACATAGGTACATTTGTGCACCCCCGGGAGGGGTACAATGGTCCACCCCTTAAATTTTGGAAATTGACCAATTTAAACATTTGGTATTATAGTACAAGACCCTAATATGTATTATGATAAATTTGGGTGGTCCACCTCGTTCCCTTCTAGGGGTACAAAATTGCCAAAAATATAAACGTAAGCAATACGTTATATCACGTGTTTGGTTTTCGGCCTAATTTATGTGCTTGGATGAGGTCCTATTACCTTATATAGTTATATGATCATGTATAGGGGTTTATTACCTATCATAAGACATAGGTACATTTGTGCACCCCCGGGAGGGGTACAATGGTCCACCCCTTAAATTTTGGAAATTGACCAATTTAAACATTTGGTATTATAGTACAAGACCCTAATATGTATTATGATAAATTTGGGTGGTCCACCTCGTTCCCTTCTAGGGGTACAAAATTGCCAAAAATATAAACGTAAGCAATACGTTATACCACGTGTTTGGTTTTTGGTCGATTTTATTCCCTTTGATGAGGTGTTATTACCTTATATGTTTACATGAGCGTATACAGGAGTCTATTACCTTTCATAAGACATGGGTATATTGATGCACCCCTTTAAATTTTGGGAGGGGTACCTTGGCCCAACCCTTTAATTTTGGAAATTGCTTAATTTCAACATGTGGTGTCATAGTACTAGATACTAATATGTATCATGATAAATTTGGGTGGTCCACCTCGTTCCCTTTTAGGGGTACCAAATTGCCAAAATATAAACGTAAGCAATACGTTATACCACGTGTTTGATTTTTGACCTAATTTATCTCCTTGATGAGGGCCTATTACATCATATAGTTATATGGTCATATAGGGGTCCATTCCCTATCATAAGACATAGGTACATTGATGCACCCCGGGAGGGGTACAATGGCCCACCCCTTTAATTTGGAAATTGCTCAATTAAACATTTGGTATTACAGTATAAGACCCTAATATGGATCACTATAAATTTGGGTGGTCCACCTCGTTCCCTTTTAGGGGTACAAAATTGACAAAATATAAACGTAAGCATTACGTTGTACCACGTGTTTGGTTTTTGACCTAATTTATTCCTTTGGATGAGGTCCTATTACCTTATATGGTTATATGGTCATGTATATGGGTCCTCGCTATCATAGTACATGACCTCAATATGTATCATGATAAATTTGGGTGGTCCATCTTGTTCCCTTTCATGGGTAAAAATTGCTAAAATATAAACATAAGCAATATGTTGTACCATGTGTTTGGTTTTTGGCCCAATTTCTTCCCTTTGATGAGGTTTTATTACCTTATATGGTTATATGGTCATGTATATAGGTTCATTTCCTATCATAAGATATGGGTACATTGATGCATCCTTTAAAAATTTGGGAGGGGTATCTTGGCTCATCCACTCGGTTTTAGAAATTGTTTAATATAAGCATTTGGTATCATAGTACAGGTCTCCAATATGTACCACTATAAATTTGGATGGTCCACATCGTTCCCTTTTCATAGGTAAAGAACTACCAAAAATCGAATTTCGGAGGTTATTGACCCCTATTTAGCATGTTATATGGTTTATTACCTTTATATGTTTATGTTCCCTTTTAAATTTGGGAATTATCAAATAACAAAATTCGGTAAACGTTTTCTAAGACCCCATTGTAGATGTTGATGTTCCTCTTATGGCCAAATATTCAAAATGTAAATGTTATTGACCGGCTTTATTATTGAATAAGTACAGGATTTATTACTTTTTTTCATAAGACACAGGTGTATTTGTGTACCAATCTTAAATTTTGGAAGGGGTACATTTCTTATTGTCGTATCAATAATTGGTAATTGTTCATTGGGTAAATCATTACGATCACGTGATCGGTTATTGACCTATGATGGGATTAGGAGTCCAGGACATTGGTACATTGAAACTTTGTAGGATAATTTGAGAATGCGTCATTGGTTTTGATTATTCCCGCCAAATATAAACGTAAGCAAGACGTTGTACCACGTGATTGTCCTTGATGAGGTAGTGTACAGGGATTCATTTCCTTTGTTGTGGTACTTCTTAAGTTTGAGTACACACACACACTTCTAGAAAACAGTTGGTTCTAGTCAGGTAAACAATTGACGGACATTATTGACCTTATTGAACATATAATGATATGATTAACTCTAAGACTTAGGTATATCAAGAGAAGTATTCTTTAAATTTGGGAATGGTGATAAACAGAATTTTAACATGAGGTGCGAAATTTGAAACAATACATTGAACTTTAGTCACAGCTCATAGTCTAAGATCATTGGTGGTGATTGATTTGAAATCTGATAGCTAACCTTATTGAATCTTATGACTCATAGACGAAAGGCAATACATGCTACAACAGTTTAAAATTTAATCATAAGGTGATGTAATCTGACACTAGCAAAGTTATTGTGTATGCAATTTGATTGGATGATCACTATCTTTCCTGCAATCTGATTGGTTGATCACTATCTTTCGTGCAATCTGATTGGTTGATGATTTTCAAATCTTTGCTGTATTCAGTTTTAAGTTTAACATTTAAAAATCTTGGTTTCGTTCATCATTTTGCACTCACTGATAAATATGATCAAAACCGTTTATTTGTTAATCGAATAGTTAAAAACCGGTTAAAGTTTGACGGTTAACCGTGAAACGTAAAATTTTTTGCTTGAAACTTTTTGTTTAAAAATTCTTGCTTTCAAATTTTTGTTTGATTTTTTTTGTTTCAAAATTTGGTTTGACATTTTTCGTTTCCAAATTTTTTGTTTCAAAATTTTTTGTTTAAAAATTTTTCGTTTGAAATTTTTTGTTTGAAAATTTTTGTTCGAAAATTTTGTTTAAAATTTTTTGTTTGAAATTTTTCGTTTCCAAATTTTTTGTTTGAAATTTTTTGTTTCAAAATTTTGTTTGAAATTTTTTTCGCTTCAAAATTTTGTTTGAATTTTTTTCGTTTGAATTTTTTTTCGTTTCAAAATTTTGTTTCAAAGATTGAGTTGACATTTTTAAAAGTTTGTGCACCTATTAGTAAAGAACCGGAACTGTTTAGAACAAAAACCTTTGACAACATTATGGTGCAATAGTACACGTCAGAACCTGGGGTTGTACTTGAAATGAAAAAAAATTCATTGAAATGGATCATTTTATTACACTCCACATACATCCATACCAGATAGTGGTTCTGGATATTGTCGATACAATGTATTTTGAACTTCTTGCACTAGTTTGTCTTTAGCATATAATTTTAATTCCAATTGAAGTCTTTTAAGGTCTAATGCAATATCAATTGGTGGAAACTCAATGTCCATTTGATCACAAATAAACTGTTTATCAATACAGGTATGCACCCACGAACGCTGTTGACAACCATCACAATATCTAGATACATGTTGTACAATATGCATAACACATTTTTCAAAATAGTACTTTTTCAGGAATATACTTGTTTTGTTACACATTTCCACTGCATGTTTCACACACTGAAATACGCTGATAAATTTGTTCCATTCAGTTTCCGTTAGATACACCATATTGCGAGGGACATGGAATGTACTCTTCTTACGTAACAGCACCATCTTCTCTTCGAGGACTGTACGCAGCACCACTTCATGATTTGAGCCTAATGATTTGACTATGGTCACATTTAGCTCATCATGAAAATAATCGTTCATTTGGTCGATTCGTGCCATTCTTCACAGGTCAGTTGTACACCAAATTGTTCTGCTTTGCCCAATCGAATCACTGGTTCAAATGTTCTAGCACTGATACCAATCATCACATGTTTTGTTTGAAATATATTTATTGGATAATAGCTTGCGAAGATGAACTCTTTATCGTTAGAAGTACACATCTTTCCTCCTGAAAAGCACTTGCTCAAATGATTTCGTGGGATGACACTGTATTTGCTGGTTTATAGTTATTGCTGACGTCATTGGAAAGGAATGTGCTGACGTTTGAATTCATGATTTCATCACAGTTGCTGACGTCATGCCGACCAACCAAATTCATACAACTACGGCTGACGTCATTGGAAAGAAATGTGCTGATTCATGATTTCATCACAATTGCTGTGTACTAAATTCAAGTTGATGACTTCGACCCAAGAATCCTTTGTAACATAAAGATACAGATCCAGTATTTAAGAAACGCAGTAGTTCTTCTTGTTTTGATGCTTCCATGGGTAAATATCTTGCTGGTAAAATTATATTCTTATCATTTTCAAGCTTCACTACGATTCTTAATCCAAACTTTGTAGGGATCATTTGGCTAGCTAAGATTCTATAAGGTACATTCTGTTGTAAATCAGTAATCTTGGTAAATGATTTCATCACATCACGTGTGTTTAGAAACTGCAGACAAGTAGCCATGATGATGTTATCATGAATACTAACTCGAACGATACTTATATATGATGCAAAACTGATGACGTTGCATTATCATGTTCTGACATGTACTATTGCACCACATGTTGCCAGAGGTTTTTGCTCTAAACAGTTCCGGTTCTTTACTAATGAGTGCACAAACTTTTAAAAATGTCAAACCAAACTTTGAAACAAAAATTTAGAACAAAAAATCTTTGAAACAAAATTTTGAAACGAAAAAAATTCAAACGAAAAAAATTCAAACAAAATTTTGAAGCGAAAAAAATTTCAAACAAAATTTTGAAACAAAAAATTTCAAACAAAAAATTTGGAAACGAAAAATTTCAAACAAAAAATTTTAAACAAAATTTTCGAACAAAAATTTTCAAACAAAAAATTTCAAACGAAAAATTTTTAAACAAAAAATTTTGAAACAAAAAATTTGGAAACGAAAAATGTCAAACCAAATTTTGAAACAAAAAAAATCAAACAAAAATTTGAAAGCAAGAATTTTTAAACAAAAAGTTTCAAGCAAAAAATTTTACGTTTCACGGTTAACCGTCAAACTTTAACCGGTTTTTAACTATTCGATTAACAAATAAACGGTTTTGATCATATTTATCAGTGAGTGCAAAATGATGAACGAAACCAAGATTTTTAAATGTTAAACTTAAAACTGAATACAGCAAAGATTTGAAAATCATCAACCAATCAGATTGCACGAAAGATAGTGATCAACCAATCAGATTGCAGGAAAGATAGTGATCATCCAATCAAATTGCATACACAATAACTTTGCTAGTGTCAGATTACATCACCTTATGATTAAATTTTAAACTGTTGTAGCATGTATTGCCTTTCGTCTATGAGTCATAAGATTCAATAAGGTTAGCTATCAGATTTCAAATCAATCACCACCAATGATCTTAGACTATGAGCTGTGACTAAAGTTCAATGTATTGTTTCAAATTTCGCACCTCATGTTAAAATTCTGTTTATCACCATTCCCAAATTTAAAGAATACTTCTCTTGATATACCTAAGTCTTAGAGTTAATCATATCATTATATGTTCAATAAGGTCAATAATGTCCGTCAATTGTTTACCTGACTAGAACCAACTGTTTTCTAGAAGTGTGTGTGTGTACTCAAACTTAAGAAGTACCACAACAAAGGAAATGAATCCCTGTACACTACCTCATCAAGGACAATCACGTGGTACAACGTCTTGCTTACGTTTATATTTGGCGGGAATAATCAAAACCAATGACGCATTCTCAAATTATCCTACAAAGTTTCAATGTACCAATGTCCTGGACTCCTAATCCCATCATAGGTCAATAACCGATCACGTGATCGTAATGATTTACCCAATGAACAATTACCAATTATTGATACGACAATAAGAAATGTACCCCTTCCAAAATTTAAGATTGGTACACAAATACACCTGTGTCTTATGAAAAAAAGTAATAAATCCTGTACTTATTCAATAATAAAGCCGGTCAATAACATTTACATTTTGAATATTTGGCCATAAGAGGAACATCAACATCTACAATGGGGTCTTAGAAAACGTTTACCGAATTTTGTTATTTGATAATTCCCAAATTTAAAAGGGAACATAAACATATAAAGGTAATAAACCATATAACATGCTAAATAGGGGTCAATAACCTCCGAAATTCGATTTTTGGTAGTTCTTTACCTATGAAAAGGGAACGATGTGGACCATCCAAATTTATAGTGGTACATATTGGAGACCTGTACTATGATACCAAATGCTTATATTAAACAATTTCTAAAACCGAGTGGATGAGCCAAGATACCCCTCCCAAATTTTTAAAGGATGCATCAATGTACCCATATCTTATGATAGGAAATGAACCTATATACATGACCATATAACCATATAAGGTAATAAAACCTCATCAAAGGGAAGAAATTGGGCCAAAAACCAAACACATGGTACAACATATTGCTTATGTTTATATTTTAGCAATTTTTACCCATGAAAGGGAACAAGATGGACCACCCAAATTTATCATGATACATATTGAGGTCATGTACTATGATAGCGAGGACCCATATACATGACCATATAACCATATAAGGTAATAGGACCTCATCCAAAGGAATAAATTAGGTCAAAAACCAAACACGTGGTACAACGTAATGCTTACGTTTATATTTTGTCAATTTTGTACCCCTAAAAGGGAACGAGGTGGACCACCCAAATTTATAGTGATCCATATTAGGGTCTTATACTGTAATACCAAATGTTTAATTGAGCAATTTCCAAATTAAAGGGGTGGGCCATTGTACCCCTCCCGGGGTGCATCAATGTACCTATGTCTTATGATAGGGAATGGACCCCTATATGACCATATAACTATATGATGTAATAGGCCCTCATCAAGGAGATAAATTAGGTCAAAAATCAAACACGTGGTATAACGTATTGCTTACGTTTATATTTTGGCAATTTGGTACCCCTAAAAGGGAACGAGGTGGACCACCCAAATTTATCATGATACATATTAGTATCTAGTACTATGACACCACATGTTGAAATTAAGCAATTTCCAAAATTAAAGGGTTGGGCCAAGGTACCCCTCCCAAAATTTAAAGGGGTGCATCAATATACCCATGTCTTATGAAAGGTAATAGACTCCTGTATACGCTCATGTAAACATATAAGGTAATAACACCTCATCAAAGGGAATAAAATCGACCAAAAACCAAACACGTGGTATAACGTATTGCTTACGTTTATATTTTTGGCAATTTTGTACCCCTAGAAGGGAACGAGGTGGACCACCCAAATTTATCATAATACATATTAGGGTCTTGTACTATAATACCAAATGTTTAAATTGGTCAATTTCCAAAATTTAAGGGGTGGACCATTGTACCCCTCCCGGGGGTGCACAAATGTACCTATGTCTTATGATAGGTAATAAACCCCTATACATGATCATATAACTATATAAGGTAATAGGACCTCATCCAAGCACATAAATTAGGCCGAAAACCAAACACGTGATATAACGTATTGCTTACGTTTATATTTTTGGCAATTTTGTACCCCTAGAAGGGAACGAGGTGGACCACCCAAATTTATCATAATACATATTAGGGTCTTGTACTATAATACCAAATGTTTAAATTGGTCAATTTCCAAAATTTAAGGGGTGGACCATTGTACCCCTCCCGGGGGTGCACAAATGTACCTATGTCTTATGATAGGTAATAAACCCCTATACATGATCATATAACTATATAAGGTAATAGGACCTCATCCAAGCACATAAATTAGGCCGAAAACCAAACACGTGATATAAAGTATTGCTTACGTTTATATTTTGGCAATTTTGTACCCCTAGAAGGGAATGAGGTGGACCACCCAAATTTATCATAATGCATATTAGGGTCCTATACTATAATACCCAATGTTGAAATTGGTCAATTTCCAAAATTTAAGGGGTGGGCCAAAGTACCCCTCCCAAATTTTTCAAGGGGTGCATTAATATACCCATGTCTTATGATAGGTAATGGACCCCTATACATGACCATATAACCATATAAGGTAATAGGACCTCATCCAAGAGGACAAATTGGGCCAAAAGACCAAACACGTGGTACAACGTATTGCTTACGTTTATATTTTGGCAATTTTATACCCCTAGAAGGGAATGAGGTGGACCACCCAAATTTATCATGATACATATTAGGGTCCTGTACTATAATACCCAATGTTTAAATTGGGCAATTTCCAAAATTTAAGGGGTGGGCCAACGTACCCCTCCCAAATTTTTCAAGGGGTGCTTTAATATACCCATATGTTATGAAAGGTAATGGACCCCTGTATACGCCCATATAACTATATAGGATAATAATACCTCATCCAAGGGGATAAATTAGGTCAAAAACCCCCGAAATTTGAATTTTTGGCAATTTTTTACCCATAAAAGGGAACGACATAGACCCCCAATACTGATAGAGGTACATACTATGGTCCTAGGCTACCATACCAAATTTTTAGATTTGGCAATTTCCAAAATTTAAGGGGGGTGGTCCTATGTACCCCTGCCAAAATTTAGGGGGTGGGCCAAGGTACCCCTGCCAAAATTTAGAGGGGGTGGTCCTAGGTACCCCTAGGTCATTGACCCCGGGCCAGGTCATTGACCTTTCACCCTGGTCGTAAAAGAGAGTGAGGATGAGTCATTCGCGCATACGGGGGTCCCTACTACTGGCACTCAGATGCAGAAAGCATAAATTAGGATTTTAAGACAAATTCCATTCAAATTATGCCAAATATTGTAAATTTATAAATACAATGAGTGGGCCCATATGAGCTTTGGGGCCCGGGCCCCCTCGGCCCCCCAGGATTGGTGCCCTTGTATACTTTCACTCATAACATCCCCATACAAATACCGATGGATTTTTCACATCGATTATTCTTAACGTGAAGAAATCTGATTACCGCGCATATCTCGCAGACTGCAGAAGACTGTTTGTGAGCATCCAGGAATGCCGTACTACAGTTTTCTCATCACCGACTCCACACAAATGTTATGACCACTTGTTTGTCCTCCAGTCCTGCCCAAAATGCGTCCGATTCTGAACACTCTTGCAATCTTGGGGAACTTTCGGAATTTACTTTCTGGATAGGCCTCGTATACGTAATTTTATAATAAGTACTGTTATATATGTTCCAATAAATTTACGCAAGATACTGATAGATATTTTATACATTAATACTTCTAGTTACATTGATATGTGTTGAACACAAAATCACACATCGCTATTCAAAATTATTAATGTTGGCCACTGATTTAAATATTGAAACAAGAGAGCGAGTACCTTAAATCGAGACAGCCAGCATATTTCTGAGTGTAATGAAAGTGTTTCTGATCATTTCTCATGTCATTACAAAAAGCAGAAAATAAACTAATACGGGGACAGGCCCTAATAAAATTGACAATTTTTACTCCCTCGTCAAGAATGGTTTTCGTTTTGGAAGGCATGTGGCGTACAGCTAGCCTAATTAATTAATGCGAATAAATATATTGGACCACGTACTACTTGCGAATTAACAGCTAAAGTTCTTAATCTTAAGATGTGTTTTACATAAATCTTTCAGCCATGGCTGGTAATTTTGTTATTTCTTTTTATATCTTTCTTGAATTCTATTCTTCCAAATTGGTTGAAACCTAAGTTATGTACATTACAAATTTCCCATGACTCAGCAATATGATAAGATCAATTTCAATGACAATAAAATGTCTCACGGAACCCCTATAAATCTCGGTCTCTCTCTCTCTCTCACGGATCCTCGGAGGTTCGCGGACCACAGATTGGGAAACCCAGTATAGAGTATAGATTTCATTTATTTAGTATGATAAAAGGATTATTGACTAACCAAGGCCACTACACTATAGAGGATTCAACTCACTAATTCAATTTCACTTGTAAAATTGACTAATATAAATGTTTAGTTGTAACACGAGGTGCATTTATCTATTTTTCTCACTAACTAGTCCCATGAAATCTATGCAACTTGAGTCACTTTCAGATAAAATCTCCCTGCTGGCGTACACATTATTCACAACGTTGGTACCGTAATTCCATGGTCACAGCGAACGCCTCTTTAGGAGTCTGTTTTGCCATTGGAATAGCGGTACGGCTAATGAATGTGTGACCACGGAGAATGTCCTTCATCACTGGAAACTGCCAAAAGTCTCGTCAATGTTGTCTGACAATATGCCACACGTGCAGCCTTATGGTCGTTCGTCAGTATTCTTAGCACCCACCCGGACGACACTTTTGGCACTTTCAGATCTTTAGGCAGGATTGTGTGCATAGATTCTACGGAAATGCTATCTTTTGAGGTGACATGTTACACAATCATTGGGCGATCATCCAAAACAACTTCTAATCTGTTGTTCGAAATCCATCTTAATATTGTCCTCCCATCTGCGCCTAGATCTTCCTAATGGTCGTTTCCCGATTAGACTTCCAGTTAAAACTTTAAGAGTGTTCCTATTTGCTTCCATTTTGCCTTCATGAACTGCATACCTGAGCCTCCTAGATTTAATGATCCTAACAATGTTTGTTAAATACTATAAATTATGTAGTTTTTCGTTATGAAGTTTCCGCCAATCTCCATTCCCGTTTCTCTTGGGTCCGAATATTCGTCTTAGGATCTTGTTCTCAAATACTTTCAGTTTACTTTCTTGCTTCAGAGTAAGCGACCATGTTTCGCAACCTTACACAACAACAGGTCTGATTATCGTTTTATATATTTTAAGCTTCAAATTCCCCACAGAATTCGTGATGACAGAAGATTTTCAACTAAACAATAACACGAATTCCTTGCTTTTAGACGGCATTTAATTTCTTCGTGAATATGGTTTTGGTGTGTTAATATTGATAAAAAATTAATTTAATTTAATTGATAAAGCAGGAAGATATATTCACAATATTGGCAGCGTTACAATATGTATTAGCCTTATAAGTTTGCGACCTCTAGCTCACCAGAAAATTTATTTTCTCAAAACTTTATTTAATTGTTTGTTTTTACTCTGTAGCAGATAGGGTCTTATGTCTTTAGGAGGTACTGAACTGGGGTAGTTTTTTTTATTTCTTTTTCAATAACCACAAGAGAATACGGTACTTTTTATTTAGATAATACTCCAACAGCGATATATGAAGTATCAAGAACAATTTTTATTTAGTATCACATATTTATGCTTCTACTCGAAAAAAATAAGAAAGTAATAAAATAAAACAATAAAGATGTTCATTTAATTTAATTCGCCAGATACTAGGTAAGTAACTCGGCTAATTTACCAAGTAAAATGTCCCTCTACACAAGCTGCATATAATTCTAATAAAATGAAACGTGTGGGAGGAAGTTCTCAAATGTTATCTCTGTGACTCAGGGTCTCTAATGCCTTGATGTTCTGTACAGCAATTTCACGCTTCTAGATTGTGGACACAGTGAATGTTATGGAGGGAGGCGTCGTTTTAAACTCTCCGTTCTTCATGTTTCCTGATCCGCCATCGCAGTCGTGTAACTAGTTCTCAAACTTCTATAATGATAGCTGCTTTAGTCCATAGTTCTGGTCTTTAACTCCGTAATAAATCATAATACATATTTACCATTCCAAATTAATGTCGGACTCTTACTATTAGCTAGAAAATAGTACCTCTATTTTAGCATTTGCTTAATTTTCTGTTGTGTAGAATGAAATAATAATAACGTTATTTCGTGTTCTGCTTCGTTATTAAGAGACACAAACAAAAGCTAAAGGTTTTTTGTAGTTTTGTGGATAATGTTTAGACCAACAGCAAAGTGAAGAGTAAACAGAGAAAGTTCTACAACGTGGAATTTCACAATGAGTACAGATTGTAGAATGCCATATTTAATATTGCATGGAGAAATGTAAGATAGATGGAATTTGTCTCCAGAGTTAAAATTATACGTGGATTAAAACACGGGATGGTACGCACGTCCAACTCTGAACAAGACACAAAAATCACTTCTGTTTTTTAAAGTATTTTCTTTTCTCCTTAAAAAGAATGCAAAAATTATTATAGACAGATCTGTACGTATGTTCGGAACTTTCGAATAGTCCATTTCTGAATAATCTTTAACCTTCACAAGAATGAGCTGATATATTATTTAACTGCATGTAATTTATTATTTTTACATTATGTCTTCTTGTTCTTGCGTTCAATTCGAGTCCCTGTACTTTGTGCCGTTATTCAACACCGAGATTTTTTGAAGGATGGGGCGTACAATTTATTAGCGTGGACTCCGAATCACGACCGGGTGTGAAATATAATCAGTCGGCAAATTCATAGACTATTATATAAGATCAATACAATAGAGGCCATTTTCCTCTACACTAGCTCATCTCCAAAGAAGCTGTATTATAGGACCACACCACCAGACTACGCTCTTCTGACTCATTTCGCCAACTAAATCCTAAATCTAGGTTTGTCGAATTAAAAAAAAGTGTGTGTCGCTTATTTTCGAATATTCTACAAATTTATGATCAAATCAATGTTAGAAACTACTTGTCGGTTGATTCCTATGTCGGTTGATCTTTCATGAAGTACCTGCAATATTATGCAACCATAACACACTCTGGACGAAAGTGGGTTGCCTATAAATCAGGGGCAATAGGTTTCTGTTTTCAGTATTACATCATTGGCGTTTCTTTGTGGGATTAACATAGTAAGAGTGTTAAACAAGTCACGTGCTTCCTCTAAGTCAACAAGCTGTGAGAAGTATACGAATAATGAAATAGCAATAATTTGCGGATATCTAAGAACTGTTTCGGATAGTATCTTGATTGGCTAAAAATTTGTTTCAGCATTCTTCATTGACTATTACATTTTCGACTGGAGAATGGGTTATACTTACTCGTAAAACTTCCATTTACTCTATTATTGTTTTATGATTTCCTCTAGCGGCCTAGCAAACAAACCACTCTGTCTATAACTGGCCTCTGGCAGACTAACTGGCAGTTAGCTAGTACTTGGTTATTCACAAATTTTCTGCAACGCTTTAGAATGCCTTTCACGTGGCAACAAACACCGCGATCATAAGACTCTAGACTTGTTACGGCTATAAATTCTTGCGAAGAGTGATTAGTAGGATAGATGTGTCACATGCTGTCGAGCTAACTTTGCGAAGGACGGAATAAAAGCATGTCACTAGACAAATATAGACTACCTACTTTAATATTAAATCTTTATTACGGTATCACCAGTGATTTCTGAAATGAAAATGTAAAAGCCCCCCAAATCTGAAAGCCCCACCTCGGTTCTAAACCAATGAGACCACTCTTCACGTTGATTTCATTCACAAAGAGACAAGATATAATACTTTCTACGTTATATCACTCTCACTCTTCTTATCGTTCTGTTAAGTAAGGAATTCCCTTTAAGTAAGTACAGTAAAACCTGCCTTCAACGGACCCTTTATTAAACGGAAAACTGTCTTAAACGGAAATATTTCATGGTCCCATGAATTTTGGAGTGCAAAACGTTAAAAAGTCCCTTCATTAAGCGGAAACTGTGTTATGCGGACAACGGAAAGCAAAATAAACCTTTAACGGAAAATTCTGAGTTTCAGACTGCAGCCTTTAGAACTTTGTTAGAGGGTAAATATATACATTACATGTCTGCGATAAATTCTTCGTTCTTTTGTTAAATCTTTTTGGGCATTGTTGACCTTCCCCAACCACTACTTATATTCACCCCCCACAATTTGTCCTTAATCCCCTCATCTTTATCAAGAATCATACGGAAAGTCGGACAGGAGAAGACGAGATGGAAGAAGAAGACGAATACGGTACCGAATTCGAAAAAGAGTGTAGAATAAAAACGTATCAAGATGCTATCAGAAGTTTAAAGGAACTGCAACAATTTACCTTACGAAAAAAATTACTCTGATTTACTTAGTGTAGTTTCTCAGGCTAAAGTGTGTGCGGAAAGTCGAGCAGCCAAGCAGCAATGTATAAAGAAAACTCTGCTTGACTACTGGGAAAAATAAAGAAAGCATATGCATAGCATATTTTGTATTAATTTTAAACTTTTTGTGTATTAATTCGTAGAAGAAAGAAGTACTGTAATTGAAAAAGGTACGTACAACGTACCTACAATATTTTCTCAGTATGTCCGTTATAAGCATGTATTTTTTTTTAAAGCAACGTTTACCTCCATTAAGCGGAAACCTGACTTTAACGGAAATTTTTGCCAGTCCCGCTCGATTCCGCTTAAAACAGGTTTTACTGTAATTGGCTTTAAACCTTTGGCTTCGTTGGCTTGTTGAAGATTAACGACCCTTTTAGTATCGGGGACTCCATGAGACATGAACCTACAGTTTAAGTTGGATTCTCAATCACTATAATCCGTTCCCGAATTCCAAGCTTTTTGCATGGGAAATCAAACCTAGACTTCGGCACACTAAAGTTACGTGTGCTAGCTACTGAACCAGCGGAAATGGTCTAGTAGTGTTGGTTAAGTAAAACTCACTTTTAAAGAAAAGTGACTCCTGTGTCTGTGAACTGTGATCTAAATTAATGTTACATTTGGGAAATTCCACATCTCACAGTCAGTTGATTCCTTTTGCTTGTCATAAAATACCTGCAATGTTATGCAACCAGAAAACATTCTGGAGGAAGGTGGGTTGCCTCTGACCAAGGGGCAGATGGGATGGGATATCCTGAAAAGCTGAGTCATTCAAGCTGTCAGAAATGGACCTCAGACGAACTCGGAATTGCTTTCTAATTATAAATTGTATCTGAAAATTAATCAAATAGCAGTATGATTTGTACACCACGTGGAGGAGTTTGGTTTTCTATGGCATGACATTTTCTCAATTAATATTGAAACTGCTAAGCAGTTAAAGCACGTGTCTTTGGAATCATATGACCCGGGTTCGATTCCCAATGGGAGCTCATGTGGTACGGATACCACGTTAAACTGTATTTTCACGTCACATATACCCTCGCTACTGAAAGAGACGCTAAAATAAATCAGTAGTGGTAGTAGACTTCTATAACTTCTCGTTTTAGTAGAGAAATTACAGTGGAGCTGGGATATACTCACGGGACGCTTAATTAATTTCAGTAAACCACTTCTCGCTACTTATTACCGTTTTCCTTCCATAGCTATCAACTCTGAAACCAGATCAATATTGATTTCTTCCACTTTCAGTTTAAAAACAGTGCTAAGAGAGAAAATAGTACCATTCCTAGAATCCTAAATTGATACTAATTGAATGAACGTTACTTCTCTCTATTTCTTACTGTTTCTAGTATGTAGAGGTCAACGTTAAAACCAGAAATAGTTGATATCTGCAATTTCTTGTTTGGGTAGATAGTGAAGAGAGACAGAAATGGTACCTATTCTTGGGACACTTAATCGATTCCAGGAAACCTTCTTTTGCTATCTATTATCGTTTTTACTTTATATTGATCAATGTTGAATTTGGGATTTGTTGATTTCTACGATTTTCGGTTTGAACATCGTCTTCATCAAAGAACTTGATTTCTTACTTGTGATCCTTTACATCCCGACCGAAATCTATTCTGATCCATCAATTAGTTCTCGAGGTTTCTTTGTCTCCCGGACAAATACGGACAGAGATAATGTATAAAAGAGTTTTATGATACCAAACTCCTTTTAAAACAAATATAACTCAAACTAATAATGAATTCATGGAATGAGAAAAAAATAATCATTTATTAAACTTAATAATCTTTTATTATACGTAAGTACTTACTGCATTTAACGTTTAACAGTTGTTTTCTTGTTTTGCTATTTTTGCTCCTTGTTCCTGTTCTAAATAGTAATTAAATTTCTTTGTTTTTTTTTTTTCTGCGGCAATTTATGTCCAAACTCGAACTTTCAAGCCCTGTAACTCGGTAACCAATGGTCTGAAAAAACTAAACAAGTCAACCTGCAGACCACGCTGACACAAGCTCCGTTGACTCGGACAAAACCTCAGTCAAGTTTAGGTAATTTCTGTGGACCGTGCACGATACACACTATGCTTATGGATGAGGTTTTAAAAGAGAAATCAAACGATAGAGAAAATGGAAACTATATGATGTAGATGGTCCCAAAAGTATTGCCCCAAGAGACATATATGTAACTGCCTTTTTTCTAGTGTTGTATTTATTATTTGTTTTATATTGATTATGTAACACTAATATTCACACATTTATTGTTAGTTCAATAAGTTACGGAACTATCTCGAAATAATATACTTAACGATCCCGAAATAAAATATTACATCATTAATATTTAACATTCATCTCTTCTCAGCGACACACACTCGCTGGATCGGTTTTATCGCCTCTGAATCGCCCTAGCAAAGTCGTTCACTGGAGTGTTGCTAAGGACCACTCTACATTCGCTGGAATAGATGCAATATCCTTAAAAACTTTCCCTTTCAGGACAGATTAGAGCTAAGAGAAAAGCACGAAATCCATTGGGGCCAAATCAGCTGAATATGGAGATGTTCAAGTACTGTGACCTTCTTATGGCCACAAATGACAATATGCTGACCCACACAAGTTTTCTTATGTGTCAGTTTCTGGCCATAACGTTAGGTCACCTTGAACGGTCTCCATATTCGTTGGAACCGCGGTGGCTCAGTAGTAGAGCGTTCACCTCTGGTGCTTGGGGTCCCTGGTTCGATTTCAGCTCGCGCCAAGTGAACTTCGTGGTTGACAAACACCGTGTGTGGGGGTTTCCTCGGGGTTCTCCCGTTTCCTCTCACTTTCTTCATTCCACCATTTCACTCATTTCTCATCATCACCGTCTCCTTTAGCCTAACCTGCATAATCGTGGGACGTATAACTCAAAATTTCATTTCATTTCATTTTTCCCATCCGCCTGATTTGGCCCAAGTGCACTCTTTCCTAAGCTCAAATCTTTCCTCAAAGGGGATCGTTTTGACAAATGTTCCATCGATTCCAGCAAATATGTCATGCTCAGTGGCGTATTTACGATTTTGTTTCGGGGCGCTTTGCTAACTTTCGGGGGGGGGACTTTGCCCGAAAATGTGCAAAATTCTGCAAGATATTTCATTTACTTTACTATAGTAAGATTTCGGGGGGAGCTTAAGCCCGGAAGCCCCCTTAAATACGCCACATTGTCACACTTAACATAATTCTAGTGGACAACTTTTCTAGGTCAATCAAGAGTCTTCAAGACATATTCCACGAGTATGTGACGTTGGAAGGGATACTTATAGAAAAGTAACATAGCTAATAATTTATTTTCTCTGACATCGTTAAGTATATTATTTCTAGGTAGTCCCGGAACTTATTGAACGAATTGTGTATGTATTGCACTAATTATATTCTTTGCTACAGTATATTGAAGCTATATGTATATACAATGTTTACTGAAGTCAGTTAAATTAACGAAGTTTCCACGTTAATAAGTTATAAGAATATAATTGCTGTTGTGTCACTGGTCTAATAGTAACCGCTCGGAACTTTGGTGCAAAATGATCACGGGTTCGATTCCCGATGAGAGCATTGGAAGCATTACGGTGATTAGGTGGGTAGGTTCACCCCGCATGTTGTCTCGTTGCTGAAAAAGGGCGAATTTACTTCAATAAACAAAATCCACGAAGGAAATGTATTTAATTGAATAATAAGTCAACAAGTAATAAGGAAGTATGTTTCTTTATTCAATTGTTTTTCGTAAATGGCCAGTCAGTACATCAGTGTTGCCACAGACTTAACTCTGGAGTGGGCTGAAAAATAGTACCAAATTGAAACAAAAAGGGCTGAATTCATTATTTTATACCAAAGTAATACATGGCTTTATAACACGAAACTAAAAGAGGTAAAGTTCTACAATACTCCCCCCCCCCCTCCAAGAGTCAGAATCAAGAAAGTGCTATTTTCAAAAATTACTTCTTAGAAACATCCAAATAAGAGGACCACTAACAACCGTGGAAGCCGATGAAAATTTTCTCGCATGTAGGGAGTGTAAAAGAGACCACAAATTAAAAGGGAAAACAGTTACCATCTTCGGTATGTATTGTAAGGAAACTAAACGTGCCTCTATTTCAAAGTGACCAATAAACCAAAACGGTATTATGGTCAAATATGAATATATATATATATATATATATATATATATATATATATATATATATATATATATATATATATATATATATATATATATATATATATATATATATATATATATATATATATATATATAAAACGAGGAACAAGTCAATCATTTTCGATTCGTGTGTTAAAATATAAATTATTGCACCTTATTCTTGCTTATTTCATAACCGAAGGGGGGTAATAGTACTGACTTTTGAAAATGTGACAAGTATTTACTAAATAGTGCTGAATTGGGTAGAATTGTACCAACTTTTTCACAAAAGGGGCTGAAAATGCCAGCGTGGTACCAACGGGCCGATGAATGACAAAAAGGGCTGAATTTGGTACAATTGTACCAAGTGTGGCAACAGTGCAGTACATAGAACTTCCTATTCTTAAAGAAAAAGAATAAAAAAAACAGTAATCACGAAAACATATTGACATCAACACCAAAAATCTGTATCAGAGTTACAGTTAATAATAATATAGGCCTATTTTAACTTTACTTTTTAATGTCCATTAAGTGTCCACTATTGTTGTGTGCTACTTTACCTTCTTTATCTCAGTAAAATATAATTTTGTACATATCGTAGCAAATAACATTATTTAAAAAAATCACGAAGCAAAAGTATTTAGAATTTGATATTCCAACAAACACATATCTATTCTCGAAATTCGATTTTGGTTGCCATCTTGTTTAGGTTGTTCGAAATCCATCACTTATTCTTCTCATAGGTGACTCTGCAATCTGTATTTGTAAATACAGTTCGTGCTTGCAGACAATGATGACGAGAGGAACGGTTTCGGTTTGATGGAGCTACTTTATCATTCAGATGTTGCCTCGTAGACAAATTGAATTAGCCAATAAATTCTCTAAACTAATCAGTGCTGTTAACCATTGGAACCGTGGCGAAATTGTTTCCACCGAAATACAGTGGCCACCTCCATTATATCAGATGACAAAGCAAATAACGCAAAGTTCTTCATGCACGACCACCACATAGAACGAAGGAATTTTACACGTTGTCACATGTGAAATATTAAGGCACTGTTCAATTAATAGTTTGTGTGTATCCAGACACATAGCGGTAGTTTCATTCAAATGGTAGCATTAGTGAAAGTCAACATTTCTTTCCTGCTCTTCGTACTAATTATCACTTACATTGTTAGCCAATATACGGTTGTCTAAACAATGTTGAACCTTTCGAGGTGAAAAAATTGGAAACACACTTATTATGATCTGAAAATAAAGTTCTGAAGAGATACATACACTATTTTATTCCGTGACCTTCTGCCATTCTTCCAGCAACCATAATCCCGTCGCTTTAGAGCTTGGGTTGTTTCTGGTCAAAAAATGTGACAAGTGGTCTTCACAGGCTTCTTTCGAAACTAACTTAACATTTTTCAGAATGTTTTTCAAAGACCAAAACTAATGATAATCTGACGATGCCAGATCTGGGGTATACGTTGGATGTATTTTAAAATCCCAGCCAAGTTCTCTCAATTTCTGACTGGTCGTTAAATATATATGAGGTCTGGTGTAGTCAGTATTGTATATGAACTTTCTTTTTCTGTTGAGTAGCTTTGACTGTCCTTTGTGAATTGCAAGATACACTCGCGGTGGTTATTAACAGGACAGTGGCATGCCTTATCACGCAACCGAACTGTAAAGAATGCTACAATTTCGAATACGTACAGTATATAAAGCATTGTTTAACTTAGCATTGTTGCGCATGGGTACGATAATTCATTGTGCACGTGTTTTTGGTTGGACGTGCGCCGGATTACTGAGAGGCCGGACTACTGAGGGCCGGATTAGCGAGAGTCTTAAAGATACTTTAAAAATGTGTGAGTCTTACATCTTATTTTTAATACAATAAATGTAAAGATAATATTTCTTAGTGATTTGTTTCTTGCTCATCTCTCTCTCTCTCTCTCTCTCTCTCTCTCTCTCTCTCTCTGTCTCTCTCTCTCTCCCTCTCATATCTTTTTGTAAACGGGCGAAAGTATGCTGTTATTTGTTTTCAAAAGGTGACAGGAGTTTCACAAATACTGAATTTGAATAACAACACACACAGTACATTGTTCACATAATGTTCTTCAGAATACTGATCATGCTACCAAAATGTTCTACAAACCTCTGCTAAATGGAAAAAATTTGCGAAAAAATCTAGGGGATATTTTCACTTAATCTTTTTCCTAATAATGAATAAAAACAATTAATTGGATACATTAAAATAGTAAGTGAGTAAAGTCTCTTCGACGGAGAAAGTAACGAGGTGGATTCCCAGCAGAATTTTTGTACTGGCTTTCAGTTTAGTCGAACTTCAGCGACAGACAAATTTGTTGAGATTATTTCGTTGTGGGAAGTCAGTGTTTAAAAAAAAATCTAGTCGGTTCAGAGCCTTTATGGTTTATATTACCGTGAAAAAAAAAGAATTAAAAAAGGGAAACGCGAGGAAGTGCCAGTGACCGAGAGACAAAAGAGACCAAATATTTCTATTCCCTGAATACAATTAACTGACTTCAAGAACGAACAAGATTCGCAACTCTTTCTCTAGAAAGGAAAAAAGGAAAACAATAAAAACTCTGATTTCAATAAAACTATATATTTACTATTTGGTACTTTCGAAGTTTCTCGTTAACCTTTTTCTAAGACAGAAGAGGAAATATTCCCTTCGCATTAAAAAGATGCCGGTATGCCGGTATGCCATAGCATTGCGTACCGCCACAAATAAAACACTATATATATATATATATATATATATATATATATATATATATATATATATATATATATATATATATATATATATATATGGTGCAAATAGAGTCGCCCCTTTTTTGAGGTCTTTAATAAAATAATGAATTACTTTTAAGAAACTCGACTTAACAGTAGATTGAAATTTTTTATGAATCTTTTCACCATATGCCCTTTATGTCATGAAACCAGGCCACATTCCAGACGATTAATTGTATTGCAGACTCGTTAGATCCAGAGAAAAACTACAAAATTCAATAGACGGCATCCCAAAAACATCAAAGACGAGTTGTCCCACCGAGAGGGAAGAGGAGCCAACCACAACTTGGGAAGAGTGTCCATAAAGGTAATTTTTTTGTTCAAAGACAGTTAAGGAGTTGCTTCTCGCGTAAAGCCTTACGAAAGAGCTATAAATTATCCGACAGAGAAGATCACCAATATGATCTCGGTATGACTTACGGTTCCCGAGATATGGCTCCTTAAATCTCCCAAAATCGGAAACTTTTTGGCCAATTCCTCGAGAACGGTAAGAAAGACGCGAAAAATTCCATCACTTTCTCAGATACTTTTTGACGCTGTGTCGATTGGAGGGCTGAAATTTAAAAAAATCGCAAATAACAAGCAGACAAACAAACACAGAGAATTCACTAACGAACTTTTTAAGTTCGTTGAAAATTATAAACCTAATTTTGTACGATAGTAAAATAAACTTTGGAATAAATTTTACTTTGCCTCTTTAAAATTCTACCTATATTTCAAGTCCTAACAAAGCTCATCCTTTCGAATATCTATATATATAAAAGAGAACGTACAAATCCTTTGTTAGCTCATCACGCTAATACGGCTGAACCAATTTCTTTCATTTTTGGGGGGTTATTAAGATTTGGACCCTAGATGGTTTTTATCATATCACTTTAATTTTCAATTACCAGTGTCTTGAGATAATTGACCATTCAAGTGTCCATAACGTACAAATCCTTTGTTAGCTCATCATAGCTAAATCTAAACGTATTTATATGCAACCCACATGACCGTGTCACTCGGCGGGTTAACATAAATGACAGGCGCTATAATGTTAACATTTACTCCAATCTTCTATGGTTTTTATCATATCACTTGAAAGCGAAAAAGTAAAAATTATCTAAGTAACAAAGTTTATTGCGTTCCGGGGTGACCCCAGCGAAGCGGGGTGAACGCTGCTAGTTAACTATAAGAAAACGTTGATTGAGTACAATTCTAGATAAATTTTTATTATAGAAATTGGAAAATTAGGAGAACATTACAATTGAAAATTTTTGAAATCTGAGCCAGATTCTTCAAAAATCCGGAATCTGAATCAAATAATAAACCTTTAAATGTTGAAAGGAATTTCAAGAAACATAACGAATATTTGAGGGATCGGTTTTCCTTAAACTAATGTGCTCATTACTTAGCAATATCTCTTGAGGAAGGTCAAGTATCTAAAAACAAAAATTTTGAGAAAGCCTAAAAATGGATCTAAATATTGCGATCTCGCCCAATAATTAGTTTTTGGATTCAACAAAATTTTTGAATTGCCCCTAAATCGAGTGTTCGTATTTTCTACGGAATAAGCACGTTGTACTGACAAGGCAGGGTACCTCGGTGTAACACGCCAATTTTGATAAGATTGCACAGACATACAGATCATCAAAAAAGAAGCGACACGTATTTTTTTATATCGGCCAACAAGCGTATTGAAAGGGTCAAATAGGGACATAAAAATGGGGTCAAAATGAGATTTTATGCAATATAGCGAGAACGAGAAGAGATATCGGGAAAGGTTAAATGTACGAAATACTACCCATAGTTGACGCAAGCCATTGAGGTAGAACTTACCCATGTGAAGAAAGCAGAACATCCGGAAATGGACCAATAACATGTACAACATATTCATAATGTGCTACAGAAATGAGTGAAGAGGGTGGCAAGGAGCAGGAAGAAAGAAAACACGAAAATGTAAAATACGTGTTTTTGCTTTGGGTGCATACGTTATCCATATGCGAAAGAGACGCAAATATATCTCACTGCACGAAGATTCATCTCTACAAGCATGAAGGATGCAAACGCCGTTCGTATAGGCAGCCAGTGAGACAATACTGCACAGTGGGTTGCATATATTGTGCAATGGGAGCAACGGTGAGATACATATTGGAAACGGGAATGTTTGTAGCTAGTAACACACACACACACACACAAAATGCATTGCACAGTAGAATGTAATAGCAGGTGGTCCACATATAAGATAAAGAGCAACAGCAATATCAGTTCTACGCATGAGTATCTACATTATATCATGAAAATACGCGTACATATGTACGTACAACATAAAAGTCAGCAGAGGTGTATGCTGAAAACAAGACGCTCACTCCTGATAAGTAGCACAAAAATGATATTTCAGGAAGAAATCGTCCAAACAAAAACAGTATTTGCACCACGAACACTTGATAATGGATGGGTTCTGGCACTCTGCTTCTTCGCAGACCAATGACGTCAACTGATGAAAGCAAAACTCCACTGGATTTGGAAAATAATCTGGTCGTGATGAAAGATATCCAGAACAAAACCATGCGTATTGGAATAGATGTATGTACCGTGGAGATGAAAGTTGATTATGCACAAGGGATTGAAGTTTCAGTATATTGTCTCTGCTGTATAGATTGATGTTGAGTTGCTGAAGGCGTACCGCATCAGATACTTTGCGTACGAAGTTCTTCCAAATTCTGAAACCATACACATCCAGAGGTTGTATTAACCCAGTTGTGTGTGTAGGTATCGTCATAATGTTGCACTGCTTGTCCTGTGGCATTATTGTTGCCAAGTCGGATCGATCATAACCCGTCCACGAGTCGACTAACAGTACCGTTTGCTCATTGACTTGTGGAAGGAACACTGATTGGAACCACGTCTTAACGATCTGTTTTGTCACTTTCCCAGATGATGATGCACAAATATATAAGTTTTGTGGGCGGAACATTGTTTGCTGAATCCGTGGCCCAAACGTACCGTGAAGTTCTTTCAAGACTATGAGCATGGGCGACAGCAATCTTCCACTGGCAGATATAACAGGCTGTATTGTGTAGCTATGTGTGATGGCAGGTAGAGATTGCATTGTTGCTGTAATATGCTTCTCGCCTCGCAAAGCCAGAGAGCGTCCAGAGTGAAATTCTAAAGCAAAGCCACTCTGATCTGTGTTATATACGTTATCCTCGCCATGAGCAGTAATGAGTGATTGTACATTTTGGACGAAGGTTTTAGCGCTTTCGTGCACTTGTGTGGCCTTCGCTGTAATGCTATGTGTTACAAATTTTGTAACTTTGCGTGAGACGATACCGTGACGTGTTTTAAAGCGCCATAACCATTTCTTCGAAGCTTTGAAATTAGCAACGGCTGTTGTTTGGTTTGCTTCTAAGTCTGAGACGTGTTGCAAGTCTGTGTCATGGACAATTAAATGCCGCTGTTTCGCTGTCGCAAATTTTTCATACACAGTTCGGTCTATCACGTTTAGCTTTTCACGTTTGGTTCCACCTTCTGTGATCTGTTTCTCCCATCTATATAGATCTGTTCTGCATTTGACACGCTTGAAGTGTTTCTGTACAGATTTCCAGGACATCTTTCTCTTCTTCCCTCGTTTCCAAAACGATACTGCCTTCCGCTTGTATCCCATGTCCACAATATCTCTGCTCTTGACTCCAGTTGTATGTACGTTGGAGGTCGTTGGGCCATCCCACTCATCCATCTCATCTTCACTTGCCATACTTGGGATGTCTGATCTATTGCTGCATAATAGGTCTTCTTCAATCTCAACATACATGTGCCCATTCGTCTTGAAACTTTCTAGGATGTTAAAAATATAGTCCTTGAGCTCCATTTCCGTTACCGTTCGTGGTGTCCGGACATATTGTGTTGCCTGATATGCCTCCACTAGCATATCCACCACATTCAGGGGATTCACATAGACCATCTTGCGACCACAAACGTCACAAGCTTACTTACACCTCACCTGAATTTTGTTACACACGCACAAATACGCACAAGCACACACCACCAGTTACACAACAATCAAATACCACTCCAGCTACCACACTGTCCAATGTTCACCACTAGGTCTCACAAGCAGTTAAACGTCGCCTTGCTTGTCTTGTTGAGAATAGTACCTGTGAAAGACACAAATGCACATACACTTTGCTGGCTCTACACCTCGCGTTTGGCAACTTTGTATACTCAAACCAGCTCGTATTGCATACGCCGCGTCCAATACTCTCACTGTTAAAACTGATTTTGTGTACAACGTCAACTTGCTCTTTCTTTCCTTACAGTACCTGCACCTGTCATAATGTGCTACGTCATCTGACCTCGTATTCCTTCATCTATTAGTCGTTTCTACCACTCAACTTGAGGTTTTGATCTTATATGCAACCCGCTGTGCAGTACTGTCTTGCTGGCTGCCTATACGAACGGCGTTTGCATCCTTCTTGCGTGTAGATATGAATCTTCGTGCACTGAGATGAATCTGCGTCCCTTTCGCAAACGGGTGACGTATGAACTCAAAGCAAAAACACGTATTTTCCATTTTCGTGTTTTCTTTCTTCCTGCTCCTTGCCACCCTCTTCACTCATTTCTGTAGCACATTATGACAATGTTGTAAACGTGATTGGTCCATTTCCGGATGTTCTGCTTTCTTCACATGGGTAAGTTCTACCTCAATGGCTTGCGTCAACTATGAGTAGTATTTCATACATTTAACCTTTTCCGATATCTCTTCTTGTTCTCGCTATATTGCATAAAATCTCATTTTGACCCCATTTTTATGTCCCTATTTGACCTTTTCAATACGCTTGTTGGCCGATATAAAAAAATACGTGTCGCTTCTTTTTTGATGATCTGTATGTCTGTGCAATCTTATCAAAATCGGCGTGTTACACCGAGGTACCCTGCCTTGTGAGTTAACTGATAGTTTAGGTTTGGCTACAGTTCTCCAGAAATAAGGCTTACAAGAAAATTTGTGTTGAAATATATTGGATCTTTGATCCAATTACAATTGTGTTGCTACAAATTAGGGAAAGAAAACATTCCTAATCTCCTAATTATTGCATTCTCCTAAGAATTAGGATATTATATAAATTTTCCTAAATTTTCCTTCCTTAACTTCTAATAATAAATTTATAATTTTTTATCGAATGACTTTTCTTGAAAAACCTGCTATTAGAGTTAACACTGCTTTCATTCCATAAAGAATTTATAGGCACCCTGTATATGTGTACTGTACATTATCCTCATTGTTAAGAGTGAATAATTTTATAATTACATTTTCTAATTTTTAGCATTCCAATTACAGATAAAAATTAGTATTTAAACTACTTCGTTAACAAGTTCAATTAAAACACTGCTGAGCACCATCTTTGTGTAATTTCGGTCTTTTTTTAAAATACACACACACACACACACACACACACATATATATATATATATATATATATATATATATATATATATATATATATATATATATATATATATATATAGCTTATGTACAATGCAATTACCTTCCACTTCAGTAAATGAATGTAATTTTGATTTCGAACAAACAAAAAGGTTAAATAAAATTAAATCATGTTGTAATTGCGTATTACGAGATGAAAAAGGCATCGAATGTAAAGTAATTAATTTTTTAATATGAACTATCTTTTCCAATTAAACAAGCGTTGAGAGAGGTGTCTGTGCTACTAATAAATACTGCCTCTAGAGGGGTAGTAACATTATCTGTTCATCAAAATAGTAATGCGATAACAGGGGCAATAAATGTAGGTCATCACGCTTCCTCATATATTTGTTCGAGCATTGGCTCTAATTTTCCCTGCAATACAGTATTGATTGAGATGTTCATTCATATGTCCATGTTTATTCATGTATTTGTCGTAGTAGGAACAGAAGGAAGGGGCAATACTTCGAAAAATTGTAGTATGGATGATTCTAAGCAAAAAGTTAATATGAACATAGATCCTGGTCTCAACGGTTTCAGAGCTACAGGTTATAAACTACTTTTGTCTTTAAATTGCATATTACTCACCCTGTTTTTATTCTACAGAGGTAAGACATAGCGGATTTGAAAGATGATGATGTGGCCTTTCCAATGGTATGCAATATGTGACAGCGGTGTCTTTGGAGCAGAAGTTATTGAGGGATGTTTGAAAATCAACGTTGCCATCCAATTTCTTTAACCCTTTTCTTGGCAAGAAGACTTGCGTTGCTCAGAAAAAATACTGCATGCTATTTCCGTGTCAAATAGTTGTAAAATAAGACATAATTGCACATTTTAGTTTTATGTTTTATTTAGAGAAGGCTGTGACGTAGTGTGTCTCATAGGATACATTGCCAAGAATAGGTAGTCACAAAGTAACACAAAAAATATTCAAAAGTATTATGTATCCCAAAGGATACATTGTCAAAAGAAAAGGGTTAAATAACCTTAACTCTCCTACATTTCCTTCAACAGCTTCCCTTCCAAAGACACTACTGTCACATGTTGCATACCATTCTAAAAGCCATTCCATCACCTTTCAAAGTCGCTATGTCTCACCCCTGCAGAGTAAAAACAGAGTGAGCAATACGCAACATAAAGTCGAAAATGGTTTACAACCTGTAGCTCTGAAACCGTTGAGATTAGGACTTATCTTTATATGAACTTTTTTGCTTAGAGTCACCCATACTAACATTTCACAAAATATTGCCCCTTCCTCCTGGGACACCCTGTATATATATATATATATATATATATATATATATATATATATATATATATATATATATATATATAAGAGGGTTAATTGGAAAGTTCGTGGGTTTACTAGGAAACAAGCAATTGTTTTATATTTGTATACATTAGCTGCGTAGCTACTGTATATCCGTTGGTAGTCACTGTGTAAAATTTTACACAGTGGGCACATGACGAGGAGCTTCAATTGAGGAGCTTATAAGGCTCTAAGCCGGCGGACATTACGAAAATTTGTGACATGGAGAAAATCGAGCATCGAGCAATCATTAAGTAACCAATAAAAAGGTAATTCATATAGACATAGTAGAAACACTAGGAGATTCCGCGCTCTCGTATTTCATGGTGAAAAAGTGGATAGCTTCATTTAAGCTAGCAGAAACAGTATTTCAGATGACCCCCGCAATGGCAGCTCTTCAACATCGACCACTACAAAATATGTCATTAAAATTTGCGACTTGATTTGGAATGATCGCAGAGCCAAACTAGCTTTGTCAGGAAACAACGTTATGGCATCAGTTTTTTGGGATGCTAGTATCATTATCCTGATTTCTTTCTTGAGAAAGGGAAATATTGTCAATTCTGAATACAACTGCACTCTTCTGCGATGTTTGCGTGAGGAAATCAGAATTAAAATTCCAGGAATGCTGTGAAGAAAGGTGTTGGTTCACCAGGCGAATGCCCGCGTTCGCACTTCCCTTCATCCGTCCCCAACATTCGTATGGATTCGAACTGTTGCTGCGCCTGCAATATTCACCTGATCTCTCCTCCTCGGACTTTCTCTTGTTTAGAAACCTGAAAAATCTTTTGCGGATCAGCGATTTTCTTCGTATGCAGAGTGAAAAATGCTATACTGGAATATTTTGCAGAGCTCGAGAAATCACTTCTTTTAAATTGGTATAGAAGCGTTACCACAGAGGTTCGTAAATGTATCTCGATCGAGGAGGATTACGTTGAAAAATAGTACATAATTTATCCAAATATTTTCTAAGTTTGTAGCTCAGGCCACGGATTTTCCAATCCACCCTCGTACACACACACACATTATATATATATATATATATATATATATATATATATACGAGAGAGAGAGGCCTAAATGAGTTTCGTTTCACTACTTCCACACTATGCGAAATCAGTACCGAAACCGAAGTTGAACTAGTTCCTACTACTTCTGGTTTAGGTAGGTGGATAAACATCTCAACTAAAATTATTCTTTGGACACTTTATTACATCAGAAAACCATTTCTCGCTACTATTATCGTTTTTCATATATGAAAAATAATATTAAAACCTGAAAAGATAGTGGATTTTAATCACTTCCAGTTTTAGTCGAGAGATATGGAACCTATCTGTACCGTGGAAAATCAGCGCATGGGGCAAGAGCATACGATGGCGCCCCTATACATATATTCCAAGTAATTTTTCATCTTTCTTCCTTTTTTCACCCGAATTGTGCGCCCTCTTACTTCGGCGCCCGGGGCTGTCGATCCGTTCGCCCCCTCTCCCCCACCGGCACGATACTTGAAGGGAAATTCTTCTTGCTATCTAGTACCGCTTTTCCTCCATGGTGATTGTAATGCAGCCTAGTCCCATATATCAAAGGTACACGAGGAGTGGGAAGAATGCACCCTTTGGGCACATCCACAGATTAGGAAGATTAATTGGTACGTTCAGAAATATTATAGGCAGTGGCGGAGGGTTAAGTGCCGTATAGCCGGACCAATTTTAGGAAATTTACCGGGTCAATTGGAGTATTTATTTAAGTTTATGAGAAAGAATGAGTAGAAGGGAGGTAAGGAGAATAGTAAAAGTTAAGAAAATGGTTGTAAATGAAATGAAATGAAATCTTTGAGTTTTACGTCCCACGGTTATGTCCGTTAGGCAAAAGGAGACGGTGATGATGAGTAATGAATGAAATGGTGGAATGAAGAAAGTGGGAGGAAACGGGAGAACCCCGAAAAAACCCACGCACACGGTGTTCGTCCACCACAAAGTTCACTTGGCGGGGGCTGGGATCGAACCCGGGACCAAAAACACCAGAGGTGAACGCTCTACCACTGAGCCACCGCGGTTGTTGATTGTTTTTATTGATTGTTTTTGATGTTGTTAGCGGCAATGTATGTGGAGAGGGCCGCGGTGGCTTAGTGGTAGAGCGTTCACCTCTAGTGCTTGGGGTCCCGGGTTCGATCCCAGCCCCCACCAAGTGAACTTTGTGGTGGACAAACACCGTGTGCGTGGGTTTTCTCGATGTTCTCCCGTTTCCTCCCACTTTCTTCATTCCACCATTTCATTCATTACTCATCATCACCATCTCCTTTAGCCTAACCGGCATAACCATGGGACGTAAAACTCAAAGATTTCATTTCATTTTGTATGTGGAGAGGGACTATTTCGCTGAGAGGTACACTTGTTTTACTATACGGATCCAGAAATTGTAAAATGTACAAAAAAAAGGCAAGTCTTTAATTTGCCCATTTCATGTCGAGAACAGAACCCAACCAACCCCTACCGGGCTTCTAACCCGTTCCTACTACTACTATTACTACTCTTACTCCTGCTTCTACTACTACTAATACTTACACTATGGATCCGTATTAAAGTAATACTGCATGCCTAATGTAACGTACTGGTAATCTAGGGTAACTTAAGGTAATCCAACAAAATATAACCGAATGCAATACACTTTTGTGCTTTCTTTCAGTTTTCAAAGTGGTCTGGCGATACGACACAAGTGCCGTGGCGGATCTAGAAGGTAAAAACTGGGGGGGCAGCCAGTACCCAAACTATGATAGGTATATACAGTGGCGTATTTAGGGGGGCTTCCGGGCTTAAGCCCCCTCCGAAATCTTACTTACTATAGTAAAGTATATGAAATATCTTGCAGAATTTTCACATTTTCAGGCAAAGCCCCCCCCCCCGAAAGTTAACAAAGTCCTCCCCGAAACAAAATCGTAAATACGCCACTGGGTATATATAAACTTTCAAAAATATATAAATAATAGCTTAAATTATTTTGTCACTGAAAAAACTGGGGGAGCCTAGACCTCCTGGCCCTGGCCTAAATCCGCCACTGATTATAAGAATTACAAATGCAGTCAAATTAAATTATAGGGTAATTTCAAAAATAAATTTCGATAATATAATCTAATTGACCCTGTATTTATCCAATGAAATAGCATTAACTAACAATAACATCAATAGATTTCCTACGGCTTCTGGCATACAGTTGAATATTAATTAAAAATGTCTAATATGAATAATACCCTTTCAAATGTTATATAACTTCATGTACTATGGACAATCAGAATATTAATTAATTTACCAACACATCCAGTTAGTAAGAACAAATTCAAATGGTTTCCTTATATGTCATTCCTTCGCCATCTGTAGAACTAATACATGTACCAAAATGTTAGTTTTGACCACTACCATTTGAATACTAATTTGAAATACATATTCATTGAAAAAATTTCTCTAACTCTTCTCTCATTCACATAAAACCGTCTAAATATATTAACATTCCATTGAACTGTAAACTATTGCCCCCAAATTCGTCTATGAATTTTTGTCATACAGACTTTGCAATCACTATACAAATTTCTTCCATTTCTTTACTAGCTGTCTTTTTGAGTTCTCACATTTTTTTATTCAACACCTAAGTGACGTTGGCTTATGACAAAATTCTAAACGAAGAATTTTACAATATATTTTCACCATTGGCGCTGTCTCTCGAGGCGAAACGCTGAAAATTACGAACTTTTTTTTAACAGATCGTTACACGATCAACATTGAAAACGAAAATGGTTGATTTCTATAACTTCCCATGTGAATATAAATAGCTATGGGAGAATATGACACCTGTTCTGGAGACACTACCGAACGATTCCAGAAAGCAATTTATCTATATCTTTTACCGTTGAATATCATTTATCAATCGTTATCAAGATATTATTTTTCATATAGGTCTAATATTCCTTTTATTGGATCCCTTCGAAGACCTCTATTTGTATTAATAGTCTATTAATGATGAACCAGAACCGAGCCACTTGCCGTAACAGCCGTTTTTTGTGGTATTGAACACCAAAAACGCCATCTGTTAGCAACCGGCTGAAGTAGCTACGAACATGTGGTCAGGGCGCTGTCTCTAACTGGTGTATCAGGAGTTTCTTAGACCTAGTAGCTGTCACGTCTTTTATTCACATGGCTTCCCAGTTAGCCTCACGACGATGGATGGAAGCTGAAAATTGGGCACCATCTGCCAGGAATCGAGTCCGGGAACACTTGGATCTGACTGAAACGTCCTAACCACTAGAATACGATTTCTCTAATATTAGTGATGGGTAATTCCGAAAAACAATTCATCCTAAAGAAAGAATCCTTCAGTGGAATTTGAAGGATCGAATCTCTAATAAAGGAACCAGATTGATTTTTGACGGAATCAAAAATGGTGTAATTTAGGAGAGGAGGAAAGATGGATTCACTCACTGTAGTTGATGGATTAACTCAGTGGAACGATGGAACCAAATGATGGAACTAATCATCATGTGAGTTGACTCAGCTGATCGACTGATAAATGTCCACCGACAGGAAACAGTACTTCAGAAGAAGGAGACATCGTATGACGAAGGAACATATGATGAACTTACTACTCATGTTTAAAAGCAACCAAATATTCTTTCCTCGTGTTTGTGTCTCTAATATGCATATAACTAGCAAGAGTAAGAAACCAGGAGAAAATTAAACATTTCGCGCATGTCTCGAAACATGGAGATCTCTCGTTGTACACTTTTACTTATTTCCCCCTTATTAAAAGCAACTTTTGAATATCATATCTAACATCAATTACTAGTTTTATCAAAAAATCATATTCTTGGAGCTAAAGATTCAATATTTCAATCCGAAATTTTCTTCTTGGTCATATATCTGGAGAACTACATACAATATTATAAAGTTCTTCTCGGGCAATCAGCCAGGTGAAAACTGGTGGATAGGCCAACGTTTCGAGAGCTGTCATCGTTCTCATCATCAGGGCAATTATGTAGAGATCAGCGGATATAAGTAATATATACTCTGGGCTGGAGAAAATGCTGGAGCCAGCCAATCACAGCTCCAGTTTTTCAGATTGAACCAGCCAATCAGGAACCAGCATTTTTGCCAGCCCAGAGTATATATTACTTATATCCGCTGATCTCTACATAATTGCCCTGATGATGAGAACGATGACAGCTCTCGAAACGTTGGCCTATCCACCAGTTTTCACCTGGCTGATTGCCCGAGAAAACTATCATACTGCCAGGAAAGCTTCAAATCTTACTACATACAATATGATATCAATTATCTCAGTTTGATGTAATTATTCCGTAGAAAATACGAAAACTCGGTTTAGGGGCCGTTCAAAAATTTTCTGGCCCCTAATTCATTATATTTCAACCAATAAATTTTTTTCTTGTAGGACTTACATCTAGAGAACTACATACAGTGTAGTCAAACAAAAACTCAGTATGATGTGCTTATTCCATAAAAAAAAGAAAAAATACGAAAACTCGATTTAGGGGGTCGCTGAAAAATGTTGTGGTCCCAAATTATTTGCCAAGATCACAATCTTTTGATCTATTTTTGATTTTCTTAATTCTTGTTCTCGATTTCCTCCAAAACTACGCATGATAATTCACATTTATCATTTTGTTAAGCTCAATTGATCTATCAGTTGTAATACATCCCATCTTTGGATAACATTTTTTTCGTTAAATGTTAAGAATATTTTTTTTTTCAAATAACATTCTTTCTGTCCTCTTTACTGCGGGACATATTTCTTTTCTTTTCGTATTGTAAGGAAAAGTCCGAATTATCCACCAAAAAGAAAAAAAAGAGTTCTTATCACCATGCATGAAAATATTGGAGGTTGCTGCTCTGAAGAGTTCTTAAGAGAATTGCACATTGTATTGTATAGAGAGAGAATTTTTGCATCTTGAGAGATGTTTCGTTAATTAAAGTAAAGAGGCGCGAGAGAGTATGGGAAATAGCTGTGGGAAAAGCAGTTGTGAAATCCAAGAGTCAATAAGGCATGTAATTCCCACCTTCTTTTTTTCCATCCCATGTTCTTAGTTCGTCCTGGAGAGAAGTTAAGTGAATTTTCTTGTTGAAGAGATACCAACGACGGACTTTTTTTTTTAAAAAAAAGTGTGTGTGTCCGGAAGAAATCTCAGTGTCTTTCTTTCACCGCCTGTACTTCCTTCTTCTCACTTCTTTTAAAGAAAAGAAAGAAAAAGACAAAAGAACAACGAAAAGACGTGAGCAGAGAGCCAAAGTGACGAAAGGTTTTTTCCTTGTTTTTTCCTTTTTTTAAGATAATCTAGGATTCAAAGTTACTAAACTTTTTATTTTATTTCTCTCAGTGACTGCTCTGCATTTTTCCTTTGTTTTTATCTGACATACAAACGGCGTAAAAAGTCCTCAAAAATGAAAGAGAAAAGAGAGGTTAAAATCCCTTGAGTAATTCCCTATTTTTTCTATTTCTTTCTTCTACTTTCGTTTATTCCCTTGTAACTTGTAGTATTTTATGCTTAGTTCTTGTAAAGTTTAAAGTGTACTGTAGTTCTTCTCTTTCTTAAAAGGGACAGGAAATATAAATAAAAAAAAGTGTTAATTAGATAAGAACTTTCTCACGTTTGAGTATCCGTCTTGCATACTTCGCCGAAAACAAGTCAAAAGTGGAAATAGTTGCAACGTGCAAACAGGCACTTTTTTTTTTACAATACTAGCAGAGTACCAGTTCTTTATAGGGGGAGAATAATATTATTTTGGACATAAAGAGCAATGGAGACTGAGTTTGGATTTAAAGGGCATCGGATGTGTTATTGTTCGTCTCAGGGATCCCGAAAACAATGTAATCGATACTAATATCCGTTATTTTCGATCATTTTTAAATATATCCCACTCCCCTAAATTACACCGTGAAAATGAAATAACAAAACCCGTCCCAAGGCCTGAACCTCATCTATGTTGAAATTTTATAGTGATCGGTCGTGTGGTTCAAAAGTTATTAAGTTGTATTTACTTTTATATATCTCATAGCTCCGTTCTCCCAGCTCCTAAGTTCTAGCTTGAAAGTGAAATGATAACCATTCAAGGCCCGAACCTCATCCATGTTGAAAATTTGATCGAAATCGTCGGGTGGTTCAAGAGTTATTAAGTTTTATTTATTTTTATATATCTCATAGCTCCGTTCTCCCAGCTCCTAAGTCCTAGCGTCAAAGTGAAATGATAACCATTCCAGGCACCAACCTCATCTATGTTGAAAATTTGTTCGAAATTGGTCAGGTGGTTCAACAGTTATTAAGTTTTATTTATTTTTATATGTTTTTTGTTGCTGAAGTGCAAGGAGAATTTCATCCATCGAGAAAGGTGTCGTTACGTTTTTGTTATCCATATCGTGATTGTTATTCAAGAGAGCACGTATTATTAAATTCCTATCGAGATTTGCATAAGATGGTGTTATTTTCCTGTGAAACTCGTCTATCCATGTATTATTATTTTCATCAAATGAGATTATCTCTGATTGAAGAGGATGAGTTTGTTTCTTAATGTATTTCCAAATATTGGTCCAAGATGTTGATGGTGAGAGTTTGTTGCAAAATTCTTCCCAATGTTCTTTCCTGGTACTTAATAGATTTTGTTTCATTTTTGCTTTAATTTTTTGGTACTTTGCAAAGTTCTCATTAGTTTTAGCCTTAAAATAATTCCGAAGATGTAGATGACACAAATTTATCCATTTTTGACATTCAGAATTCCACCAAAATGCTGTTTTTGTATATATTTTTTGTTTGTTTATGTTTACCCTTTTTTATTAGTCCAAGTTGAAGAATTTTTCTCCGAAGTATCTGCAATATGATTGATGATATCAGTAAATTTATTAATACTCTTGTCTATAGATTGGGTACTGTAAGCTGTATGATGTGATTACTAAAGAAAGATTCGGAATTCGAAGAAAATATAGACCAATTTAAGGTATGAGGTATATAATGAAGTTTTTCTTTTTGCAATCTGTCTGGTACCAAGTTGATATGTGATAAATGAGTTCTGTTATTACATCACCCATAGGATTATAGAAAACACTCCAGTTACAACTTAGATATAAATCTAAGCTAGTAAGAGTTACATCAGGGGCACTATTATTGTTTAAGGTAAGTCGAGTGGGTGTACCATCATTTAGATAAATTGATTTATTTTGAACTAATGCAGTTTGAAGATTTCGTCCAGCAGAATTACTATGTGAACTCCCCCATAAGATCGAGTAAGTATTACAATCAGACGCTATTACATATGCCTTTTGTATTTGTCTAAAAATTCCAGACCTTCGTTGAAGGAATGACATTAGGTGGAGAGTATATGTTAATAAAGGAAATATTTTATATTTTTATACCTATAATTTGTGTGTTTTGTGGTAGAACTAAATTGTTAAAACTTATATTCGAGTGGGGGATATCAAACTTAATACCAATGGCCACACCCCCCATAACCGTCATATCTTAAGTTTTCATAGATAATATAACCTGGAATTTTTAGAGGGGAGTTTGTCTTTGTCCATGATTCCATTGGATAGGAATTAAATGAGGATTATAAATATTGATAAGTAATTGTAATAAGTGTAATTTCCCCTTTAGGCTTTTGTATTCTGTTGAATATGTGCGAGTGGCACAAAGTGCTTTCAAATGTAATACATACTTTTACGTAGTTAATGAGTTTATAGCATGTGACATTGATGATCCAGACAAGATTGGTATGATTACAAATGTTAAATAAGAAGATTTAAGATTTAGATTGTGATCCAAATAAGATAACTAGATTATGGAATACGAATAATTTAATGAACCAAGGATAAAGTAAAGGAAAGATTAAGAATAAACAAATCGAACAAAGTAATTGTGTTATTAGATATTAACACATTCCACTGTAGAAAAGTTAAGACTTTATTTGACTTGATTGCCATTATGTAACCAAAAGGAGAATTTGTTCGATTATATTTTGAATGTGATCTGGGGACTGATTTATATTTTGTACTAAGAAAGAAGTGTTAAGAATTTTTGATAAGCTTTCTTTAATATTATTTAATTTTTCTGTACTAGAAGTAGAATTATCAGGTTGTTTAAGAATAATTATTTGCAATGTAATATGAAAATTGATCTTTGTTTTTGTTTGAGAAAGAGAATGTTTGTTGTTTGAATTTTTCACTATAGGAAGTGGGTAACCCTCTTTTCTTAATTTGCGAAGTGATATTTGTCTTATTTGGAGATTTGGAAGTGGAGGGGCCTTGGCGAGTAAAAGCCATCCAAGGTGTGTCAGGTTGAATTACCATAGAATCTCCCTCACCCTCGTCCTCTTCTAATGCTTTACGTTTTATAAACGATTTGAGTTGGGTATTAGTGCTTTCACTTTCTGGATTAAAAAATTATGTTGTTTGATTGTGAAGAAGGTTGTGTGTGTATTTATCTGCATACTTTCCACCATTTTCATGGGAACCTTAGCCCTAACAAGAAATAAAGAAAAGATTAAACCTAATGCCTTAACTACTATATTTACAACCCTTACTTATCTAAATTTGTTTACTATAAAATCTCACTACTATTAACTTAGCTTAAAATATGCCAGCTTCCATTATATATTTATATATATATATATATATACAATGGGGTCCGTTAGTTTGTGTCCTACATTTTGCATTATATTGTTTCTAGAACAATCTATGTCATTTTATCAAACGTCACTGAGCCCACAACAAAAATATCACTTTATATTTTAATTGTTTCTTTTCAATTTTTCACTTTTTAATAGAACCCATATTATACCATTGTCGTTCACTAATAAAAGTGTAAAATATGACTGCTTATGCACAATGAATCAAACTGTCTTTCTAGCTAATGACCAAGCTCTTTCATTGTAATCACCGCCATGTTTTCTCCTTTAAAAAGTCAATCTCTTTTCTTCCGGGAAAGAAAGCTATTTCGCCAATTGACACTTAGTAATTATAAATTAAGCCATATCTTTAACGGTAAAATATACAGTATCGCATTTAAAATAAATATTAACAATGTAGTTCGTAATATTGCTTGGTGCAGGTCTAGAACAGGTTAACATTTTAATAAAACATAAATTCCAACTTTGCAGAAAATTGAACTTGTACGAAATGTCATCACAAACAATAAATAAAAAACAAGTAAACAAAATATCAACAGAGCTGTTATGGCCAGTTGCGGGGCATAACAAGTTCCTGTTCGATTTCCATTGGAAGAACATTGAACGCAGAACAATGATTGAGATACCACTTAAAACTGAACGAATTATCACTTAGGTGGTCTCGCTGCTGACAAAGGACATAAAAATAAACAATCGATTCCATATATAGGAAATGTTTCGATAACTTAAAAAATAATCAAAGAATGATTGATTATACTATTTTCTTACATTTTAAATAAGTATTTTTTTAGGTTCTATTCAGTATCGAGGACGACTATACCTGTTTTTGAAAATGAAAAAGATATACATACACACACACACACACACACACATATATTATATATATACAGTGGCGTATTTAGGGGGGGGCTTCCGGGCTTAAGCCCCCCCGAAATCTTACTTACTATAGTAAAGTATATAAAATATTTTGCATAATTTTCACATTTTCAGGCGAAGCCCCCCCCCCGAAAGTTAGCAAAGCCCCCCCCGAAACAAAATCGTAAATACGCCACTGTATATATATATATATATATATATATATATATATATATATATATATATATATATATATGTATATATATATATATCACGTCCCTTAATTATGCCCTTTAGGCTAAAGGAAACGAATAATTAACAAAAAATTATTAATTATGAATGAATTGGCGGAATCACAATGGAAGGATGGAACGATACGATGGAACCAAGAGTTTTATAATAATGCGAATCAAATGCACTTTCTAAGCGAAGAAAAGTACGAGACCATGTGACCAAAGAGCTCGTAGTATGTTTTTGTATATAAGTGAGAGTTCTTGTCGTCTC